>NC_136915.1:147917458-148277458 GCF_949752795.1 Hyperoodon ampullatus | reverse complement strand
TGGGAAACATTCTGCAGTGCACATTAACATTCTAAAGGCTCTGAGAAGTTCTGTAGTAAAATAATCTATTTGACTTCATATAACCTGGTGCTTCTGACACATTTAGGGCCCCCTTTTTACCTATCACTTATTAACATCCTACAGAATACTATTTGAGAAATGGCAGTACAGTCTCCCTGCTCTGGGAGAACTGTCCAGTGATTCAGAGAAAAATTCACCTGACTATATGTTAACACAGGTTTGAGAGGCTTAAAAAACTGTGTGTGTGCATGCTGGGGGTGTGGCAGAGAAGGGCCCCTGGCAGGTGGCTTCCATTGAAGTTGGCCTGTCTGCATTCCTGCTGGCTTTGTGCTTCTGGAGAAGGCTTTTGTCCTGGCTTGAACATACTGAATAGCAGTTACATCTGTCATGCCTGGGAAGTGGCAGTGTGCAGTTTGGGGGAGGGGGAAGGGGGGAGGGGGCGACGACAAGCAGTGAGCAGACACCCCTGCTTGAGGCCCAGGCTGCTGAGAGCTCCTCACCATCGGAGAAGGGAGGGCCTGGTGATCCGGAGGCAGCTGCTTGCTAGGACTGGAAGTGTAAGGGCGCAGGAGTTAGCTCCCTTACCTCTGTGCGTCCTCCTTGTCCGATGGGGGAGGACTTTGAACCTTGAGGTGGCAGTGTGGGAGAAACAGGCGGGCTGGATGTTTCCTTCCCTCCCCACCATCCAAGGGCATCTGGAGAGCAGACCAGGGTGGAAAGGCACTTGGCTTTTCATCACCCGGGGGAACTGAGGTGAAGGCATTTTGGTTTAAATTTAAGGAAGAATTCAGAATTGGGAAGTGGATTTACTAAATAAACTTTGTGGAGTTTTAAAATTCAAGAGTCCCGGCTAGAATTGTTTTCAGACCGTTGGTGACTTGTCCGTGGTCCCCCTGATGGCCGGCTCCCGAGGAAGGCCTCACTGGCTTCTTCACTTGGAACAAACCCAGGCCCAGGGAGTTCCCAAGCCCACTGTGGGCCTCTGCGGCCTCCTGGTGCATGCAGCTTTGCATGGAGGGTCATGGTTGCTTACTGAGGGAAAAAGGGAATGCTAGTGGGAATCAGTCCCTCTTCCTGGAGATTATGCACTTCCAATGTAGGTAGAGCTCAGTGTCATGAAAGCAGGCCCAGGATTTCCTGTTTGTATGTGTGTATGTATTTATATTTTTATGTTGTGTTTCCTCTTTTGCCCTTCCCAAAGGGCAGGGAGGTAGTCTGTCCTCAGGAACTACGGTGAGCTGTCCCTCATCTCCCAGCTTCTCCGGCCGTCTCCCTGTCTTACCTCAGCCATAGCCACAGCAGCGGCCTGGCTTTGCTCAGACGGCGGGAGGAGCAAACCCAGGCCCTCTGGTTGTTGCCTGTGGGAGTAGAGAAAGGGCAGATGCTGCCCTCAGTTCCCCCTGAACAGGAAGTCTGGGTGGGCCGGGCTTTGGTTTGGGAAGCAGGAGTATTAGCTGCTGCCGCCAACTGGGGTTGTGTTTGCAGACTCCCAGGCTCTGGCGTCCCCAGAGGGACCAGTAGCTCTGAGCCCTGAGGACTGGCGGCCCCTAGGGAGGGAGCCCTTGCCAGGAACCTCTGGTGGGTCTTGGGTAAGGGTGGAGGGGGGCTGGGCAGTAGGAGAGGAGAAGGGGTGACTTCTCCCTCCCCCATCAGCTGGGATGCAGCACCACTGCTGGGAATGCATTCCCGCCACTTCTAGGCAACTTGGTCATTGTGGAAATCCTTTCTTACTCCAGGGTGGAGCTTTCCTTGTTTAGAAGAACCTTCAGATGTGTTCTTTCCAGGTCCTGGCAGCGAGGCACTAAGCTGTTGACCTGCTGCCCCCTCAAGGCTAGAAGGCAGGGCAGTGCCTGAGCCCCATTCCTGTCCTTTCTCCTTCTTGTTCTCCCTTCACTTGTCCTTCTGTCTTCACCTGATTCTAGCCTGGTGCGTAGTAGGCATGGATTGGGGGAGGGGTGGCACTGCACGCCTGGTGTTCCTCTTTATCACAGGTCCTAGCCTTGTTGGGTCTCCATTTCCTGTCTTGACCCTCCTTGCATCTGGGACACATTTGGACCTAGACAGGGTGTCCTGTTGTCCTGCATGATGAGGATTCCAGATTTCCCCTAGGTGATTGGCCACAGTTATTCCAGGGGAGGAGTGGGATTTCCCCCACCCTCAGGCACTCCAGGCTCCTATAAGAGTCTTGACCTCCAAGCAGCCTGCCCCCCACCCCCTCCCCACAAGGAGAATGGCAGGAAGGAAGTCCTGCTGGAAGTTGTTTTTTGGTTTGTGAGGTAACTGTCTTTGGTTTGAGAAGCACATAACATATCCTTCTTCCCTTTAAGATCTGAGGCCAAAAGTACTAGATTCTCTGGTTTCCAGGGAAACCAGAATGGATGAGGCAGAGAAAGAAGGGACTGGTTGTAGGTACTTAAATCTAAGAGGGGTTCCTGGGGTCTCCTGTGCTTTTCCAGGGAATGTGTGTGGTCTTCTCAGGGCCCTGGGTTGTACCCCTCACTCCATCAGCAGCCAGTGTGGAACCTTGGCAAACGTCCTAAACTCTCTGCACCCTAGTTGCCACGTGCCTGAGTGAGGATCTTGTCGGCTGCAACCGGATTGTGACTTTAAAGGGCTATGGAATATGTGAAAATTAAACACATTTTCAGGTTATATTACCTACCTAGAAAGAGAGAATCATACCAAAGAATTTAGCATCAGAAGAAACCTTTGCCCTCAGGTAGGCTAGGCTTATCTAAGATCCACAGAGGAGGGAACAGAGTGCAGGTTCTCAGCAAGGGAACTGTAGAGCTGGGACTAGAACTAGGCCAGTCAGCTTTCTGGCGTCTCCTTCTTTCACTTGGCCAACTCCAGGACATGCGTCCTCCGGGTGGAGAACCAGAGTAGGCAAATCATACCACAGAAAATCTGACAGTCTTGTATGCAGTCAGGTTTACATGGTCTATGCCATTGTGGGCATGGGAGCAGGGATAGTCAAGTAGATAATCTTCAAATTATTGAAATTGAACTTTTCAAAATATCAGTGACTTTTTTTTGTTTTTCTCCAGCAAATATATCTCCTTAATTCTCTTGGGTTTCCATAATGTTCTGTGTCCCAGAAACCTGCTGGGTGTTGGGGGCAGGGTGCTTCTGCTCATTGGTTCAGTGTTTGCGGTGGATAATCCACAAAATGGATTATTCTCGTGCCGACAGAGCTATTTGTACCCAGTCCCTTTTTTTGAGTACATACTGATACGATAGCAATCTTCTTGCTGTAGGAAACTTGCCTGTAGGAAAGTGGCTGGAGCTTGCTGCAGCTGTAATTGCATCTCTGCATCCTTTGGCTCCTGTCTAGAAACATGGTTCGCAAAGATGTGGTGAATAGTTGACTGTCAGAGCTGGTCCCTTCACTGTCCGGGGGAGAATACCAAGGCCAGAGAGGGGCAGGGCTAGAGTCAGATAGTGATGGAGCTGGTCCCATGGGAACAAGAACTTACGACAGCAAAGGTCTGAGCACTAACCTCATATATCCTCCATCTTGGCTAAGATTGCCTGTCCCCAGGTCAGCTGGGCCTTTTGCAGTTCTGCCCTTGAGAGGCCCCTGTGTTGTCTGAAGGCCCTCTTCTTCCCCTTGCTGCTGTCCTCCCATGACCCCCCGGCCACCTCTTCTTTCCCTAGTGCTCCCTATTGGCTGTTACTTCCTCCACCTCCCCCCTTTATTATGAAATACTTTAATAGGCAGTGAACTTGAAAGAACTGTGCAGTGAACACCCATATACACAACAACCTAGATTCTACCATTAACATTTTACTCGCTTTCTCATGTCTTTCTCCATGTTTCCATCTCTCTATCCATTTATCAGCCTATCTTATTTTGGGAATGCATTTTATAGTAAGTGGCAGACATCAGTACCCTTCGCCCTTAAACATAGCATACGTAGGCATTAATTAGAGTTCAATATTTGTTCATGCATTTAAGTAATTTTTTTTTGGTGGTAAAATTTATACAGCAGTGAAATGCTCAGATCTTAAGTGTATCATTTGATGAGTTCTGATAAATGCTTCCATCTGTGCAACCCGAACCTGTGTCAAGGTAGAGAACAAAAAATTTTATTACCCTGGTAAGTTCCCTCATGCTCCTTCCCAGGCAATCACAATTCTGGTGCTTTTTTCACTAGAGATTAGTTTTGCCTGTTCTGGAATGTCGTATAAATAGAATAATCACGATGAACTCTTTTATGTAAGGTTCATCCACCTGGTTACCTGCATTGGTAGCTCGTTTCTTTCTATATGGAGTAGTTTTCCGTTGTATGGTTATGATACAGTTTGCTTATCCATTCTCCTTAGGAGCATTTCCAATTTTTGGCTATGATGAATAAAGCTCCTATGAATATTCTTGCACAGGTCTTTTTGTGGACATAATGTTTTCATTTCTCTTGGGTCAGTATGTAGGAGTGGGATTGCTGGGTCAAAGGAGCCTGTTAATTTCTTGTTCCTGAAATTACACCCTGTATTCTGCACCCAAGATCGAGAGTATTAGAAAGTGCCTTATTGCTCATCTAGATTATTCTTTCACTCAATGTAGGAATCCCCTGAGAGCCCACCTGAGAGCCTCTGCTTGAGTGTTTCCAGGGATAGGGAGCTTACTACCTTACAGGCCCCTGCTGTTGGGGGATAGCTCCTTTTAATTTCTGCCTTGGGGGTCCACATAGGGCTAGTCTAATAATTTAGCCTTCTTCTGTGACAGCCCTATAGAATTTTGGGACTGTTAATCACATTTAGTCCCTCAGCTGCTCCTTCGAGGTTTCTCTTCTTCAGGATAATTGTCCCAGTTTATTGACCCGTTTCTCCTGTGACTTGCTTCTCAGACCTTTTATGCACTGCTCATCATTCTTTGGAAGTTTAATACTTTTTTTGCTTAGCAGGTGACACTGGATTCTAGATGTGGTCTGAGAGGTACAGAGTGTGGTTGGATCCTGTCTTGATCTAGGTACTTGATCTGCTAGTGAACTGAAGGTGCTGACTTTTTGGCAGCCACATCATGGTGTTGGATCAGACGAGTTAATGTTCGTAAAAAATACTGCAAATCTAAGGTGATATTAAGGTACTCATGCAGCTCAAAGTCATTTAGACAGAGCCTCTGATATTAATAACATCTACTGTGTACCTTCTGCTTGCCATCATCCCATTTAATCTTTGCCACCACTTTATGAGAAAGGTGCTATTAAAAAGAACTTAATAAAAACTATTTGGTTTAAAACAGGGCTTGTCAGCTTTGGCACTATTGACCTTTTGGATCAGATAATTCTTTGTTGTGGGGATTGTCCTGTGCTTCTTAGGAATTAGCATCCTTGGCCTCAACCCACCAGATCCCAGATGCAGCCCTCTCTGTGCCCTGCCAAGTTGCGACAATCAAAAATGTCTCCAGACATTTTCAGATGTCTCCTGTGGGGGAAAATCATCTCAGGTTCAGAACCATTGTCACGGTGTAGAACTTAGTCATTGAAATAATTTTAAATAATGTAGCTCTTCCTGAAGGGTAACTACTGCTACACCTTAGCATATATACTTCCCTATTATGTTCTTTGTAAGGGCAGTCCTTGCTGTTCACAGCTACAATATACATGAATTTCATTTATCACAGTTTAGTTAAATAACACCAGTCCCCCAACAGCATGGTTCCAATTCCAGATGCCATGGTATATGAACTCTGAGTGATTGCATAGAGTACAAACTTTGCTACCAGCTCTTCAGTCCACACATCACTAAGTAACGAACAGATGTTTGTTATGATCAGTGACCAGTCACAGCTCTTCTTTCAGAGTCTGTTGGTGGTGGTCACCGCCCATCTGTTGTTGAGTTCACACATACACAAGACAGTGTGCAGTTGTGTTGCCTCCTTGTCTCCTAGCGATAAACTCGTGTGACATCTTACAAAAATGGATAATCAAAAGAGGAAATTGCCCACCGTTGATGAAATTTCAGCAAAGAAATGAAAAGTGAAATTCCATAACTGAACATAAGTGAAATTATAGAATAAATAGCTGATTGTAGGAAGGCTGACATTGCCGCTGTTTGAGACTCTGCGTGTGCAGCCAGAGGAACTCAGTGAAGGCAAACTCGTTGACACAGTGGTTGTGACGCAAAGGATGAAGAAGTTCCAGAGGAAGTGACACTGGGAAAAAAACTTCACGTTGAAGGCACTCTTGGAGATATTTTGCAACATTGAAAGCACAAAGGATAAAATGTTGGAAACTGATCCAAACTTAGAAAGGAGTGTGGCAATTTGCAAAGGCGATGCTTGCTCGGTATTGTGTGTTAAATAACAAAAAGGCAAACCCTGTTCAGAGGGCTCTGGATGAGTCTTTACAAAGCAACAGAACACTCATTCTCAATGTGTCTGGTATTTTTTAGTTACAGTGTGCTAAATAAATATTAGTTTTATACTAAATTTTTTTTTCATTTCTCTATTCATTTATAGCTGACAGTAAAAGAGTTTTTAATGTTTCGACAAAAATTTTTAAAGGTCATGGAACAATCTTAATTTTCCCCAGTGATGATTAAGATTGCTTTGTGTGGTCATTTGTATGGTTCCATGTTACTAAGTAAAGCAAGGGCTGTCTATAGTTACAGAAGTTGGGGTAAATACACATGCGCGTGCATGCGTGCGCGCACACACATGTACGTCTGCTTTTTCTTTTTCAAAACATTTTTCCAAAATGGGACCAGACTACATGTATCAATCTGCAGCTTGCCTTTTTCATGGAAGAATATCTTTTTTGGAGAAGTTTTGATCTCAGTTTGTCTGGATCTACTTCCTTCTGTTCTATAATTGCATATTGTTTAATGCACCATTATGGGTATACCATAATTTATTTGACCAGTATCTATTAATGGGCATTTAGTTTATCTCTTTTGTTTTTACCCATTTGAAATGCACTTGACCCTTGAACAGTGTGAGGGTTAGGGGTGCTGACCCCCATGGAGTCAAAAATCCACGAATGACTTTGCAGTCGGCCCTCTACATCTGCAGTTCTGTATCCGTGGAATCAACCAACTGGGGATGCTGTAGTCCTGTAATACGTATTTATTGGAAAAAATCCACATGTAAGTAGACCTGTGTAGTTTAAACCCATGTTGATCAAGGATCAACCGTAATGATAAAGCGAGTATCTCTGACATACACTATTATTAGCCCCATTTAATGGATGAAACAATGGAGATTAGAAAGTGAAGGGAGTTCCCTGGTGGTCCAGTGGTTCGGACTCTGTGCTTCCACTGCAGGGGGCCTGAGTTCCATCCCTGGTCAGGGAAATTATTTAAAAAAAAAAAAAAAAGGAAGAAAGAAAGCGAAATAACTGCCTAAGGTCAGGCAGCTACGAAGCTTAGAGCTGGCTTGCATTCAGGATAGTCTACTTGCAGGGCCCTTGCTGTTCACAGTGCTCTATAGCTTCTTTTCTCTTAGAAGTAGCTTTTAACAACAGCAACAACAATATCACCAACAAACAGTAGTAGAGTTTATTGAATTAAGTACAATTCTAAGTGCAAGTACATTATTGTTATTTTTACTAAACAACAACCCTATACGGTAGGTACTATTATTATCCCTGTATTACAATGAAGGGAACTGGAGGTATAAGTTAGGAAACTTCCAGGATCTCATGGTTAGTTAATGGAAGAACTGAGACTCACCCAGGCAGCCTGGCTTCAGAGCCTTTGCTCTCACTCATCGTGTGGTATGGATCTGACTTGAGAAAGGTCTCTCTCATCACAGGCCGTTATAGATGATTTTTTGAGCCCCAACATAATGACTTTTTTAGGGGGTTACTTTGGCCCGTATTTTCACCTACTGTGATCTGTAAAAAATCTGTTACCTAGCACACTCCCAATTTTTGGGTCACTTGCAAGTTTGATGAGCTTGCTGTCTACTATGTCTTCAGCCAGCTTATTGGTAAAATTCTAGGCAAAGCCAAAGATTGCATGCCTTGGTTTGTCACTGGAGGTGTTCTCTGGGTTTAGTCAACAAGCAAATATTTATTGAGTACGTCCATAATGCCATGTATTAGACCCAGGATTAGGAATCAAAAGGTGAACAAGACATAGTCCTAGTCTCCAAAAGGCACATGGTCTATACAGCAGAAGGAGGACCAGTCTTGTAAACAACACCAGTGAGTGCTTCAGTAAGAGTTTAACAAGAGTCTTGTGGGAGCAGAGAGGAAAGAGGGCTGACTGTGCCTGGAAGTCATCAGGGAGGATTCACAGAAGAGGTGACATTGCGCTGGCGCTCAAAGGATGCAAAGACATGGAGTCATGACAAGGCATGGCATGTTTGAGGACAGTGAAGTTCAGTGTAGCTTAAATAGGATGTGTTCAGAGGTGAGGGCAGAGATATTACGGCTAGGAGTTAGGAAAGACCAAGCTAAGGAATTTGGGGTTTATCCTCTTAGCCAATGGACATCTTTAAGGAAGAAAATGTCCTGCTCAGATTTGCCTTTCAGGGGTTGATGTGGGATGTTTTGGAGAGCAGATTAGGTCTACTGTCTAGAAACCAGTTAGAAAGCACATAAAAGAAAAGGGAACCAAGCAAGCGGCAGCAAGACTGGAAAAGGGAAGATAGATTTGGGAGATCTTTCCATAGACAAGATTGGATTGGTTCTGTGGGTGAGGGAGGGAGAGAAGCTGCAGATGACTACTTCAAGATTTATATGTGGGAACCTGGCTACGTGGTGATGTCATTGTCATTTACTGAGACTGGGCAACAAGTCAGAGGGAGCAGTGAGTTCACTTAGGTGCATGTTCAGCCTGTCCTAGGTCCATTAAATAACACTTTGTTATTGGTCATTTATAACAATTACAAATATTATCAAAATGCTTTGTCATCTCACCCCCTCTTTCTTTGTCATCCCAAAGGTCTGGCAGGAGACTTTGTCCATGTACTTTGTAGAAGTCAAGGATCCTTGTATCTGTTATTTGTTTGGTCTATAATTTAGTAACCCTGCTAGAAAAGGTAACAAGACTAGTGTGCCATGGCTTCTTAGGGAAGCAGGCTGCGTTGTGAAGGTCCAATTCATGATCTGCTCCAGAGCTTTGCCGGAGACAGATGTGAAGTTAAGCAGTTCTTCTTCTTAACAGTTCTGTGTACATATTGTTTCTTTTGCCTTGACTCTGTTTCCTTCACTAGACTGAACTCCTTGAACCCCCTGGTGCCTGGAGCAGAGTGGGTACTGAGGGAATGCTAGCTGCCAAAAAGCAGGGCGTTGCCTGTTTTCCCCATGGCCCCTCAGTGATTACCAACGGTGGTTCGGGAATCATAGCTGCAGGTTCCTTCTGTATCCTGGGATGTGATTCTTCTAAGACTGGCGTCTTTTAACTCAGTCATCTTTGGGTGATTATAAGTTGGTTGGTTCTTGGGCCATCTTGGATTTGAGGTTTCCCTTAAGTATGTCCCAATCTGAAGTGCTTTCTCCTTGATAGAAAAGATGGAACACTTTGGAGATGAACATTCCCCCCTTCTCTGTCATTCTGGTAGATTAGAGCCTCTGTCCCCATGAGGGGCCCGCTTCCTCCCTGCTTCCTCTTACAGCTTTGCATGTAGGCTTTAGCCACATTTCTAGTAGTTCTTGCATTTTCACAAGCTCTGCTCATGCTGTTTTATGAGCCCACACCACTGTCTTTGGGTCTGTCCTGGATTATGGGCAGGTGCCTGTGTCTTTGGACACATCCTTAGAGCCCCCTGTGCATGGCCTTACCATTGGCAGCTGCTTCCTCCTGGTTCCTTTTTCCGGGATTATCATGCTTTTGATGATCAGAATCCACTTGTTGGAGGCCAGGCCTTGTCCTTCAAAATGCCTTCCCTTTTGGGATCTCTGCTCATACTATTCCTTTGTCTCAACTTCTAAATACTGGTTTTCTGGAAGACTAGGCTAAACAATTGTTTTTGTCCTAAGGCTTTTTCTTCCCTCCTTTGAACTCTGAATTGACAAGGTTACTTCCTCCCAATGTGGTATTCTTGTTATTGTTTTGCTAATTAAGGTTTTGTTTTGTTTTTTTAAACATAATTTACTAGACTTTGCTTTCTGGTCAGAATCGAGATCTGGGTAGCAATTCCCTTTTTCCATCTTCATCTGTGTGAGAGGCAAACTCTTTAGTAAGGCAAGACAGGAATGTATCAGGTGCCCTGCTCTTGGCAGAAAAAGACTTAGTCTCTCTCGCAGATGTCCTCGTGCTCATGGTGGGCGATTTGAGTTCTGTCTTGCATCTGGGCCATTTTGTAAACTGTGTAGGAAAGAGTGGTTCATATCTTCTACCACATATTCCTCCATATGTTACCACAATAGCTACTTATTGTTCTTTTTCCTTCTCTCTTCACGCAGCTGTCCTCCAGTCTTAGGTGTGTGGAATTGTTGTCAGGGGTGTGTGTGTGTGTGTGTGTGTGTGTGTGTGTGTGTGTGTGTGTGTCATTTGTAAGACCCTTCTCCTCTACTTTCTCTCTCAACTCCCTCCACCTCCCGTTAGATCTGTTGATTAGGGTATATATGCCTTGAGTCTCATTCCGCTAAACTGGGGTGATGAAGATAAGTGGCATTTATCACTTCCAATTGAAAATTTATATTGGCTTTGTCAGTTGTATAGGGTCGAATGGATGGGAGCTACGTGTGGACCAGAAACTGTGTTCGTGCCCTCCTTCTGTCTTATTTTCTCTTGATAGTTTGTCCATCTCTGTGGGTTTCGTAAAGTCATGCCTACATACTATAAAGAGCAGAGCATTTTTTCTCCCTGCCACTCAGATTTTAGCTTACAGCCAGCTTGGAGAGCCTAGTGTGTTTCATTCCAACCATCATCTACCCTGTGTCCTGGGGAAAGATGCCTTGTATCTTGCTGTAAGCCATGGCCTATGGAATTGTTGTGATACACAGGCTGCCCATTTACTCAGTAAGTGTGTGTTGCAGCTCCTCTGCACTAAGCTCTGTGCTGGGCCTGATGGATGCAGAGATAAATGGGGCTGACCAGCAAACAGAGCAGGGAAAGGAGGCCTTTAGGAGGAAGGAGACAGGGTAACAGTACACTAGTATCAGCAGCTCAGGGTTTGTTTGTCAAAGCCTCATTTGTAGTGAAAAAAGGGACCTGGAGGTTAGAGTCTGAATTGGGTTGAATCCTGGCTCTGTCGGTCACTAGCTGTGTGACCTTGGGCAAGTTACCTCGACAGCCCTGGTTGCCACACCTGTAAATGGAGTCAGCCATTGGCTCTATTCCAGAAGCCTGTTAGGAGGCTTAAATATAGCATATTTTCTATATATAAAGTGCACCTGACGCATGGTTGGTGCGGTATACACGAAGATTCTTCTTTCTCTTTCGAAGTCGGCTGGAAGAAACAGAAATATCTGTGTCCTGTAGCCTTTCACTTTCCTTCCCAAGACTCCACCGTGGTTGACATCCCTGCTGTGCGCAGGGCTCATTTCCAAATAAGTCAGAAGTGGTCAGCAGTAGCGGTTTGGGGCCTCAGCCTGCTCTTTATCATATTTGGGTTATACTCTCCAGGAAGATGCCCGGTCTTTCTGTCATACTCTGAGTTCCAGCAGGTCCTTCTTTCCCCCTCCGAGGTCAGCATGGGGTCCCCATCTCCACCCACCTCCTGCTGTAACAAGCAGGTCAGCTTGCTTCTGGGGCACTCAGGCTGGGGGTCAACTATAGGACCAAAGCATACTGCCCCTGAGAATCCCTAGACTTAATTTTTAAGAAGAAATACACGCAGATGGTAGAAATCCAAACAATACAGAAAGATATAAAATGAAAAGGGAAAAAAATGGAAAATGGTACTAGCTTCTCTCTAGTGCCTACTCCCCTGGGGTCAACTCTGTCGAAGTTTTAGGGGGTAAATACCTCCAGAAAAATGTTAAGCATCCACAAATCTGTATATCTTCTCCCTCTGCCTTAAACAAAACAAAACAAAACAACAAAACCACCCAAGTGGTATATTTTACATTCTGTTTAGTACATTTTTATTTTTGGAAATTTAAGAAACACAAAAAAGAAAATGCTACCTATATTACCACCATTTATGAATAACCACTAATGAACCTTTTGGTGTGTTTGCTTCTTGTCTATGTGAATATACTTTAAAAGTTACTTAAGTAATATGAATGCAGCTCCATTAAAAAAAAAATTAGAACAGAAACAAAAAAGCCAAAGTATCATCATGTTCTTTGTCTGCTTTTCCATTTATTAACACCCAGTTCCCCTCACCGTGGCGGATGCAACCCTGCCACGCTCTTTCAGCAGGCTGTGCCACACTCTGTTATGTGGAGATGCTGCCATTTATCTGACCATCTCCTCAGTGGTAGACATTTAGGTTCTGACCAATTTTTTTTGCCATTAAGATACTGTAGGAACATATTTGTAGGATGATTTCCTAGCTAAGTAATTACTGGGCCTAAGGTTTGAACATTTACAATTTTGATAGATATAGCCAAAAATATTCTAGTTTATATCCCTGTTGAGTGTATGAGAGAGTGCCTTTTCCTCAGCAATCTTTGCGTAAACTCAGGAGTTTGTTTGTTTGTTTTTTGGCCTCACGGCTTGCAGGATCTTAGTTCCCCGACCAGGGATCGAACCCGTGCCCCCTGCAGTGGAAGCTCAGAGTCCTAACCACTGGACAGCCAGGGAAGTTCCTTTTTTGTTTCGTTTTTGGTCAAACATTAAAAAAAAAAATTCGCCATTCTGGTGAAGTTATTGTTACTGTTTTTATAAACATTTCTCTTTTAATGAGTTGCATCGAGCATCTTTTGTTTGTGTTTCTTTGGCTTTGAACTGCCTGTTCTTATTCTCTGGCCATTTTTATATTGGATTGTTAATCTTTTACCATTGATTTGCCAGAGTTAAGTTAACCTTTTATCTGTCATGTGTTGCAAGTATTTAAAAAACTTTGTCATTTACAGTGTAACTTCTAAGCCTCTTGTCTTTTCGTTGAAGGTTGGTCCTTTGTGGCTCCCCAGGGAAGGTCCTGGAGAGTAAGAGCAAGGGCGAGGGTGGGGACCGCAGGGAAGGTCATGCTCCTCTTCTGGGCAGTGTGGCTCAGTGCTTTTAAAGGCTTTTTGTACTGGGTTCCTTCCCCGTTTTAAATTTTAGCTTTGTTTTAGGTCGGGATTTTCCCCCATCACATTAATGAAAATCAATTAGCAAAATAGAAAACCGCTTTTACCTCCCAACCAAATGTTTGGGAATGTGTGTGCCAACATGAAGGACCCGATGATGTACTTCTGTGTGTCTTTTTTTTCAGTGACCTTCTAAGATCGGAAAAAAATCTGCTGTTAGATTTGTTTGTTTAGATCACTTCCTGGGGAGGCCCATCAGTTGCTCCTCTCTGACCTGTGCAGAGGTTCTAGAAGAGGGACATACTCTTTCTGCCCCTATAGACGTAGAGGAAAACCATCATTTCAACCAAGACTTATCTGTTTGTCATGTCTTATGCTCCCGAGCTGGGCTAGATGAAAAGAGATGTGTGACACCTCTCTCCAGCCTTTCGTCTCTCTGAAATTTGGGAGATATTGTGGCAGCACACAATTTATGTCCTTTATAGCACAAATCATGATGTGTAATTAAAAAAAAAATCTTGTTTGTTGTGTACTTCCTGCACTAAAATGTGAGCTCCATTGGGGTGCAGGCCTTATTTGTCATGTTCTCTGTTGTTTCCCAGCACCTTCCAAACCAGCGTGTGGCACGTGCCAGGCACTCCGGGTTTGCCAAGTGATGGCAATCTGGGTAGGTGAGGTCAAGTGCTGTGAGTGCCACGTGTCTCCCCATCCCCTCGATGGCTGCAGAGCCAGGGACGGGGGCTTTGGAGGGACCTGGCTCTTTAGAGAGATAACACATGATGCCAGGACAGCATGTCCTGGTCCTGCAGCCTTGTGACTCCTCATAACCTCCTTGTTCACTGTTCAGGGCTCCGGGGGCCCAGTGTTGTAGGTTTCAGGTTGAAAGGAGAGGTCCAGTGATTTCTGAGCCAGACATGGATGCCCCACCCCTAGCTGGAGAGCTGGGGAGGCTAGGTCAAGGGCCAGGTGGAGCTGGAGCAGGACGGAGAGTGACTGTGTAGGTTGCACTACAGTTCTGCTCTTCTCCTCTCCTTGGAGGAGGGCTGTGCAGCATCCAGCGCCCACTGGGCATGAGCTGCTTTCTTGCTCAAGACTCGACTGGGCAGCCCCTGGTCTGTGGCTAAGCCACTTGGCAGAACTGCCTGGAAGCCCATAGCTGCTGTTCCCTGGCCACAGGGCCTGGGGGTGTGGGTGACAGCCTCCAAGTAGAATTTGGAGAGTAAGCTTCTTTGCCTCTTTAAAAAGTATATATGCTAATTGTAAGTCACTTAGAAAATTAAGATATAATAAAGAAAATTACGGCACCTGTAATCCTATCTTTGAGATATATAATTATCAATATTAACATTGTACTGTGAATGCGCTTCCATATATATGTATATGTATACACACGAATATAAATAGGTATACATATAGAACTGTACTGTACATAAAGCTTTGTAGGTTGCTTTTTCACATACTGTCAGATAAATTTAAGGAAATTTCAGATTGGGAATTGTGCTGCAAAAGAAAAAAAATAAAGTGCTACTGCTGATAGCGACAAGGTGACTGAGACACTTAGGAATCCATTTCGCATTAACTATTCTTCCGAAACATCATTTTAATGATTGAAGAGTGTATAGATAAACTCTTTTTGAACAAGCAACCTCTATTGCTTGTTGCTGGGCATTTGGTTTGCTAGCCATTTCTAGTTAAGGTGAACAACTCTTAGAATATACATAGCCTTAAAGCTCCACCTGTGATTAGTGCCATAGGGTAAAATTCTAAAATTCTACAGTTCTTGAATTCTAGAATTTCAGAGCTAAAGGTTGGTTTGCACTTTAAGGCCTATGTACATTTTCAGCCCCCATTTTGGCTGTTGGTATCATGGATAGTCTTGGGCAGATGTTGTACCCTTTGCTTTACCACGGGGTGGTGGGAAAGAGGCTTTGGGAGCAGTGAGAATGGGGTTCAGACTCCAGCCCTGCTGGGGACAGCCAGCTCAGACCTTGAAGTGATCGCGTAGCTTCTCTGAGCCTATGTTTTCTCATTTATAAAATCGGATGTGTCCTCCTGGGGCGGGTCTGAGGGCTCCCCGTTGGAAGTGCTTAGCACACGTTTAGCTCAGAGCCCTCCCTGGAAGCAGGGGCTCCCTTCTCCCTGCTCCTTTCTGGCTGCTGCTTGCTTGCTGCCAGCTCTGTGCTAAGGAGCTTGCTAGGACTCAGCCCACAGCAGCACCTCTCCTTCCCAAGTCCTCCTCTTTTCTTCTGGCCTGCAGAGTGCCCAGGTCAGCCCCCTTCTTGTGGGAGGGAGGGGAGTGGGTGAGCCTGGCCCACAGCAGGGTTGGTGCCCTCCTGCTGGGAGTGCAGAGGAGGTCTTATTTACCAAGGTGCACCACACGCTGGCACCACGCTCTGCCTGATTCAGACTTTTGCATCACTCTTGGCACCGAATCAGTCTTGGGAAGGGATGGATGGCTTCATTCTCTCAGGACATGTGCACCCCACCCCCCAGCTGTCTAGTTTAGGTGGTGTGGGAGGGAGAGGGAGACTCAGGGCTAGGATGCCTAAGCCCGCTTCTCTCCCAGTGTTCTGGATCCCCCTCCACCCAGCGCCTGGAGCTATTAATAGCACCTTAAATGAGAT
Organism: Hyperoodon ampullatus; assembly: GCF_949752795.1. Classification (NCBI taxonomy): domain Eukaryota; kingdom Metazoa; phylum Chordata; class Mammalia; order Artiodactyla; family Ziphiidae; genus Hyperoodon; species Hyperoodon ampullatus. The sequence continues at coordinate 148,261,743 of NC_136915.1, read as the reverse complement.
GGGTGGGAGTGGGAGGGATCCCAGCTGCCCACCCCAGTGGGACTCTGGCACACTGTGGGGGGTGGTTTGGGGGGCAGAGCAATAATAGCAAACACTAATGCAGTGCTTACTGTGTGCCAAGCACCGTTCTTAGTAATTTACATAATGCATATGTATTAATTCATTTAATATAGGTAGGTTCTATTATTATCCTATTTAAGAGATAAGGAAACTACGGCACAAAGGGATTAAAAACTTCCCCAAGTTCACACACTTGGTAAGCGGTGGAGCTTGTGAAGGGGATGATGCCTTGGGACCTGGGGCTTGTTCCTTCCTGTCTTGTCCTCAGATCGGCCTTGCTGGTGAGCTGCGCTTCAGGCCCCAGCCTCTGTTTCTCTCCGTTTCTCTGGCTCACCTAGGCTTAGGATGCTGATTACTCCTGAGTCTTTTCATGTGGCCCCATGATGGAAGATTTGGTGGGGGATTTATAAGGGGCACCATCCTCTTCCCTCCACGTTCTGGCAAAGACAGGCATGGAACAGTATTTTTTTTTTTTAATTTTATTGGTGTATTGTTAATTTACAATGTTGTGTTAGTTTCAGGTGTATAGCAAAGGGATTCAATTATACATCTACATGTATTCATTCTTTTTTAGATTCTTTTCTCATTTAGGTAATCACAGAATATTGAATAGAGTTCCCTGTGCTGTCCTTGTTGTTTATCCATTCTATATATACTAGTTTGCATCCCAAATTCCCACTCCATCCCTCGCCCACCCCACTCCCTCTTGACAACCACAAGTCTGTTCTCTGTGAGTCTGTTTCTGTTTCATAGACAAGTTCATTTGTATCATTTTTTTAACGTTCCATGTATAGGTGATGTCATTTGATATTTGTCTTTCTCTTTCTGACTTACTTCACTTAATATGACAATCTCTAGGTCCATCCATGTTGCTGCAAATGGCATTATTTTATTCTCTTTAATGGATGAGTAGTATTCCATTGCATATATATATATACCACATCTTCTTTATCCATTCATCTGTTGGCAGGCATTTAGGTTGCTTACATGTCTTGGCTATTGTAAATAGCGCTGCTGTGAACATTGGGGTGCATGTATCTTTTGTATTAGAATTTTCCTCTTTTCTGGATACATGCCCAGGATTGGGATTGCTGGATTGCATGGTAATGGAACGGTATTTTGAGAGAGCTCCCACAGCTCCCTCATTGCCACCATTACCCTAGAGGTTCCTCCCCAGGCAATGGGCTCTGTGGCCTGGTCCCTGGCCCCCGCCACACTTGGTAGGTAGGTGACCTTGCCTATTATTGCATTGCAGTCTAGCACATGGAACAGTTAACCTTCTCTACAGAGCAAGGGAATTTCAGATGCAAACTACAGGGGGGCCGAGGCAAGTCACAGTATCCATTCCAGGCTTAGCATGGGCTTAAAATATTTTATAATCCCTTTCAGGCATTCCTTGTCTCAGTGCCTGTGGCTTTTTGGTGGGAAGACCCTTCTTTCCTTCAGACATGAGCCCTCAGGGCTGTGTTTCTGGGCCCTTTCGCCTCCACTGTCCTTGTCCAGGCCAAAGGGGTAGGAGCCTGTCCCACGTGACTCTCTTGGCTTCTGGTTGAACCTGCTGTGTTCCTCTGCTGGTGGCCCCTGGCAGCACCCCGGGAATCCTGTTTTCTCTCCCTGACTCTTCTCTGGCTCAGAGCTCAGCACCCCCCTTGCGGATCTTTACTTAGCCTGGTATGGTACTCCAGATTAGCACATTCTTGCTTTCCTCTCTCCAGGCTTCTGTACCCCACAGCTGTCTACAAAGCCTCTTTGGCTCTTAATGGCTTTGCCCCTGTGACGTCAGCCAGCCTGTCCTCCTGACTGGGTTGAAGGTCTTGCCTTCATTGCGTGGCCTGGTTTTTATATCCATTCAAGGATTTCTGATAAATACATACCTGGCTGTCAATTACCAGTCTTCGTGGGAAATTCTTACTATGTTTCTCTTAGAATTTAAAAATACTGCTCTTTCCAATTTTCTTATTTTGCCACATTGAATCCAGTTTTACAGATGAGGAAACCCTTTTCAGAAAGGTAGATTGGCTTGCCTGACACAAGCTAGGAAGTGCAGAACCGGGATGCAAATTGTGTGCGATTCCCAAGACCAGGTTTGTTGTGCTAGGCCAATCCAGCTCCTCTACCAGGTAAGGAATTGTGTGTAAACCTGGAGGTGGAATGTGAACCCAGGTATTCTGGCTGTAGATTCTCTTTTACCTAATGCCACACACGCTAACGTGTCTATAGCAAAGAGAGCAAGCAGAACCTGCAGTGCGTGCTCTGAGTTTAGGAGGGGCCGAGGGACATGCACTTGGGTTTGGGCCTTGATGTGTCCTCATTTAGCACAGCTGTGGTTGGTTAGAGCACAGAGCTGGTTTCCAGGCAGTGGTCTCACAGGGCTGCAGACAGAAACCCAGCCTATAGTCTTGCTGGTGACTTGCATATATCAGGGTTTCTTGGTTATATCAGGATGTTCCAGCCTCAACTCAGAGGTGATGGAGAGGGCCCCTGTGCTGTGACAGTTATGTTGATGGTTTACAGTGGTGAGTGCCTTTCTGATAACAAAGCACACTTAGAGGTATTCTTTCATTAGATGCTTGCAATGGCTCTGTGAGGGAGGGGGCCAGGCAGGTATTTTAACCCCCAACTTACAAATGTGGAACAGGCTCAGAAAGGTAATAGCCTCTCCAAGGCTGTGCAACCAGAAATTGACAAATTCCAGACCAAGCCCAAGTCTCTCATGATTGTAAATCCAATGACCTCATGTTGCCTCTGAGTAAATTGGACAACTTCAGTTCTTCCTCTCTGGGCTTCAGTTCCTATGTGCCTGTAGGGGGCGATAGAGGTCTTTCTATTTTGGGTGCTCTGAGAACTTTTTCTCTTGAACCCTTTGAACTTATCAGTCTTACAGCACATTATCTCTCTGGATTAGAAGCATTTTCTGTGTGTCTACCTCCCCTCATGCCCTCACTCCCCAGTTTGAGTTCTTTCAGATTGGGACTCTTCTATCTGGTCTTGACGTCTAGCACAGTGTGTGGCCCATAGTAGGAGCTCGATAAATGCTTGTTGAATTGAAATACATGCAAATGAAATTGGCCAGCGTCTCCTCCTCCTTCTCATAGTGCGTGGGAAAGGAAAATAACCTTTTTCCTTGGTCCATCCAAATAAATGAAGTTGAAGGTGGCAAAACTCAGGACCTGTGCAGTGTCCTTAGATGGCCACCAGGTGGCAGTGTGACCCCATGGCGACCTTGTCTTCTGCCTGCTCTCTAGGAGACTGAATTATCTGGGCCGCTGTTGGGGGATTGCCTCTGCAAAGCCAGTTTGCATTTGGTGATCTGAGACTGACAAATCTCGGTCTCTGCCCCTCCTCTGAAAGTTACGTGTTATCGTGGAAAAGGTTTAGGCTTTGGAATCCACCACGCCTGGTTTCCAACCCCGGCTCTGCCTTTCCCCAGGAACTGAGCCTGGGACACACTACTTCTCTGAGCCTCAGTTTCCGCATCCTGTAAAATGGGCAGCCGTTGTACAATTAGGAGAGGACCAGCATATCATAGACCATAGCATAACTGAATGTTAGTTTTATTTTTGGAAATTCCTGTGTTTGCTTTTCCCTGCCCTCTGTAATCTGGCTCCGTCCTGGCCATCTGATCTTACTCACCAAGCTTCATGCACTTTCCAGCAGGTCTGTTAGTGCCCCTGATGCATCACCCACCACCCCAGGGTACCTCTCGGTACCAAGATGACTGCCATGGCACTAGGTGTCATATGCAGGAGAGATGGTGTGCATTCCTTGTGCTCCTTTTAAGAGGCCTCTCAGCAGACTTCCTATAAAGTTCTTCTTGACCAGTGTCAGGTCTTAGTAAAGGGCCTGGCTTAGACTAGTCAAGATTCAGCCCTTCAGGACAGGAATAAAGACACAGATGTAAAGAATGGACTTGAGGACACGGGGAGGGGGAAGGGTGGGCTGGGACGAAGTGAGAGAGTGACATGGACATATATATACACTACCAAATGTAAAATAGATAGCTAGTGGGAAGCAGCCCCGTAGCACAGGGGTATCAGCTTGGTGCTTTGTGACCACCTAGAGGGGTGGGGTAGGGAGGGTGGGAGGCAGACGGAAGAAGGAGGAGATATGGGGATATATGTATACGTATGGCTGATTCCCTTTGTTGTACAGCAGAAACTAACATACCATTGTAAAGCAATTGTACACCAATAAAGATGTTAAAAAAAAAAAAAGATTCAGCCCTTGAGGCAGGTGAGGGCACCAGGCTGCTTTAATACCCCTGGCCACCTGGTCCATGGAAGAAGAGGGGACAAGGACGAGGCCCGTGAGTTAAGTAACTTGCTCAAGTTTGCAGATCTAGTAAGAACCAGGATTCAAACCACACCGGGCTGACTCCTGAGGCTATCTGTTGGTTGAAAGGACATTGCTCGGGATTTGTATGCTGGGTTTAGGGATCTTGGAGGTACCTTTTCTAACTGATCTGGAGTCTCCCCTGTCTCTAGGCCCCTTTCCATTGTTGTTTGGGTTTTTCTTGGTCTGTCTTTCTGCCCAGGTGTCCTTTACCCTCTGTCTCCCAATGCTCAACTCTGCTCGCCTTCTGGAATAGACTTCGTGCCCATAGCTGGGCCTTTCCCCTGAATGGTCAAGGGTGGTCTCAGAGTAGCTGTCGAGACCCCACGAGGGGTCATCTTGAGGTTCCTTTTAGAGCAGATGAGGGAGCTGCAGAGCTCTGAGTCGGGGCTTAGGAGAAGGAAGTGCAGGGAAAGTGCTAAGGGCTGGTGTTGGACCAGGGTCGGGAGAGTCGGTGGTGTGTCGGTGGGGATGTGGGTGAGTGCGTGGGCCAGGCCTTGCAGTAGGTCCAGATGGCGCAGCAGCCGGCTGCCCCGCTGAGGTTACTCAGGAGACGTTTGGCTTGCAGATGCTTCAGGACTGCCCCAAGGCCCGCCGGGAGGTGGAGCTGCACTGGCGGGCCTCCCAGTGCCCACACATTGTGCGGATCGTGGACGTCTATGAGAACCTGTACGCGGGGAGGAAGTGCCTGCTGATCGTCATGGAGTGGTGAGCAGCCCTTCCGCTTTACTCCTGGCCCAGCCTGATCCCACTCCCCACCCAGGCCTCTCACCTTCTGAGGACTGCCAGATGGGGACTCGGAAGCTTAAAATGTAAACGCCTGATTTTTGGAGGGGCAGTGGGGAGAGTGCTAGTGGGATGCTATGTCCTCAGATCTGACTGTGGCTTTGTTTTAGTTTGGATGGTGGAGAACTCTTCAGCCGAATCCAGGACCGAGGAGACCAGGCATTCACAGAAAGAGGTAGAAAGGGTCTGTTGTGGGGCCTGGGCTTGGGCAGGCAGGGGCACGGGGTGTCTGAAGGGGCTCTCGTGAGAGGTGCGGAGGCCTGCTGCCTTCTCCGGCTCGCCGCTGGGGCCTTCTTCCTCAGCTGAGCCAGGGCTGCTCCTCATTCCCTGGTTTCTGGGGGGCGGGAGTGGACGTAGGGAGCCTTAGGCTGTGTGGGGGGGATCGGTGTATTGGGTTTTCAAACCTAATGACACATCTTGTGACTTTCCTTCCCGCTCCCACATTCCCTCTTCTCTGCAGAGGCATCAGAGATCATGAAGAGCATCGGTGAGGCGATCCAGTACTTACACTCAATCAACATCGCGCATCGGGATGTCAAGGTACCAGCTGTTCTTTTTGTCCCCCCCGCCAAGTCCCCCCAACTCAGATGCCATGGAGGCCGTAGGGGTCAGGGTCGTGGTGACCCTAGGGAGGGTCCCCAGAGTCATCCTGCATCCCCGCTGCCCGGTTCCTGAGCGAGAGTGGGGCGGAGTGCCACTCTCTACCCCGCAGGCCCTGCCCTCACTGGGCAAACCCGCACCCCAGTCATGAAGCCTTGTGAGGCCACCCTCACCCTGCGGCGCTCCTCAGCCACACCTCACCGCCACACCTTCGGTCTCTGTCACTGCAGTGTTCACTGCGGTTCTCTGCATCAGTGTCCGACTCCCATGCACGCTGTAAGCTCTTGGGAGGCAGGGAGCTGAGGGTCCTCACCCTCAGCTGTGCAGATCACAGGGGCTGGACAAATGGTTTTTGAATGGAGGAAGAAAGGAAGGAAAGGAGGAAGGGAGGGAGGGAGTGATAGCCCCTCACAGGTTCAGCAGAGGTTCTATTTATGTCTCTCTCTCTGTAGCCTGAGAATCTCTTATACACCTCCAAAAGGCCCAACGCCATTCTCAAACTCACTGATTTTGGCTTTGCCAAGGAAACCACCAGCCACAACTCTCTGACCACTCCTTGTTACACGCCATACTATGTGGGTAAGTCCAGAGGAGGCCTGGGGAGCTTGTCTTCCCCAGAGCTTTTCTCAAACCCTCCTCTTGCCGGGCTCAGGGCCACAGGTCCTAGGAGAGTTGAGTCCTCAGGCCCTTTCTAGCACTGGTTATGATGTGACCCGACCCAAACTAGGGCTCGTCAGAACTCAGCTGGGACTGAAGCATTATAGGAAATTATCTGCCTGAGATTATGGGTGGGATTTTGCACACATGCACACTTTTCCTGAGAAGAGCTGTCATTCCCATCAGATTCCCAGTGGAGTCTGGGATGCAAATTTGGTTCAGGAGCCCCAGCTGACTGGCACAGAATAAACTCTCAAAACGTGTTTGTCAAATTAAATGGCAGTCTGAAAGGTTTTGCAGTTCAAGACTTGTTTTATCTTGAGATTCTAGCCCTAGGGCTCTCCTGGAGAAGGGTCTTCTGGTCTCTTTTGTCCAACCCTGGGTCTGGGCTATGACTGTTGCCCTTCCCAGCCCAGCTAAGGTCCCATCAAGATGGGTTGAAGGGTTGGATGGGGAGCACCAGCCACCGAGGAACTGCGGTGGATCCCAGTGTTCTGAGGGCCAGGCCCACCCACGTTGACCTTTGGTTTGCAGCTCCAGAAGTGCTGGGCCCAGAGAAGTATGACAAGTCCTGTGACATGTGGTCCTTGGGTGTCATCATGTACATCCTGTGAGTGTGTGGGGAGGGACCTGGGGGAAGTGGGGCTGGGCTGGGCTGGGCTGGGGCAGGGGTGGGATGAGAAGAAGAGGCAAAGATTAGCGTTTCCCTTCTGGGTGGGAGATGCCCTGAGAATCCCCTGCATGTCCCTGTCTCTCTGCGTTTAGTGGATTCTGACAGCTAAATGCTATAAATTAGCTTATGGGCAGGAAAATGTGTGGTTTAGATACTCAGTATGTTGGATTCCCGGGCCCTGTCCTTGACTTTGTATATTGTACCTGAGTCAGTGAGTCCCAATTTCTCCGTGACCTTTGCAAGGAGAAGCCTGTGTCTCGCTCTAGTCCTGGCACAGGACCCTAAATAACACCAGCTCTGTCCCTCTCTTCCCACTTCCTCTCGGCTCAGGCTGTGTGGGTATCCCCCCTTCTATTCCAACCATGGCCTTGCCATCTCTCCGGGCATGAAGAGTCGCATCCGAATGGGCCAGTATGAATTCCCCAACCCAGAATGGTCAGAAGTATCAGAGGAAGGTAGAGAACCCACGTGTACATGTGCGTGTGTGCAGGTGTGTGTGCGTGTGCAGGGGTGGTCTCACGTGGGTGGCGTGGATGTAGATCTGCACCTGGCCCACAGCTGCTGGGTACGTCCTGTCTGTGTGAAGGGCCTGTGGCAGAGCTGGGGTATGGGGCGCGTGGGGCTGTCAGGGCTGGAGCCGTAATGGTCTTCAAGGCTGGCTCCTTGGGTGGTGTGTGTCCATGCCCCTTTGTATCTGGTTTTTCCCTGAAAACTGTGGGAAGGAGCAGCAGAAGGGGGGTGGCCCCTTAGCCATCTCTGTCCCCTCCCCGCACCTCGCTTTCCCCCACAGTGAAGATGCTCATCCGGAACCTGCTGAAGACAGAGCCCACCCAGAGGATGACCATCACCGAGTTCATGAACCACCCCTGGATCATGGTAAGCCTGGTGGGCCGGAGGGGCCTGGGTTCACACGGACTGTCCCTTGGGGCTCCACCCCACCCAGGCTTTCACCCTGACACTTTTCTCTATCCCCAGCAATCAACGAAGGTCCCTCAAACTCCACTGCACACCAGCCGGGTCCTGAAGGAGGACAAGGAGAGGTGGGAGGATGTCAAGGTGAGGGGACCACTGGCCAAGAGGGGCTCAGAGGGTGCGCGCCAAGGTGCTTGGCTGTGAGAGGCTGTGCTGGCCCAGAGGGGTTGCTTCTGTACTTGCTCACCCCAGGGGGTGTCTGTTACAACAGGAACAGCGGCTCTGAGCCACTTCCCTGCTGGGTTGTGGGCAGAGGTTCTGTGTTTGGTCTAAAGTTGGCCGTGGCTGTTTTCTACAAGCCCTCTACTGTCTGGGTCTCTAAAGGGACCTGAAAGGTCATCTGGTACCATCTCCTCGCTTTGCAGACTAGGAAACTGACATCCAGAGGGGGGGTGACCTGGTCAAGGTCACGCAGCTAGTGATTGGCTGGGGCAGACATGAACCCAGGTCTCCTGACTCCTGGTCGGCACTCTTTCTGCCTTCCCCTGGGGTCGCTGGAGGGCTCTAGGAGAGCGGTGGCAGCACGGTGGCCAGGCTCTGTTGACCCAGCCCTGGGCCCGTCACCCAGCCTGCCCTCTGTCTCCTCTGCTCCCACCCGTCACCCGCATCCTGCCCTCGCTTTGCCTGTCGCCTCTCACGGCTCTCTCGGTCACTGCCCCCCAGGAGGAGATGACCAGTGCCTTGGCCACGATGCGGGTCGACTATGAGCAGATCAAGATAAAAAAGATTGAAGACGCATCCAACCCTCTGCTTCTGAAGAGGCGGAAGAAAGCTCGGGCCCTGGAGGCCGCGGCCCTCGCTCACTGAGCCTCTGGGCCCGTCCTGCTCCACTGGAGGACAAGCAATAACTCGTGACCTGAATCTATTTTTTAAATGAAGAGACACAGAACTGTCCACTCCCGCCTCCCCTCCTCCTCAGCCTCATGGAGCCCGGACCTCGTCATAGGCTGAATTCTGCCTTTGGTTCTGGCCACCCCTGAGAGGGAGAGCCTGGAAGGCTGGGAGGGCGTGGAGAGAAGGAGCAAGGTGCTCTTGAACCTGTGCTCATTTTGCAGTTTTATCGATAATTTGACTTAGAATTTTTATGAAACTTCTTTTATCGTTCTTGCCCTCATTCCTGCTCCTTCCCCCCAAACCCTTTCCTATCTGGATACTACAAGGGTTTGGGGTTTGTTAAAGGATATTTGTGGAAACTGTTATAGGGGGCGTCCCTGTGTCGTGCCACCAGCCCTGTAATTTCCCCACTACAGCCCCAGGTCCCCGCTGGCTGAGGCCTTCCGGGAGCTGCAGGCCGTGGAGGGCTGGGGCCAGGAGGCCACCCACCTCCTCTGCTGAGCCCTCAGACGTCACCGGTGTGCCAGACGGATAGGAGTGAGTGTGGTTGTGTGTGTGCGTGTGCCTGTGCCCGTGTGCCTGGATCAGTGCCTGGGCCTGTGCATTTGAGGGGCCAGGGGCGTGCAGGGCTGCAGAGGGAGGGCCTCTGTCGGGGCTCAGGAACTGCCTCCCTCCTCAGGCCTGCCCTGCCCGCGCTGGCTCTGCCAAAGTGCCTGGGAAGCGTGTCCAGATTCTGAGCCAGGCCGTCCGTGCCTGCCTCTGTGAGCGGGTCCTGGGAGGTGGAGAGGAGTGACTTAGCACTGGCACAGCGACCAGGAAGACTGGAGCCCCGCCCAGGACCCCACTCCCTGCTGAGTGCTGGCCCTGGTCCTCCGAGGCGCTCATCTACCACGTCATCTCTCTGCTTTCCCTTCCTGCCACTATTAACCCGTTCGTGTTTATTTTCTTACATTTTTTGCTGTTTCTCAACAGGCCCACTCTCAGCCCTCATGGGTGAGCCTGGGCAGTCGATGAGTGACACAGAGCTGCTGCGTTTCGTGTGCCTCTCGGGCTCTGGGGCGTCGGCAGCACCCTCTGGTGGGCAAAGACAGCACCACTCTTGCGGCCCTCCTGCAGATCTCCATCCGTGCGGCCTAGCGGGTGGGCGGGGGAGGCTTCACACCAAAGATGTCCCGATCCTGCCCCCGCCCCAGCAACCCCTTCCCCCCGACCCCAAACAACTCAGCGTCTTGTGTCCAGGCCAGTGGGGGGGGAGGGGGAGAGCCTTCCCTCCCCAGTATTAATTTGCAGCAGTGTGGGGAGAGGTCCTCTGTGCCATGGTCCCTCGGGGCAGGGGTGACAGTAATGCTTCAGCTTTCATCTCCCTCAGGGGCAGGGTTGGGGGGCGCACCCAGGGTCTTCTCTGGGTGTGAGGGAAGGGCTACGAGTGCCCGCGGCGCCTCCCATCTCTGATGGCGTGTCCAGCACTCCGATTGTTGTAAACTTGTTGTTTTGTATGAGCAAAATGGTCTTTACTAAACAGATTTAATAGTTGAAAGGTTTTCTTTCTCTTCCTTTGCGGGACTCAGCCCCTTGACCCCCCACCTGTCCTCTTTCCACACGTGGAGAGCGGTTCTGTGAGTTGGGAGGGCAGAGTCCGTGTGTCCTGGGAGAGGAGCGGAGGGCTCCCGGGCGAGAGGGAGCCAGCGCACGCCCCGCTGAGGGCCTGGCCAGGACCTGGTATGGGGACACGAAGAGCAGGGCTGGTGCCAGCCACGGTGCGGGGAGCCCATGCTCTTTTGCCAAGTACTGAATCAGGAGCCAAGCTGCTTCTCAGCCCAGTTCTTCGACTTGTTTAGCCACAGTCAGGCGCTGACACCCTCAGCCTGGGGGGCTGGCTGGTATGAGGATTGTGAAGAAGTTGCTGGTGGTGAATTGGTTCAAATCCTGGGAAAGAGTCCAGAGGAGCAGGTCAGCGTAGTTCCTGAAAGTTCCAGGAGGAGGTGATAGGGGTCAGGCAGAAGCCAGGATACTCCACCTCAGACCTGGAAGAGGCCTCAGGGCTCCTATGACCCATTCCCCTCGATTCACAGATGAGAAGGCTGAGGCTCAGAGGTGGCGCACAGTGAATTGGTTCACAGTGGGGCCCAAGATAGAAATCGGTCTATTGACCCCACTGCTCTCCCTCCCAGTCAGATGGAAAAATAGTCGTCGATAAGTTCACCTGCATTTTCTCACTTGATCCTCGGAGCTGTCAGGGAGAAAGGCAAGGCAGGATGGTTATCCCTGTTTAATGAACGAGGAAACTGACCAAGGGAGTGAAGGGATGTGCTGGGGATCCCGGAGCTAATGGGTTTGGACTAGAACTCAGGATCCCAAGGCCTGGGGTGGTCTCATCCTAAGACCTGGTCTCCTGCCTGGAGGAGAGGCCTGCTCACTCTCCAGTCATCAGTGGGATCGCATCCCCCTGCTCGGGTTCGTGGCAGAGGCAGGGCACACCTGTGGCCCCATGGCCTCCCCCGCGACAGCTCCCGAATGTGCTCGGCTCCTACCTTGAAACTCTACCCATCCCTCTAGGAACCACCATTGGAACGAACCAGCATGAGGTTTTGCTTTCAGAGAAATCCAGTCATGTTGTCTGTGCTTATGTGGGTATCAGAGGTGATTGATAACAACTTGGGGGAAGAGGGGATAAGGGGTGGTAGGGTGGGAATTGGGGTACAGGGGAAGGGCGTTGTCAGTGCTCTGCTGTCTTTGGAGGCCATGTTAGTTTTCTGTTGCTGTTGTAATACATTTCGTGGCTTAAAACACAAATTTAATATGTTAGATTTAGGAGGTCAGAAGTCTGATACAGTCTCCCTGGTCTAAAATCTAAGGTCTCAGCAGAGCTGTGTTCTGGAGGCTCTAGGAGATTCTCTTGCCTTGTAAAGGCAGATGCTGGCTTGCATGGTTGCAGGGGGCAACAGGAGATGGTTCTTGAACACCCTTCAGCGGTGTGAGATGTAAGGAGGGCTTACGGACACTTGCAGGCACCTAGGAAGCACTGGTGCTGTGCTGGACTCTTTCCCTTCATCTCATCACCATCATCAAAGCCCTCTGAGGGAGTCAGTCTAGCCTCCAGTTTACCTGTAAGAAAACTCAGCATCAGAGAAGTAAAGTGACTCTCCCAAGGCCTCATGACTAAGCAGAGGTCAATCTGACTTGGGTCTCCTGCTTCCAAGTTTAGAGTTTCTTAAAAAACAACACCACCACCAAAGTCCTCTTGATAAGGGAGGCCAAGCAGGGAGACAGCTGGATTCCTCTCCACTGAGTAGAGGTGAATTTCCTTTTCTAGGGAATGGGGGTGGCACTCCTAGGCCCTGTGGCTGTTGAGGAATGCAGCAAGATGATGAATTTAAATGTTTGGTCAGGGGCCAGGTGGCCTTTATCACTATTGGTGTCCTACCCTCTGGTGGGCTGCCCTGCCCAGAGGGCACAGGGAAGCCCAGGTTTGGAGCAGGGTTTGTGGTCTAGGCTGAGTCCATGTTCCTGTCAGCTTGAGGGCATCACCTGTGCCTTGGGGTGAGGAGGCAGTTGGGTTGGTAAACAATAACAGAAAATTTGGGGTTTTCCTTTGACCGGGTTGGAGGCAGGAAACACAGACGGCTGGGAATGACAGTGGGTAGAGTGTGTAGGCTGGCCTGCTCAGGGTGCGAAGGAAATTCAGTTATTCAAGGGAGGAGGGTGGAGTTGAGGCTGGGGAAGGTGGCTGTCTCACCGCACCCACCCCCCCGTGAATGTAAACAAACCTGTTGGGTGCTCTCCAGGGGGCCAGAGGGGGCTGGAGGAGGCTTTGGGAGCCAGCCTCTGATCAGCCCCAGGGATACAGCCCCTCCCTGGCTCTGTCTCTTGAAGCCCATGTTTAGGGGCCACCCCAGGGGGAGGCTGGCTGAGTTGGGGAGTAGCCATTCTTTGGAAGGGACACCAGGCTCTGGTGGGGCCTTTTGGTGGACTCATCTTCCTTTCCCTGCACTCAGTCGGACCCAACATACTAAATCACCAAATAAATACCCAGGCACTTACTATATGTGCTATGCTTTGGGAAAAACCAAGTGTAAGACCCAGTTGCTGCCCAGCGAGATACATAATCTGCGTGCAACCATCAGAGGCCTTGTCTTTTCTTCCTCTGCATCCGGAGGCCTGGACACGTACTTTGTGGTCTGAGTCGATCTGTTCAAAACTGCCCCAGCCCAAGTGGCCTCTTAGGGCCCTAGAGGGTTTGAGACTGGAGGGATGAGTGAGGTCAGAAGATCCTGGATCCTGGATCCTCATCTCATGTTGGACGAAGCCCTCCATGCATGCCTTGCTCAGGACAACAAGGGTCGGTCCTCCCTGACCCAGGCACAGGAGGATGACACGTGGCCATGCCAGGACTTCAAGAGGTGGGAAGCACTGTCCGGGTGTGCAGGGCCCAAACAGGCCGCCCTTTGCAGGGTCAGTGCCTTGGCCTCCTGGACCCGAGCTGTTCTTTGAGACTCCCTCCAGGAACAGAAGTGCCACGTTCCTATTCAGCTCGTCTCGAGCACCTGCCGTGTGCCACACCCAGCGCTTGGGATTTCGGGGAGACACAGCTGAGTTAGAAGTGGGTCCAGCTCTCCTGGGACTCAGAGGTATAGGTGGGGGTTAATATGATGGAAGGCAGGGAGGATCAACGCTTTCTTGGGACAGGGATAGAGCAGGGGGCTTTGGTGGGGAGGGTAGAGCTTTTCTGGCGGAGACTCAGGAGGCCTTCAAGCTGGCAAATTCAACAAATTTGATGGTAGAAAATGAGGGAGCAGAATGGTGGAGGTGTTGCCATCAAATTTCTGCTCCGGTTTCTGCAGAGTAAGAGTAAGCTCTTCCTTTCTGGTTTCACCCCTCTGTCTTCTGGTCTGAACTGCTGTCTGCTCATCACTTCAGCTGGACCTTTGGCCATCGGTTCTGTCCATGGGAAACCTGACTTCTCCTCAGTGGGGGGTCCTTGATATTTTCTGTTCATTTTCTCTTTTCAGCCCCTTCAACCTGGGTTCCCCTCTTTCACCATGTTTGTTCCCCCAAAACCAAAACTTAGCCTATCAGGGATTTCCCCACATATTCTTTTTTTTTTTTTAATTGAGGTATAGTTGATTTACAATATTATATAAGTTTCAGGTGTACAACATAGTGATTCACAATTTTTAAAGCTTACACTCAATTTATAGTTATATAATGTAGGCTCTATTCCCTGTGCTGTACAATAGCTGCTGTATAGATTATTTATTTTAGACATGGTAGCTTGTACCTCTTAATCCCTCCATCTTGCCCTTTGCCCCTTCCTTCTCTTCACCCCTGCCTATTCTTTTTTTTTTTGGCTGTGCCATGGGGCATGTGGGATCTTAGTTCCTCAACCAGGGATCAAACCCGTGCCCCCTGAAGTGGAAGCTCGGAGTCTTAACAACTGGACCTCCAGGGAAGTGCCGCCTCCCCGCCCCCCCCAGTCTTTTAAACTGATTAGTTAATTATTTTATTTGTTTATTTATTTTGGCTGCACCGCGCAGCACGTGGGATCTTAGTTTCCCGACGAGGGATCGAACCTGCAGCCCCTGCGGTGGAAGCGCAGAGTCTTAACCACTGGAACCACCTGGGAAGTCCCCCCCAAACCCTGCCACCACCACCCATTCTTAAGTTCATTAATTTTTAAAGAATCCTTACAAGGCTATACGTTAAACTTAGATCATTTTTAGTTATGCATTTTACAGATCATTATAGAAAAGGATAACGTTACATGAGATTGGGGGGTCCCGGAACATTGGGGTGAATGGTTGTCAAGGGCTTCCTTGCCCCTCTCCCCTCTGAGTGTCACTGAAAAGCCGGAGTTCTTTGCAGGTCTTTCTCATCCCCGTTCACCATGGTCCCTACACCATGGGCTCCAGGTGTATTAAACCTGAAGCCCTTAGGAGCTTCCCTGTAACAAATACACATTTTAGTGTACCTAAGCTTCCACACTTTCTGTCACACACCAGCATCTCAGGCCTGGAGTTACCTTGGAATGTCCATCCACACTCTGCAAGGAATGATTGCTCTGAAGGGAAGTCAGTACCCAGAGCCTCTGGTCAGGAAATCTTGGCCTTCAAGCCTGCAGGATCTCAGGTGGGGCTCTGTGGGGAGTGGCTGCTCCTGAGGCCAGGAACCTGCATGTGGTAAGTCATTTTAGGGGCCAGGCTGCCATGCAAATATATTCGTTTGCATAACTTTCTTGCTCTAAGGGGCAGCGAAGTTTCCTACCCCATCCGACACCCTTGCCAGTATTTGCAAGGGAAGTATTGGGACTGGCTTTCTCCCTTTGCCATCCCCCTCCCTTCCTGAGTCCTCTCGTCCCCTGAGTTTTGTTTCTGTCCCCCAGGCCCTGTGTGACCAAATACTGGTCTTGACCTCTCTGATCCTAGGGTAACAGTGTTCCCGGGCCCCATGATGCAAAGTACTGCAGAAGTCATGCAAATGAGTCCCCAGTCTGGGTGGCTCTGGCCCAAGCTCCTGCCAAATTGCTGGCTCAGGTCACTGCTGCCTGGGACCATGTGAAACGTGATCTTGTTCCTTCCTCGGTTCCTGCAGCTGATTGTCTCTTGTTCCTCAAATAGCTAGAGCCTCCAGAGGCTGTGAGGCCTTAAGGTTCACAAAGACCTGAGTTCTCCCAGCCCTTAAGCCTCTGATTTGGAGGCCAGTGGTTCTGAATTCACCAGGCAGAGGTTTACTTTTCAAAGAAATCACAATCTCATCTGTCTCTGAGAACGAAACCTTGGTTAGTTGTGACTGGAGCCTGTGGTATGGGGAGATGTGGTATGATGTTTGTAGTAAGACCTAGAGGGGCCAATGGTTCCCTGGCACTCAGCTGTCTCCTTTTCTGATCAGAAACCTGCTTTATGGAAATGGTCCTCATAGTGAGACTCTAATCCTACCTCTCACCCCACCCACCCAACAGTGAGACGAGGGCAGGCCATTCTCTGAGCCAGTCTGCAAGGAAGAGGAAGAGGTAGACAAGAAATCCAGTTTCATCCACCTATTCCAGGTTCTTTTTATTTTTGGCTGTGTTGGGTCTTCGTTTCTGTGCAAGGGCTTTCTCTAGTTGCGGCAAGCGGGGACCACTCTTCATCGCGGTGCACGAGCCTCTCACTATCGCGGCCCTCTTGTTGCGGAGCACAGGCTCCAGACGCGCAGGCTCAGTAGTTGTGGCTCACGGGCCTAGTTGCTCTGCGGCATGTGGGATCTTCCCAGACCAGGGCTCGAACTCGTGTCCCCTGCATTGGCAGGCAGATTCTCAACCACTGCGCCACCAGGGAAGCCCTGGTTCTGAGGATGACAGCTCACCCAACGTAGGTGCGTGTGCAGTACCTGCTGGCTGGATGAATGCGTCTAAAGAACAATTAACACAAGCAAGTCCAATCATTAAAAGAAATTAGATACACACATAATTACATATACATACAGAGTGAAATGTGAAAGTTTTCTCCTTATAACCTCTCCTCACCTAACTATGCCAACTTCCTCTTCAGAAATAACTACTTTTAGCAGCTTGATTTTATTTTGATTTTATCCAGTCTTACCAAAAACTCTAATTATTTGTCTACATACATATATGCTTAGAAACACAGGTGAGAAATTCCTTTGAAGGCTGTAACAAGTAGCAATGAAATCATTAGGCATATTGTTCGGTAACTTGCTTTTTAAAAAACTTGTGGTGAGAGAATTCCCTGGTAGTCCAGTGGTTAGGGCTTGGTGCTTTAACTGCCAGGGCATGTGTTCAATCCCTGGTCGGGGAACAGAGACCCACAAGCCGCATGGTGCGGCCAAAAAAAAAAAAAAAAAAATTGTGGTGAAATACACATAACATAAAGTTTACTACCACCATCTCTAAGTGTAGAGCTCAGTAGTGTTAAGTATGTTCACACTGTTGTACAACCAATCCCCAGAACTTTTTCATACCGTCAATCAACACGCAACTTGCTTTTTTAACTTAGCATTTCTTAGTGGGTGCCCATGACTGAACTCAGAACCATTATATTTATTTTTAACAGCCCATAGTGTGGCTATACAATAATTTATCTGCTACTGATGGATGTCTCATTTCTTTTTTTAAAAACTGTTTGTATTAATGTTGCAAACATCTTGTACAATATCTTTGTGCACATGTGTAAGGATTTCTGTAGGATAGATTCCTAGAAGTGGAATAGTTACATCAAAGGGTGTACACATTTTAGGATTTGGTAAGCACTACCAAAAAGACAGTATCGATTTATGAATGAATGCACTTTGCATATTGTTTTCTGAATGAGAGGTCCATGAAAGGATTTGCTGCCAGCGGTGGGGCAACCTGGGGACAGAATAAGTCAGCTGAAAATAAGAGGACATTCAAAGCACTTCTCAAAACCAAAAGATGCAAGATGCATACCATTGGGCACATGGTGGGCGACTGGAAAACTCAGATCTGGAGGGGGCAAGGGGATTCCTAAAACCTTTCCTCACACATCAGCAGCTCTGCTCACTCAGTTATGGTTATTTGCATAAATTTTGGGTGTGTAGGCAGAATGGCTCAAAGACAATTCTGAGGTTCAGCCTTGTTCAGCCTCCTACTGGTATTTGACTTTGAGCAGGTTACCTGACCCACTCCTCAGACTGGGAAGCGAGTGTCCCAGGTGGAACACCTAGGAGTTTGCAGTGTGCAAATGACTTTGACATAAGATAGACTGGTGGGTGCTGTAAGAGGCCCATGGGAGGTTACCTGGGAGGGATGGCCCCTCCGATTAGGGAGAGTGGGGAAAGAAAGGCACATGGCAGAGGAGATAGCTCTGACTCAGGGTCCTAGGTGTTATGGGAGACACAGGAGACATGCAAGGATTTTTTCTTACTATTCAGGAGCTCAACCACATTTTCCCCCCAAAACCCTTTCTGGGACACTGATTGTGTGCTCAGCCCTCTGCTGATTACCGAGTCTGAGATCAGGCTTGTGACACGGTGGTCAATAACTCAGATGCACACCGCACAGGAGAAAGCTTTGGAGTTACACTCAACTGGGTTCAAACTATGGACAGGTGACTTGACCTCTCTGAGCCTCAGTTTACCAACCAGTACAATGGGGATAATAATTGTGGCACCCCACAACTATTAATTAAATATTAATATTTATAATACTTAATTATTAATTATGAGCAGGTGCCTCACAGATATCCAATTACAGCATAATCATCCAAGGGCCCCAGCTGCTTGCTCTGAAACCCATTGTTGCATCTGCACTGAGGCCATCCTCTCCTGCATCTGCCCCCAACCAATTACTGGGCATAGCAGGGATGCTAAGGCACATGGGTTCCTGGGGGAACCAGAACTCTAGTGACTTTGGCTGGAGGACTCCCTGGCAACTCTGTGGAATCTCTAGGACTCCTGTGCCCAGAGTCCTCTCCCTCGCTCCTCGATGGGGTCAGACGTGGTATGATGGCTCTCCCTGCCTGGCCTGGCTCCCACCCTCTTTTCTCTCGTAAAGGCATTTCCCCTCATAAAACATTTGCATGTTTAATCCCTTTTTATCATCTCGGAGGACCCAGACTAACAAAATAATATCACTGACCTCATTCAGTTGTTGTGAGGAACAAATGAAAAACTGTGTAAGAGACATGTAAAACTTGAGCATAATGCCTGGCACACGGCACTCGTTATTATGTATCATAGGAAGTAGTCTGATTATTGTATCGGTGCGAGCAGGTTGACTTAACTAAAAAGGAGAGTTTGGGTTTGGGAATCTGGAAATGTGTCTTCCTGCCCCTTCCCTGCTCTATTCCTCCTGAGCTCTCTCTTCCTGCTGACCCACGCCCTTTCGTAACAGTAGCAGCTGTCCCAGCAGTGTCTTGGACTGGCACCCCTTGCTCTCTGCCTGGGTAAAGGTGATTAACACTGGGTGGCTTTGGTTGAGCAAGTCTGCTATAGGGTCTGGGGCGGGGCTGTTCGAACCCACTGGATCTGTTGCTCTTCAGCCCGCAAAGAGGACCCCCGCCCATGCTGGGACGTGACTTGCTGGGAGGCAGCGCGAGTAGCTGGGGTGGGTGGGGTAGTGTCACTGGGGGGCGTTAGCAGCTGGGCAGAGTTGCGGGCCAAGGGAGGCTGATGGGAAGACGGTGTGCCTTCGAGTGAAACAGCGGCCGTGAGAGGTGAGGTTGAGTCACAGGGTTTCTCTCAAAACCCCTATGCCGTTGGTATCTAGCATGAGCTGAAAGTGGAGCCCGCCAGCCCCAGCCTCGGCCCCAGTTCTAAGAATGCATCCCCTTCCCTCCCTCCCACAGTTGACAGAATTAATCAGGTGCCTGACTTCAGGGGTGAAAACCACTGGGTTATATCCCAGCAAAGGAGGCCACAGAGATTGGGGCTGATTGAAAGGAAATGTGAGAGAACCTGTGTCTAGGTTGGGTTTCAGAACCTGGTTCTTTGTGCTCACACCAGCAAATATAGTGTGGCTTGAGTGGTTGAGCAGGCGAGGCGGTGTGGGCCAGCGCCCTGGACTCCCACAGATCCCGGTCACGTTCTGGCTCTTCCACTTGCCAGCTCAAAGCTTTCACCCTCTGTAAGCCTCAATTTCCCATCAGTGAGACAGTGACAGAAAGGGCATCTTTGTCATACTGTGTTGTGAGAATTAAATAGCTAATCAGTGTAAACCCTTAGCCCAGTTCCTGGCACACAGTGAATGAAGGAACCGCCCAGCTCAGTTCAAAGGCCCCATCCCCCTTTGTGACCTCTCTTCTCGTGGATTTTGACCTCCAACAACCCTATGAGATAGTGGTATTATCATCCCCATTTTATAGACTTGTAAGTGGAGGCTCAACTTGATTGAGTGCCTAGAAAAAAACCTTCTGTAGTTCAGGGCCCTGACACGGTCAGCAGGAGTTTACAGCTTGCTTGGAACACCTCGTAAAGGCAAAGAGGAGGCAGTGAAGTCATCTGAGGCTCAGAGAGGCTCACGGCCGCTTGTCAGTGAACGAGCCACAGCACTCATGGACCTGAGGGCTGGAAGGGCACAGTGCAGCACCTCCCGCCCCCCGCCAGCCCCCAGGTCCCCCGGATGGAACGGTCCTCCTTCAGATATGTGCACAACTTACTTCCTTTACGTTCTGTTCATGTGTCACTTTTTCAATAACGTCTGCACTTATAGGTCTAGTTCAAGCTGCCGGCTTCCTTCCCACCCCCACCTCCTTACTCTGGGCACTGGATTCTCCTCCATGGCTTTATTTTTAAAAACCGTTTTTTATTGATGTATGATGTACATACAAAACAATTACCCTACTTAATCCCCCCCTCCCCCATAGATCTGATCACCTTCTAAAAAGCCATCTAACTTATTTATAATGACTGGAATGCAAGCTCCACAAGGGCAGGAATTAGTGTCTGCTTTATTCACTGATACATCCCGGCGCCTGGCACACAGTAGTCCCTATTTGTTGAATGTTGGCGGGAACCTAGTAACGTCCTAGTAACAAGCACAAGACGGTGACTCCACCTCCCTGACAGTTTGGAGGAGGCAACACCAGGCACTGTATGACTAAGTGCCAAAGGGTGTGGCAGAGACAGCAGCACGTGCTGGGGCTAGGAGCAGTCCCCAGAGGTTGGTGAGACACAGGGAAAGCCACCCTGGATCTAGGTGCCAGAGGGCAGCTGGCACCTTGATCCTTCCAGCTCTCCTGTCACCTGAGTCAGCTCCTCCTTCCCAGACAGAGGGGAAGCCCTCCCTCCACCAAACCCCCATCCCTCCTGCTGCTGCTTCAGCCCGTTTCCTCTCGTTCTGCCCTCAGTGGGTCTTGCGGCAGTAACCGCACCAACCATTCCAACCCATCTCATTCCTCAACCTGACGTCCCAGAAGGCCCAGCAGGGGCTGCCACAAAGTAGCCACAAACCTGTGCAGCTCGGTAGGGCAAGCCGAAAACGCTTTGCACCTGGAGTAGGGTGAACCCCTGGAGGCACAATCCCTGGCACCTGTCAGAAAGCGGACCCACAGAGGATGCTCAGTAAATATTGGGTGAGTGGATGGATGTGGCTGAAGGTTAAAAGATACCCTGAGAGGGCTTCCCTGGTGGCGCAGTGGTTGAGAGTCCGCCTGCTGATGCAGGGGACACGGGTTCGTGTCCCGGTCTGGGAGGATCCCACATGCCGAGGAGCGGCTGGGCCTGTGAGCCATGGCCGCTGAGCCTGCGCGTCCGGAGCCTGTGCTCCGCAACGGGAGAGGCCACAGCAGTGAGAGGCCCGCATATCGCAAAAAAAAAAAAAAAAAAAAAAGATACCCTGAGAATCCTTTTAATAACCTAGCGTCTGTCTAGATTTCAGCAGCTACATCATTTAAACAAATTTTTGGTTATTTCACTTTATTATTTATTGTGTTTAGTATTTTATTTTTATATCACTTTTCTCCATAGAAGCTTCCCAAACTGTATTCGATGTGGTATAATAAAGCTGAATAAAAATAAATAAGAAAATCAAGGAAAAAAGAAAAGTGGGGTAGAAAGGAGGAGTACACCCCATAGAAGCTCTTACGCGGTACAGCTGAAACCCAGATATTTAAAGCCCTGCTGTTGGGACTTCCCTGGTGGTCCAGTGGTTAAGAAGCCACCTTCCAATGCAGGGGACGCAGGTTCGATCCCTGGTCCGGGAACAAAGATCCCACGTGCTGCGGGACATCTAAGCCTGTGCGCCACAAGTGCTGAGCCCAAGCGCTCTGGAGCTCATGTGCCACAACTACTGAGCCTGCATGTCGCAACTAGAGAGGCCATGCTCTGCAATGAAAGATCCCACATGCCTCAACTAAGACCTGACATGGCCGAATAAATTTAAAAAAAAATCTTTAAAGTCCTGCTGTTGTTTATAGGGAGAGTGGAGGGTCACAATTCTTATGGGATCCTAAGACCCCATAAAACCTCTCTGGTTTGTATCACATGCTCCTATCCAGGTATATCAGAGAATAGGTTGAATGATGGACATTCTGAGAACATCCCTGAATCAGAGAATCTCAGGGCTGGAGGCCTACAAAGGGATACCGCTGTTTCCCAGACTTTCTGAAATCATAGAATACCAAATAATGTTGCTCATGCTTCACCCTTATAAACCTATTACTTAAAAAGTATCCCTGCCCCAAGCCACTGAGTAGCTACATATAGAGCAAAAACCAAAGCGAAGTAATTTCTTTAGGGATTGTTGTCTCAAAAGTGGTAACATTTTATGTTTTCACTAACAGAAAATATGTAACAATATTTTTTCCCAATTCTTATAGCACATTTGCCATTGTTTTCATAGGATCTGGACTGGAGTTCCATGAACTCTATAGCTTGTCACCAATGTCAGAGTTTACTCCACCCAGCCCCCCACCCCCTGCCAGGAAACAGTTCTGTAGCCCTGTCAGAACCCACAACCCTTTCCTCTTGGTTTGTCCTCGGTGACCCTGAAGAGTGGCAAGTGGTGGCCACTTTAGAATCGTCCTGCGAGGCATTTACAGTGAAGCTAACAGAGCTTCAGTTCAGAGCGCTGAGTTGCGCGGGCCTTTTCTAATTTTGTAACTGTAACTTTTTTTTTTAAATAACTTTATTTATTTATTTTGACTGCCTTGGGCCTTCGTTGCTGCGCGCGGGCTTTCTCTAGTTGCAGCGAGCGGGGGCTACTCTTCGTTGTGGTGCACAGGCTTCTCATTGCGCTGGCTTCTCTTGTTGCGGAGCATGGGCTCTAGGCACACGGGCTTCAGTAGTTGTGGCACGCAGGCTCAGTAGTTGTGGCTCGCGGGCTCTAGAGCACAGGCTCAGTAGTTGTGGCTCACAGTCTTAGTTGTGCCACGGCATGTGGGATCTTCCCGGCCCAGGTCTCGAACCCACGTCCCCTGCATTGGCAGGCGAATTCTTAACCACTGCACCACGAGGGAAGTCCGTACCTGTAACTTTTAATTTATTTTTTCTTAGAGACAGCCTCCAAATTATTCAAGCTTTGGGCCCCACAAAGCCTAGATCCCTCACTGCTTGCAATTCACTGTGGCAGGAAAGGCTAGCTCTGCACTACAGATTTCTGTCCCTTCTATTGTTGTTGCTGGGAAGTGGATGCCCAGCCAGGGACTACATTTTCCTCAGTGACTGAGTTCTAATCAGTGGAATGTGGGCAGAAAGGAAATGCCCACATTCTCAGGCCTTACCTATAAAAACCTCCCATAAATCTTCCATTTTCCTTTCCATTCAATACCTTCTCTTCGGGCTGCCATGTCGACATTCAAGACAACCATGAAAGCTATGGGTCGATGATAGCAAAGTGAATTAAGTTTGACTCCGTTTTTGATGTTTGACTGCTGACATCCGTAGAGCCTGCGACTCCCGTTGTCTCTTCTGCCCCCAGGAGACTGATAAGAAAGCTTAAGCACACCCTCCCTTGGCACTGGTGGTAGGTTCAAACCATGCAGGTCTCAGCCTGTGCCTGGGAATCCTTAGCAAGCCCTTCACTTAACTATCACGAAACCCCAAACCCCTGCTCTCTCTCAAGCCATTCCTGGACCTGTTTGAGAAGCCACCTTGTTCCCCACAGAGAGCCTCATTATGTTAACAATAAACATTTCCATATCCTCTTGAGGTGTGTGTGTGCGCGCGCGTGTGTGATGATCAGTCTTGTCATCTGAACCACATTTTGGGTGTGTTTGGGGTCCATCCTGTCTCTGAGGGTGACTCTGACACAGAACCTCCATCAGCATGGATGACCATGTGGAACAGAGTTCTTGTCTGTATCTCTCCGCACCCCGTCCACACACATTCTTTCCGGGAGTGAGAAATAAATTTCTAATGTGTTAAGTTAGTGAGATTTCAGGGTTTATCTGTCACAGCAAGCTGTTATGGTATTACCTTAACTAACATGGCTGATGATAAAGCTGACTCTGTAGTTCTAATCATATCTGTCTAATTAATCCTAATATCCTAAGAAGCTTCTGGGAAATCTGGGAAAAAACCCCAAAACGTTGGATCTCTTCCTTTCTGGCTTGAGAGAAGGTGCTGACTGCTTGTCTATCAAAGAGATTGTGGATAGCAAAGCCATTTGATTCAGGATATAGGAATAAAGATGCGGTGATACTGGAATGAGGGATTATTTATTTGTATTAATATGACTTTATTCATTCATAGTATTTTCCTATAGAAGTAAGAGGAGAGGGACGAGAAAGTTATCATGTGTTATAAAACAATAGGAGAAGGGAGGGGAAAAAAAGAACCCAGTACAGCAAAATCAACCACCCAATAAACACCCCAGTCATGCACCAAAGCCCAAGGGAGCTGCAGGTCAGGAACTTCCCTAACCTCCCTCCTCTCTATGAATTCAAGACCTCATCCAAAGCTTTGGTTTCTGGCAGTAAACATGGAGTTGTATTTGTCTCATCTCCTACTGAACAAATTTCAGCTTCTGTGACATCTCTTTTTCCTAATATGTGAGCATCTTTCCTTTCTCAGTCTCCCACTCACTCCCAGTTTCTATGTGGAAACTGCCCCCACTGCCTCTCTCTACCTTTGGAGGGGAGAGGAATGCCAGATTATTAAACCAATGGTGTGTGAGCAAGTGGAGGAGAAGGCAGCTGTCACTAGGATTCAGTAAATTTTCACTGTTTAAGGTTTCAACTTCAAGGCTGCCATGCCACTTGTCATTAGGGAGACACCTGAGTCAGGAAGACCCTGCAGATATGGGTGCAGAGTCATATGTTAAAGGGGCCTTAAACTCATGCCTGGGAGACAAAGTACCTCAAATCTGAAGGCTGGGGCAAGATTATCAGTGGGTCAGAGAAATTGAGGCTCAACAAAATGAACAGATGCTTTTACACAGTGCCTGTCTTGTGTGGACAGGACAGATTTGAGGCCTTTCTGCTCTAAATAAGCTATTTGTTTCCTATGGTCATTGGACCGGTAGGTTTGAACTTCCATTATGCAGACTTGAGTATCTTGATTTCATCAAGGCATCTGAGAAAGTCAATTTCTAGTTAAGCTATAGTTGTCTATTATTTCTAGCTGACAGAAGGACCTTGATTGTTAGCTGATGTGCTGTGGCCTTGACACACCATGTTTAATGTTCTATCAACTTGGGCAAAAGTATAGGAGCCACATTTATCAAAAGCTAGATCAGTTGTCCAAATATCTAAGAGTAAAGCAGACCTGGATGAGCACACACCATAAATTTACTGTAAAAATCTTCAGTATACAACACAGAATGAGGATGAGGTAACTTGGTCTTAGTTCAAATTCAAAAGACTGGGATTTTAGCTGACCCCAGGGTATTAGTTTCCTAGGGCTTCTGTAAAAAACCACCACAAACTGTGTGTTTTAAAACAACAGAAATGTATTTGCTCACAGTTCTGGAGGCTAGAAGTCCAAAATTAAGGAGTCACCGGGGCCATGCTCATTCTGAAGGCTCTAGGAAAGACTCTTCCTTGCCTCTTCTGGTTTCTGGTGGTTGCCAGCAATCCTTAGTGTTCCTTGGTTTGTGGCAACATAACTCCAATTCTGCCTCTGTCTCCACATGGCCATCTTTTCTGTGTGTCTGTGTCTCTGTGTCCAAATTTCCCTTTTCTTATAAGCACAACAGTCATTAGATCAGGGCACACAAGACTTCAGTATAATTTCATCTTAATTACATCTACAAAGACCCTATTTTCAAATAAGAGCACATTCCAGGTACTGGGGGTTTAGGACTTGAACAGATCTTTATTTATTTATTTGTTTTTGGCTGCACTGGGTCTTCATTGCTGCACATGGGCTTTCTTTAGTTGCAGCGAGTGAGGGCTACTCTTCGTTGTGGTACGTGGGCTTCTCACTACGGTGGCTCCTCTTGTTGTGGAGCATGGGCTCTAGGCGCGTGGGCTTCAGTAGTTGTGGCACGTGGGCTCAGTAGTTGTGCCTTGTGGGCTCAGTAGTTGTGGCTCGCGAGCTCTAGAGCTCAGGCTCAGTAGTTGCGGCGCATGGGCTTAGCTGCTCTGCGACATGTGGGATCTTCCCGGACCAGGGATCGAACCAGTGTCCCCTACATTGGCAGGCAGATTCTTAACCACTGTGCCACCAGGGAAGTCCTGACAGGCAGATTCTTAACCACTGCACCACCGGGGAAGTCCAGATCTTTTTTTTTTTTTAATTGAAAAGACTTGAACAGATATTTTTGGGTGACACACTTCAACCCACAACACCAAGTACAGCCAACAATGTAGTGTGGCTGCAACTGAAGGATCTGCAAGACAATGATGAGGTAACATCACGGTAGATAATCCTGGGGAAAGAGAGTGGTGGTCCTAATCTGCCAGTGGGCACATCCTGAGGATTCTCAGCAGGACTTCGCTCCTCCCAGTCCCCTTGGCTTCCATGCATCACAATCCATTCCTCTTTTTATCCTTCTGGCTGTTCCTCCTTGGTCTCCATTTCTGATACCTCTTCCTCAGCCCACCCATTAAATGACTGTATCCCTCGGTGCTTTAAATCTTCTGTTCTCATGCTCTATAGTTTTTCTGAGTGAGTTGACATCCTCTCCCGCAACTTCAGTAAGTGTTTACATACCGATGACTCCAAAATCTGTGCCAATATCTCCTGAAATCAAATTAGATATCCATTTAGATATCTTAAGGTATCTCAACTGAATATATCCCAAATTGGGATTTGCATCTTCCTCCTTTTTTAAAACCTGGGCCTCCTCCAGGATTTCCAGTCTCAGTCTATGGCACCACCATTTGTCTCAGAGATCCTTGCTTTCTCCCTTTCCTTCATTCCCCACATCCAGTGAGACATCAAATCTAATTGATGCTACATCTGAACTGTTGCACAAGTATGTCTATATAATTTCCTTTTTATTTCACTGCTACTACCTTGGTTCAGGCCACTGTCTGATTTTTTTTTTTTTTTTGCTTGGATAACTGTAACAGGTTTTGAATTGGTCTCCCAGTCTCTGGTCTTACTCTCAGCTAATCCACTTTCCACACAGCAGCCAGAATGCAAATATAATCATGTTATTTCCCTGCTTAAAACCCTTCAATGGATTCCCACCCTCTTTAGGATATGAGTCAACCTCCCCAACATGGTCTCATAGAAAATGTATGGCCTGACCCCTGCTTACTTCTCAAGATTCACTTTTCTGTATTGCCTTTGACTCTCACACCTTCCTCCTTCTCCTCCATGTCTTTGTACCTGCTGTTCCCTCAGCACAGCACACTGTTCCTTTCTCTCTTTGCCTAATTAACTTATACTCATATTTCAGGTCTCAGTTTAAATATACTTTCTTGTAGGGAGGCCTTTCCTGATGCACTCTTGCTCCCATTAGTGACTAGTCTACCCCATTGCACAACTCCAAGGGGTGAAATTTGTGTTGTATTATGTGTGAATGCTGCCCCCAACATTGTGCAATGCAGTGACCAGGCACACACACTTGGTTCCTCAGTGTCGTTTTTTACTTGTCTTCCCTCCTGAGGCTGCAAGCTCCACGTCTGATTCTCTGCTATATGCCTGGCACACAGGAAGAACTCAGTCAATACTTGTTGAATTAAAAAATGAGGTGTAAGAGAGAAATGACTCTCTTAGTGAGTGAATACAAGAAAAAAAGTGGGAATGGAAAAGATCCTGAAAACCACAACTTTTACAGAATAATTTGAGTAACTGAAGATAGTTAGCTTGAAGAAATTAAGACTAGAACAGGTAGAATAGCTGCCTTCAATATTTGAAGGGCTATCCATGTGAAGATGAAATATGTTTATTCTATTGTATCCTAGAAAATAAAAGTGAAACAGCTGAAGGCAAGTTATGGGGAAACAAATTTGGGCCTGATAATAAAATTCAAATAACTTTTCAATAATGAGAGCTGTCCAGAAATGAAACAGATGGCACACAAAGTGATGGGTTCTGTTTTATTGCAAATGTTGAAGAATAAGCTTGAGTTCTATCTGTTAGGATCATTGTGGATAGCAGTTGGACAGTGGACAAGAGAGCCTTTGAAGGTGTAACTCAAAATGTTTGTGATTTTATGACTAAAGAGAAAGTTTTGTTTTTCATTGAACACAAGCATTTTTTTAAATGCTTTCTCTGTGCTGATGCTGTTGGGGATATAGGACTGTCAAGACCCTGCACTCAAAAGTTCACAGTCAGGTTGGAGGAACAATGTCAAGTTTATAAGAAATAACTAGAAGACAAAATCTTTCAGACTATCATCAGTTGTCTAAACATGTTATACAGAGGTTTGGTCAATGAGTGGAGTAAGAGTGTGGTCTTCATTGTGGTAGAAGGCTTCATAGAAGAAGAATCATCTGAAAATGCCCTTAGAGGATGGGAAAGAGCTGTAAAGGAGGTTCCACCTCAGGAGAAAGGAGGTGAGATGGTAGAGCCCTGTGAGAAAGGCAGATGTGGGCAAGATACATAAACTGGTGCTCCTCACACATTTCATTCCTGGCATCACAGTGTGGACTTAGCTCTGCAGAGCTCTGGTTTCCTTAGATGAAAGCAGTCAGAAGGTGGGATGAGGGCTGTCTTAAAAATTTGCTAAAACTCAGTATTCATGTCCTGTGGTGAAAGGGAATGAACTCCTTGCCTATCCTGAACTCCCTCAAATATTGGGGTTTCAGTGGATGAGTCAGAGGTGACTCAGCAACCCAGAAAGAGGAAGGGATAAGGGGAGCCTCAAGATTGAAGTGGCTGGACTGTTTATAGCCCAAGAGTTCATGCATATTTTTCATACAGATTTTGGCTGCAAGTAACCTAAAACCCAAATAACAGTGACTTAGTCAAAAGGAAAATTATTATCTCACATATTGAAAATTCTGAAGTAGTTCTCAGAATTTGATTGGTTAACTGATCGATCGGTTAATTCATGGATTTAACAAAGTCATCAAGGACCTAGTTCTTTCCATTATTCTGTTTGTTATTTTCTGCTTGTTGATTTATCCTATTAGGCTGAGTCCTCTCTTGGTCTCAAGAAGGGCTCAGATATTCCAGGCTTCAAATGTGGACAACAACCAGAGGCAGAAAAAACCTAGTTTTCATGCCTTTAAGAGTAAGATACAGTAATCAAGACAGTATGGTACTGGCACAAAAATAGAAATATAGATTATTGGAACAGGATAGAAAGCCCAGAGATAAACCCATGCACATATTGTCACCTTATCCTCTATAAATATACAATGGAGAAAAGACAACCTCTTCAATAAGTGGTGCTGGGAAAACTGGACAGCTAGATGTAAAAGAATGAAATCAGAACACTCCCTAACACCATATACAAAAATAAACTCAAAATGGGGCTTCCCTGGTGGCCTAGTGGTTGAGAGTTCACCTGTGGATGCAGGGGACGCAGGTTTGTGCCCCAGTCTGGGAGTAACCCCCATGCTGCCGAGCGGCTGGGCCAGTGAGCCATGGCCGCTGACCCTGCGCGTCCGGAGCCTGTGCTCCACAAGGGGAAGACACCACAGCAGTGAGAGGCCCGCATACCAAAAAAACAAAAAAACAAACAAAAAAACTCAAAATGGATTAAAGATCTAAATGTAAGGCCAGACACTATAAAACTCTTAGAGGAAAACATAGGCAGAAGATATAAATCACAGCAAGATCCTTTTTGACCCACCTCCTAGAGAAATGGAAATAAAAACAAAAATAAATAAATGGGACCTAATGAAACTTAAAAGCTTTTGCACAGCAAAGGAAACCATAAACAAGACGAAAAGACAACCCTCCGAATGGGAGAAAATATTTGCAAATGAAGCAACTGACAAAGGATTAATCTCCAAAATATACAAGCAGCTCATACAGCTCAATATCAAAAAAACAACCCAATCCAAAAATGGTCAGAAGACCTAAATAGATATTTCTCCAAAGAAGACATACAGATTGCCAGAAAACACATGAAAGGATGCTCAACATCACTAATCATTAGAGAAATGCAAATCAAAACTACAATGAGGTATCATCTTACACAGGTCAGAATGGCCATCATCCAAAAATCTACAAACAATAAACGCTGGAGAGGGTGTGGAGAAAAGTGAACCCTCTTGCACTGTTGGTGGGAATGTAAATTGATACAGCCACTCTGGAGAACAGTATGGAGGTTCCTTAAAAAACTAAAAATAGAACTACCATACAACCCAGCAATCCCACTACTGGGCATATACCCTGAGAAAACCATAATTCAAAAAGAGTCATGTACCACAATGTTCACTGCAGCACTATTTATAATAGCCAGGACATGGAAGCAACCTAAATGTCCATCGACAGATGAAAGGGTAAAGAAGATGTGACACATATATACAATGGAATATTACTCAGCCATGAAAAGAAAAGAAATTGAACTATTTGTAGTGAGGTGCATGGACCTAGAGTCTGACATACAGAGTGAAGTAAGTCAGAAAGAGAAAAACAAATACCGTATGCTAACACATATACATGGAATCTTAAAAGGAAAAAAAAAAGTTCTGATGAATCTAGGGGCAGGACAGGAATAAAGATGCAGATGTAGAGAATGGACTTGAGGACCCGGAGAGGGGGAAGGGTAAGCTGGGATGAAGTGAGAGAGTGGCATGGACATATATACACTACCAAATGTAAAACAGATAGCTAGTGGGAAGCAGCTGCATAGCACAGGGAGATCAGCTCGGTGCTTTGTGACCACCTAGAGGGGTGGGATGGGGTGGGTGGGAGGGAGACGCAAGAGGGAGGAGATAAGGGGATATAGGTATATGTATAGCTGATTCACTTTGTTATACAGCAGAAACTAACACAGCATTGTAAAGGAATTATACTCCAATAAAGATGTTAAAAATAAAAATAAAAAAATAAAAGTAGGGCTTCCCTGGTGGCGCAGTGGTTGAGAGTCAGCCTGCCGATGCAGGGGACATGGGTTCATGCCCCGGTCCGGGAAGATCCCACATGCCGCAGAGCGGCTGGGCCCATGAGCCATGGCCGCTGAGCCTGCGCGTCTGGAGCCTGTGCTCCGCAACGGGAGAGGCCACAACAGTGAGAGGCCCGCGTATCGCAAAAAAATAAATTAAATAAATAAATAAATAAATAAATAAATAAATAAATAAAAGTAAAGAGGAAAAAAAAATGAATAGGCACAGAATTTATTATCCAATTCCTACAAATAAAGCCTGGGTTATCGTAGAGGCTGAGGGAACACAGTCCCTTTGGTAACTTATTCTAGGGATTAAGAAAAAATAAAAAAGAGTGAGAAACACATTTCCCTGTAGTCCCTCAGCCAACCTCATATTTCTTTGACCAAGTTATATCACAGACCCTTTTCTAAATCAGTTACTGGACAGGGGAAATAAAATTACCATGTGAGGGGCCCAGCTCCCTTGAAGCACACGGATGCCTGACATCTGAACAAAATAAAGGTTCTTTATCAAGAGAGAAGGGAAGAATGACAGCCAACGGGCAGCTGCCACATTTCCTTCCTGGTTAGGGTGTTAAGTTCTTTTGGTTTAATGGAGAAAAGGGAGAGGTGACCTGGCCAGTACAACTTAGCTTGCCTGAGCTGGGTTCCTTGTCAGGATATGCTGCCTATGCTAGGTACCTGTGGTTGGTACATTGTTGGGGCCTGAGATTCTAATTGGAGCAATGGGTTGTGGGTTCAACCCCATGGTCTTTAAGGCAACTCACAGTCCTTACTGTGGGCCTGGTATTGTGCTAGGCCACTAGCATAGTATTTCACATAATCCTCATCTTAATATGCAAATCAAGGACTATTTTCCCTACCTTCAGATAAGGAATTGAGATTAGCTAATTTACCCAAGGTCAACAGTAAATGGTAGAGTGGGGATTTGAAATTGGGTTAGTCTAAGTATAATATATGTATATATATATATATTTTAAATAGAAGTATAGTTGATTTACAGTATTGTATTAGTTTCAGGTATATAGCAAAGAGATTCACTTTTATATACATATTTTTTTTTCAGATTCTTTTCCATTATAAGTTATTACAATATATTGAATATAATTCCCTGTGCTATACAGTAGGCCCTCGTTATATATATGTTTTTGGCCATGCCACACAGCTTGCAGGATCTTATTTCCCTGACCAGGGATTGAATCTGGCCCCCAGCAGTGAAAGCGCTGAGTCCTAACCACTGGGCCACCAGGGAATTCCCAGTAGGCTCTTGTTATTTATCTATATTATATACAGTAGTGTGTATCTGTTAATCCCAAATTCCTAATTTATCCCTCCCCCTCCGCTTTCCTCTTTGGTAACCATAAGTTTGATTTCTATGTTTGTGAGTCTGTTTTGTAAATAAATTCATTTGTATTTACGTTTTAGATTCCACATAGAAGTGATATCATATAATATTTGTCTTTCTCTGTCTGACTTACTTCACTTAGTATGCTAATCTCTATGTCCATCCGTGTTGCTACGAATCATATTATTTTATTCTTTTTTATGGCTAAATAGTATTCCTGTGTGTGTGTGTGTATGTGTGTATACACACATACACACACACACACATACCACATCTTCTTTATCCATTCATCTGTTGATGGACACCTAGGTTGTTTCCATGTCTTGGCAATTTTAAATAATGCTGCTGTGAACATTGGGGTGCGTATATCTTATTTCTACCATTTGTATCTCACTACCTCTTTCTTCTAATTTAGATTTTCCATGAGTCTGGGAATAAGCTTGGCTGTGTGTGATTTAGAACCTTGCTTCTCAAACTGTCTTAGGCTAAGAACCAGATTGAAGAAAAAATTCCAATCCATTATGGATCAACATTTTAATAAAATACAATAACAGGAATTACTAGGAAAATGAAGTAAAAAATTATTAAAAACATACAAAATACAAACCCCATTTTCAATGATTCAATCTAATCTAGCAAACAAAAAAATACCCTGCCAAGTGGCTATGAAGTTTTTTAAGCACTTACTCTTCATTTCTTTTCTTCCCTTGCCACGGTCTTGTCACTGTTGGTAGTCCGACAACGGTCTTCAGGTCACCCAGAGCAGCACTGATTTAGACAGCTTTCTGCCTCCATTCTCTTTCCTAGACTGCAGCTCAGAATGTTTGATGCTTGGGGGCCTCAGCCAAGATGAGGATGGGAGAATTACTGGTTGTACTGTTGAGCCAAACATCAGAGGAAGAGATTAGATTTTGCACTGTTGTTTTCATGGGGCCTTCACTTTTCATCTACAGACAAATTATACTTGGGAAAACACTTTCTTGATGGTGATTTTCTGTCCTCCTGTTGTGTAGGAAAAATTGATACACAATGATAATATGTGAGATAGAAGAGACCCCGAGGGGGTAAAGGGCATGCACACCAGAGGAAAGATCTGTGTTTGGAGGTTCCCAGTTGGATGTGTCATTGGATGATGATTCATCTTGGCAAAAAATATATGCTTCTTGATTTGAGTGACTCTAGGGTTGTGTGTGGTTAATACTTGAACATCGTTATTTTTCTGACGTAAAAATGACTTCAATCTGGTGAGATATATTTACAAATATATGGGTCCTTTTATTTATTAGGAAAGTCCAAGAAATCTATATTAGGGAATCTCCTAAGAAATGTAGATCTCTTGTCCTCCAAGATTTGGAAAATCTAACATGATCATGTGTCCAGTGTATGAAACTCTGAGAACTGTACGTATGTGGAAATAAGAATCCACCAGACGCTCCAGGACGCTCAAACATCTTCCACCTCTCCCTTTCATTCTCAGCAGAACCTCCAGTCCATTGCCTGGCTTATCTACATTATCTCTTTTTATCAGTTCTCGCCTGTCTTTGTTTCCCTCATTATTCAACTTTGAATCCTGGATCCATCTTTCCAATCAGGCTCTTACCTGTATTCTCAACGCCCTCTTCCCCTTGTCCTTTTGTGGTATTCATGGGGCAAAACAATTCTACCTTCTCTATGTTCACCCCAGGCTGCCAAGAGAATCCTGAGAAAGATTACATAACCTGGCAGACCACTTCAAGTCATGCTCACCTACTTCAACTGAGCTCAGCACTGCCTGGAAATCTGCCACGTTTCTCGAGAGTTGTTTGCTTTCCACATTTTTACCAACATCATATCAAATCTTTGTTTCTCTCCTCAAACTTCCTTGCATTCTCTCGTCCTTACTGACTCTTGTCAGAGAAAATAGAAACCATCTGATGGAAACAACCTCAACTTCCTGCCAACAAATCTTCAAACCAAACTGCCTTTGTACCCACTGTCCCTACTTCCTTCCTGTTATTCAATGAAGGAGTTCCTCCTCCTTTCAAGAGCCCTCCTTCCTTTTACCTGCATCCTACCTTTCCTGCTTTCTGAAGAATCTGTCTTTATCAGTTCTCTCATCTCTCTCCTCTGTCTTCAACTTCTTTTCCTCCTCTATTGGCCCAACATCTTGAAAGAGCTGTCCACACACATCATCCCACTTTTCCACCTCACATTTATACAATCATCTATCTCCCATCTCCCGCTATTCTCCTGCACTATTCTTGATAAAGTCACCAGTGCCCCTACTTGCTATATTCAGTAGGGGCTATTTTGTCTTGATCTTATTTCACCTCCCAATAGCATTTTATCCAGCCAACCAATCCTTTTTCTTTGAAATAGTTTTTTTCCTTGCCCTCAGGGATACCACTCTCTCCTGTTATTTCTCTTTACCACTCAGGTCACCCTTTCAGGTTGTTTTTACAGCATCTCCTGCTCTGAATTATAAATATCTGGCTTCTCTGGGGCTTGGTTCCAAGCTGTCTTCTCTTGTCACTCTACACTCTTCCCCTTGGTGATTTTCTCCAGCCCCAGGATTTCATTTTCCATCTCTATAGCAATGACACCCAACCTACTGTGCTTTATCTCCAGACTACATCTCTCTGTCCAGCTGACCACTCTGGACATATTCACTCAAAGTCTCAGAGGCACCTCTAATTCAGTGGGGCCAGTGTAGAGTGTATCACCTCGCCCTCCAAACTGGCTTCTTCTCTACCCAGTTGTTCATTTTGGTCATCACCTGCCATCACCACTCTCATCTAAGTAGTTGCTGAATATCTGATCAGTTGCACTTCTCTCAATTCCTATTTCTTTTTTTTTTTTTTTTTGCAGTACACGGGCCTCTCACTGCTGTGGCCTCTCCCGTTGTGAAGCACAGGCTCCGGACGCTCAGGCTCAGCGGCCATGGCTCACGGGCCCAGCCGCTCCACGGCATGTGGGATCTTCCCAGACCAGGGCACGAACCCACGTCCCCTGCATCGGCAGGCGGACTCTCAACCACTGTGCCATCAGGGAAGCCCTCAATACCTATTTCTTACCACCTTAGTCCAGACTGCAATTTCCTCTTGTCTGGACTGCTATCAAATGGTCCCTAAATGGTTTCATTCAGAAAATACATATTTTCCTCTCTACTTAATAGCCTTCAATGGTTTCCCTTTGCTCTTAGGTTAAAGTCTAAAAATTTTAACTCCGCCCATTGCTTCAAGCTCATCTTAAATCTCATGCATGTTGTCCCTCTCTTGCTGTGCTTCACTTTTTATTTCCTTGAACAGTTTAAGTTCTGTCCTACTTCCAGGCCTCAGAACATGAGAGGGGATGGAGAGGTCAGAGGGTCCTGAAGAGGGCCTAGGGCCTGGCTATCAATACAAATTAGTATCAGTACAAATGATACTACCCTTGCTTCAGAGACACCCCCTGCCCCTGTTCTTTGTAGTTCTAAGGGGTCTTTAAATATGTGGCTCTCTCTGCTAAGGTTCTCATCACCTCCCTCTTTGTTGTCCAACTTCCACTCATCCTCCACGTCCAGCTGAGTGTCACCTTCTCATGGAAGCCTCCCCCTAACCCTCCGTGTAGGTGAGTTGCTCTCTTAAAAGCTCCTACTTCTCATTTAGTAGATACCACAATTATAATAAAATTGTGTCGTTAACTTTGTAATGTCTATTTCCACTCCTAGCTATGAAATCTGTGAAGGTAGATTCCATGTCTGCTTATTTACTGCTTTTTCTTCAGCACCTGACATATTTACTGTTTATTTACAACATATTTACGACGTATTTACTGCTTATTTACAAAATATTTACTGCTTATTTACTGCTTTTTCTTCAGCACTCAACATAGTACTTAGAGCATAGTAGGTTCTGAGTGAATAAATGTACATCTTGGGCTTCCCTGGTGGTGCAGTGGTTGAGAGTCCGCCTGCTGATGTAGGGGACGCGGGTTCGTTCCCCGCTCCGGGAAGATCCCACATGCCGTGGAGCGACTGGGCCCGTGAGCCATGGCCGCTGAGCCTGCGCATCTGGAGCCTGTGCTCTGCAATGGGAGAGGTCACAACAGTGAGAGGCCCGTGTACCGCAAAAAAAAAAAAAAATAAAGGTACATGTCATAATGACTCTGATTTGAGGCAAAGTCCAGGGAGAAGCCAGTTTGCCTCTGTTTTTTTAAAATTAATTATTTTATTTATTTATTTTTGGCTGCATTGGGTCTTTGTTGCTGCGCGCCGACTTTCTCTAGTTGCAGCGAGCAGGGGCTACTCTTCATTGTGGTGCACGGGCTTCTCATTTCCGTGGCTTCTCAGTGCGGTGGCTTCTCTTGTTGCGGAGCATGGGCTCTAGGTTGCCTCTGTTTTTATTTGAATCTCATCCTCATTACATATACAAGTAGAGATTATTCTGTAAGGAGACTGATTAGTTATTTATGTTGCATACTAACCTTATTTACTAGCTCAGCCCTGGTGGAGAGATATGATAGGATCCTGTTTGGGAAATGATCTCCCCCTCCTCTACGTAATCCAGAAAGATTTCTTCAAATAGACATGACATTCCGGGTTGTATATGGGACAAATTCTAGGCTCTATTATACAATGGCTTCTTGATCGTGGAAAAAAAGATATTTTTCTTGAATAATGGTAAGGGAAAAAGAAGGGTAGTAGGCTGTCTCATTTTTCAGGTTGTTAGCACATAAGCAACAATGATGGATAATGAACATGTATGAACAACGTTCAGTGTTGTAATCAAATAAAGCCTTCTACATAGTTAATCTAATCTATATTTAAGGTTATGTGCAACTATTATTGCTCTGAATGGAATTAGGCATTTATGTTAAGCAGTGGGTTGTAATTCATATGTATATTTTAAAAAATTCATCAAGCAAAGTATTTCTGAGACCAACTTCAGGCACTCAAAAAAATATCATTTCCCTTTTCCCTCTCAAGTGTGGAGATGGTCCTTTTTTGCTTTCCACTTAGAAATGGTGAGTAAGGAGGCAGAAGGTGTTACAATGAAAGTCCAGGTCTAGTGACTGGCACACAAGTTGTGTCCAGCTGTTTTTTTATGGTGTTAGCACTGATCTTACCATCTGGTCCCACTTGAGCATTTTTCCAAATGTCTAAGGAATAGAGCTGCTTTAATTATTTACTCTGTGCTTTATGTGTATTTATGCCTTTATTTCTTATGGCAA
The DNA here is from genome assembly GCF_949752795.1 of Hyperoodon ampullatus. Taxonomy (NCBI): domain Eukaryota; kingdom Metazoa; phylum Chordata; class Mammalia; order Artiodactyla; family Ziphiidae; genus Hyperoodon; species Hyperoodon ampullatus. Next base: position 148,224,444 of record NC_136915.1, on the reverse strand, counting down.
CAATACCTTGAAAGGATGATTACTCTCTATGTTATAGAGAATAGCAGAAGCAGGTGATATCTCAAGGTCATGTAGCTTGGAGCCAAGGTTCGGCAGATTCCAGAGCCTGTACACCTCATCCCTGTGCTGTGGAATAAGAGGTGATCTGTGTTACTTTCCCTCAGGTCTTTTATCTCCCCCAGATCCTCTCCAGCCAGAGTGTCAAGCTTCTGGAAGCTCAGTGCTCTGTGGCTGCTCAACCCTGCTTGGAGAGGGGAGCTGCTGATGACATGCAGATGACTGGGAAGCTGTTTGGAAAATGCCCAGTGCAGACCTTGTAGACTCAGGAATATGTCCTGGAGGAGGGTCCAGGTGGGAATGGGTCTGGCTGACTGAAGGAATCTGATGCTGGAATTAGGAACTGTGGGCTTGAAGGGAACTTAGTGGTTTTAAAGCTTTTGATCACAAGGGACTGCAATTTTCCTGAGTCTATTTTGGCTGGTTAAATTTTTTTTAAGGAAAAAATTCCATTTCCTGATTTTGTTAATCAAAGATGTGATATATGACTACCAAGTAGAGCTTCCAATCAACAAGAAGTAACCTGTTTTTCCATACACAGTGGCTATTACTTCAGCCCAGCATGTAGCAGTGCTTTTTTTGAGCCTGTACAGACTTATGGGAGGTAGGGGTGACAAATGTACAGTTCTTACTAGGCTTTTTCATATTTTGGAACTTATTTGAAAACAATCCTTGCCCTCACCATGAGTGCCTTCAAGAACCCACGTGAATGGCCCCAGTTGGAAACCATTGATCTAGTACTAGATCCTTACTTTATTATTGAGGAAACTGAGGGCACGTAAAATTTCCAAAGTCATCAAGTGAGTTAGTGCTTAAAAAGAGTATTGAATGGGACTTCCCTGGTGGCACAGTGGTTAAGAATCCGCCTGCCAATGCAGGGGACATGGGTTCGATCCTGGGCCCGGGAAGATCCCACATGCCGCAGAGCAGCAAAGCCTGTGCGCCACAACTACTGAGCCTCGCTCTAGAGCCCACGTGCCATAACTACTGAAGCCTGCATGCCTAGAGCCCGTGCTCTGCAAGAGAAGCCACCGCAATGAGAAGCCCGTGCGCCGCAAAGAAGAGTAGCCCCTGCTTGCCGCAACTAGAGAAAACCTATGTGCAGCAATGAAGACCCAAGGCAGACATAAATAAATAAATAAATAAATAAATAAATAAATAAATAAATAAATAAAAATGTAAAAACCTAACTTCTTTAAATAAATAAATAATTTAAAAAAACTAGCTTCTTTAAAAAAATAAAGATATGAATAATGGGACACATATCACCTGGGACCCACAAAACACTCAGAGACACAGAGTTGACAGGTTCATTCTGTAGGTGGTTCTGTAGCTTATGCAAGTTCAAAGATCTTCCTGCCATTTTAAATTCTGGGTATATGTTCTTATGCTCCAGTCCCTATTTCCTTGTAGTGCTATGTCTGATTTTCCCTAATTCACCCTAGGCCTAGAGCTGGTTCCCATATTCCACAATTAAATCCACTCACACAAGTGTCTTGAGGGGAAACATGCCATCGAATGGGCAGCTTCTGCCATCTGGCCAGTCCTCCTCTTTCTTCTTTCTTTTTGTCTCTGATCTCATTCCCTTCCTTCCAGATTGTGCCTCACTCCCAGGATGGAAGAATTCATTTGCTTTCTCTCTGTCTGATTCTGCCAGTGGTCAGAGAGGGTAACCACACTGTCATCATAGATTAGGGGAGCTCCTCTTACTGGTCCCACCCTCCTCACTTCAGCAGCTGGGACCACAGACAGAGATTCTCTTTCTCCACTGACAACCAAACTCTGCTTGAAGGGACCGATGGACAAGGGAGGAGGTGGTTGCTCTTCTTAGAGAATAAAGATTTGAAAACAAATCCCCATCCAAACCTCATCTGTACACTTCCTATCCAAAACACATGTACACCTTCATACCTGACACTCCATTTGACTCTTATATGACACCTGGCGTATCAGTCAGCTCAGGCTGCCATAACAAAATACCAGAGGCTGAGAGTCTTAAACAAGAGAAATTAATTTTCTCACAGTTCTGGAGGCTGGGAGTCCAAGATTAAGGTGCTGGCAAGGTAGGTTTCATTCTGAAGCCTGTTCTTTTAGCAGGTGGGTACAGACATCTTACTGTGTTCTCACACAATCTCCCTTTTTTGTGCTTGGGAGGATGGGGGAGGGGCAGGTGGGGGAAAGAGAGAGAGAGCACACGTGTGAGCGCTCTACGTCTCTCCTTATAAGGGCACTAATCCCATCATGAGTACCCCACCCTTATGACCTCATCTAATCCTAATTACCTCCCAAAGGACCCATCTCCAAATACCATCACACTGGGGGTTAGGGCTTTAACATATGAATTTTGAGGAGACACATTCAGTCCATAACACTGGAAAAAGGGAAAGAAGTTTTGCTAGTTTTCCAGATGAGACACTGAGGCTCAGAGAAATAACTATATTAGACTGAGCCTATAAGAGAGAATGGATGGAGGGCAGTGTCCATGATGCTGACCCATTCATGCACTCTGATGCCTACCCAAATCTTCCCCTTCCCCTCACCAATAAAGGAGTCTGATGTGCCAACCAGCTCAAGGCTATTTCTTCTAAATTCTTAGAAGGGTGTAGTAGTTTTAAAACATGTCCACAGATTCTTTGATACTCTTCTCTTCAAAAGGTGGAATCTAATTCCTCTCCCCTGGAATATGGGCTATCCTTACCAAAGTGCTTCTAACAAATGGAATGTGGCAGAAGTGATGGTATGAGATTTCTGAGATTAAGTCTAAAAGATACCATGACTTCCCCCTTGCCCTGTCTCTTGGATCATTGGCTCAGGAAGACAGCTGCCATGTTGTGAAGATACTCAAGAAGCCGTGCAGAGAAGCTCATGTGGTAAAGAGCCAAGGCTACCTGCCAATGGCCAGTGAGGGAATGAGGTCTCCTGCCAACAGCCCTGTGAATGTGCCATCGTGGATGTGAATTGTCCAGTCCCAGTCAAGACTTCAAGTGATTGCCGCCCTGGCTGTCATTTTGACTACAGCCTCATTAGAGACCCTTGTTGCTCCAAGATTCCTGACCTAAAGAAACTGTGAGATAATAAACGTTTATGGTTTTAAGCTGCTAAATTTGCAGGGCAACAATAGATAATTGATACAAAGGGAAGGGTGTTTTATGCTGCTATTCTCACTTGTCCATTCTCCACATCACCCACATGGCCGAGCCCTATCAACATTTCTGAGCATCAGTTCCCTCTTACAGAAAATACCAATAAAATACCATATAGTATAACTGATACATACATGCCTAGTACTGACTCGCTCAAAATAAGTGCTCAAGAAATTGTAGTTTTTGTCAGCATCTTGTCAGCTATGCAGCTTCTCCATGTGAGTTTCTGTCTATTGGTTTCAGATGCCCACTTCCCTCACGTGAGGTGCCAACCTCAAACCAAAGTCAATGTTCATTGCCTGCCAGAGACCCCTAACCGCCTAATCCTTCCCGGCTGAGGGACTCATGGCTTCTTCTCCAATTCAGAACAGAGAGCTTTCCTCCCTCTCTCACTGTCTTCTGCTAGCCTCCATTCTTCACCCTAATATTTCATCTCAGAATTTCAGCCTTGATGCTTCCCACTTCCTTCCTATGGTTGCTTTAACCGAAGTGAGTCAGGTCTTACTGAAAAACTGACCACAGCCACTCGGCTCCCACCCTCCCCCAGACCAGGGCTGCCTGGGCAGAGTGTGAGGGGGATCAGTGTTTACTCAGCCCATTCTTTCCCCTCTCCACCTCAAGTCATAGGGCTTTGAGTAGGGCTTCCCCAGCCACCATGCCCCGCCTAACAGACCGCAGTCAGCAGCCTATCTCACATTTGTCTGGTGGCTCAAGGAGAGAACAGAAATGCAGCAGCTTTAATCCTTGGGTAGCCTATCATGTGGACTCATTTGCTTATATTCCACTCTATTAAGTCCAACCTGTTGCCTCTGCTCAGCTCCAGGAGGATTTGGTAGAAGATTTTAGGTGTGAATTCTAATAACAGCCAACTGTGTGCACTAGGACCATCTCCTAGTGTCCGGAGACATGCAGCACTTTATCTTAATCCTCACAATAACACAGGCAAATTAATATTCACCCCTGGAACTTGAAGGAGCAAACAATGATAACAAAAAAGAAGACAAAAAACCACCAAAACCTAAAACACACTGAAAAACGTCCTCTGCCTTGCTTTTTAATTTTGGTATGTACAGAATCTCATCCTTAGCCTTGAAAATCAGCATGATCATGAAGGATGATTCTTTAAAGGACTGAGTTTAGGGAAAGAATATGGTGGTCTTTGCTATTGGCTTTTGTAGGGATAACAGCTTTTCCCTGATCAGATTTGGAGGTTTCTGGTTTTCTGGGAGAGGGTAGCTGGCTTTCTTTCTCTGGAGTGTAGAATCCATTCATCTACTCTCTTTTATCTTGGAAACTTTGAGAGAATATTTTTAGCCAGACAGAAGTCAACTGACATCATAACATGATTTTAATAAGACCCATTTATTTATTCAAAATTAAAATCTGCTATGAAGACAGACAAACAATGTAACATTCCCAGAGGAATTGAATTGCTTCTAGTTCAGACTGAGTTCTATTAGAACCAATTTTAGGTTGTTATAAATAACAAGCTGGCCACAGCTTTCAAGAGTGAAGTGGCTGGGGAATGAGGTCAGGGGAATCCCTCAGAGCCACTGGAATATTAATTGTCAAAGGGACTCCCTAGTTTCTCTTCTTACTAGCATAAGAGTCTTTGTAACACTCCCGGAGCCCCAGGCCCAGGGACAAGAGAAATTAGAGGGAGGTCAGGGAAAATAGCCCAACAGCTGTCAAGTGTGGTTAGGCTTGGAAATGAAGCTGCAGTTGACTCCCCAAGGAACAAATTTCTTTCCTTATATAACTTACAATTTCTCTGAAAACACTTGAATACCATAGGGTATCACCCTATGGAAACAGCTTAAACACAGGTGAAAATAATAAATATTGAAAAAATGTATAATATTGGGCTTCTTTCTAAATATTTCACAGAGAAGCTCAGTAAATAAATAGAAATGGGAGTTGAGGTATCAGAGGTAATAAATATTCTAGGAGAGAGGTACAATAGGGTTTTCCAGGAGTTGGTTCTTCTCTCCCAGAACCCTGGATCAGATTTCGAAGATCTTCAGTTTATGTCCTAGAGTCTAGTAGAGTCACCATCCTGGATGTTTCCTTCACTAGAATGCTTCAGTTTTTCATCTTTGTTGTCATGTAGGCTTCTATGTAGTTGATGAAGATGTCAAACTCACTCATGGCTTTGTAGACACCCTTCTCTTGGAGCTGTGTAGGGAGATAAAAAATGTTTAGTGAAAACCCCACCTGAGCAAGTAAGTGGGTCCTCTGCTTGGATGGTCATGACCCTGGGACCCAGAAGCTGTACTAGCTCCCTTGTGTTGGGGGATGAAGGACAGACCCTGGGGACCTGAGGATATGCCCTGCTGTCAGGGAAGGCTGTGCATTGGCCTGGACCACGGCCAATAGGCAGCAAGGGGAACATTCACTTTTGCAAAGCACAGTCTTTCAAATGGTGCCTTTTCAACAATTTTAAAGGTCATGTGCTCACATGATGCTTATTCAAAATTTGATGAAAAGACATTAGGGGAACCACTTTGAAAGCAAGACATTGAGAGAAGGAGAGAAGGGAGCTTTTTTTGTGTTTATGTTCCCCCACCCATGGATTGAGAAGGTCCAGCCCTGCTGCTCTGGCCTACTGTCGGGGGATTCATGCCCCCTGATGTTGGAACCCTGCCCACTGTCTGTCTCCAGCCCATGAAGAGGACATAGGCCCCATGGCTTCTGGGAAATGTGGTAGAAGAATTCATGGACAGTTGGAAGAGTGAAACCCCACTTGGTTTGAGAGCTGACTTTCTCAGGCACCTTGGGAGGTGTGACTGGCAGATGGAAAGAGAGGGGGACCAAGTCCACATAAGGGAGAACTCTGCTTCCTGCTCTGAGTTTGGGGGAGCTCAGGCTGCACCCCTGGGTGTGTTTGTAAGTGCACGTTCACGTGTCGGCTTCCTGCACGTGTGGCTTCAGACTTGATTCCCAACTAGCTACTTTCTGTTTCCTCTGTCACTCTCCCCAGCACCCAGCTCACTGTGTTCACAGCTGGCTGGCCAGCCCAACCCGCAGGCCTGCAAAGGCAGGGAGCAGTCATTTAGAAACCCCCCAAAACACTTCACAGAAAACAAACAGAACGGAGATGGCAGCTCCTCACTGGCTGAGGAGGTCACACCATTTGTCGGGTTCTCACACTCCCTCCGAACGTTCAGGGCCTGCTGAGCACCTGCCAACCTCCGCCCCTCGGGAGTGGGCAGAGGTCATGGCCCCCAGACCCTCCCTGCCAGCATCCCAGGCTCACCTTATTGAAGACACTCTTCACCTGCTCCACCGCTTTGCTCTTGTTTTCACAGGGCAGAAATCGATGCTGTGGAAGGAAAGAGAAAGTGTAAACAACGCTGGCGCCCGGGTCCTGGGTCCATTGTGCTTGGGGGACAAGCCGGGAGCAGCAAGAGGCCAGACTCATCTTGGATGCCTACTCTCCACAGCTCCAGTGAGGACGAGCCTACCTCGTCCTTCCCCACCCGACAGAGAAGAAACACAGCCCAGGGAGATTACTTGTGTTTCCCTAGGAGCTGCTCCCAGCTGCTTACAAGGCTGCGTCCAACACCCAGGTCTTGGAGTTTCCTCCCCTGGCACGTCCCAGTGCCGACCAGAGCCTGAGCCAGTCCTTCTGTCCTTTCCTGCTTTTGTCCTGTCCCTCTCCTTCAGTCCCAGCCACGAGGACCATTTCTAAGTCTCCGAGGAGCCGAGACACAGTCTCAGCCCTGCCGGCCAAACCCGTTGCATGGTGCTCATCCACAAACACAGCCCAAATGATTTCTCAACATCAGTGAGGGGACAAAGGAAGCCAATGGTGAGGGTATCATTTCAGTTGGAGGAATAAATGATCCTGGGGGATTATTCACAGACACTAGCTTGGGGCCGAGTAGCCCCCTGGCCCCTCTAAAATGCCAGGGAAAATCCTGTCAGTCGGTTGGGCTCCACTTGAAGCTCTGCTCTCAAAAGGTTAAGAAGAAGAGGGAAGTGGAGTGTCCTCCCCTGGGACCCTTACCTCTGGCCCCTCCTGCGGGGCCCAGGTCCTAGGTCCCCAGGGACGAGGGAGCCCTGACTGAAGCTCTGGGCCCCTTTCATGTAGAGAGAGGAGAATAGCTAATAACCCACAAATGACTCACAAATAACAGGAAAGCTATTGCAAACCTTCACATGTAAATGCCTGGCGGCCACCCCACCCCCTGCTCAGAGAGAAATGAGCAAGTGATGCGACTTCAGTGCCTGGCCGGAGGGAGAAGGCGCCTGCCGGCCTGTGTCTTTGTGTCTCCGGGTGGAAACCGGGTTTGGGCAGGATGTTTCTGGAAGAGCCCAGAGGAGAGAGAGCTGCCTGCAAGGGAAAGAGCTGGCCTGCTACTCACACAGCGCCTCAGCCTCAGCCTGAGGGTCTTCAGCTTCTCCCCCAGGGAGTTCACATGCTGCTTGATGTTGGGGCCATGGTCCTCAGCCTGTGGCATCACCTCCTCCAGGTAAAACTGGATCATCTCCGACAAGGCTTGGCAACCCAGGTAACCCTAAAGGCGGAAGCCAGGGTGGGTGGTGACCCGGGAGGAAGAGCTACTGCTTGAGAGGACGGCTTTGTCCCCGGGGACCTTCTTAAGTGGCCACCTCCCCCCAGGACCGAGCCCTTGGTGACAGACCCCCTCCAGCTACTGACTATGTGCTGAGTTAAGATCTTCTCACTTCTCCTTTTCAAAGTGAGGGAAACGGACCCAGCTCCTTGCAGGCGAGAAGCAGAGCTGCCCTTAGTCACGCTGCACACTGCACCCCCGTCCCCACCCAGCCCTCACCTTAAAGTCCTCCAGCAGAGACTGGCTCAACAACGAGTTGTCCAGCTGGTCATTCATTTGCTGCAAGAAGAACACAAGGAGAATGAACCCAAGGTTTGGGGAAATACTGAAAATGACTGCTTTTCTCATGCCCTTTTATTTATAGAGTTTTTGATTTTTTTTGTTTTGTTTTTTGGCGGTACGCGGGCCTTTCCCGTTGCGGAGCACAGGCTCCGGACGCACAGGCTCAGCGGCCATGGCTCACGGGCCCAGCCGCTCCGCGGCATGTGGGATCTTCCCGGACAGGGGCACGAACCCGTGTCCCCTGCATCAGCAGGCAGACTCTCAACCACTGTGCCACCAGGGAAGCCCGAGTTTTTGATTTTTAATCAATGCAGACCTGACCCCAAAATGGAAAAGAGAGCTTTCAAAACAGGACATTCAACGGTGCTGGAACTCTTAGTTAAAACAAGTCCTTCCCCTTGGGATCAAGTTCTTTAAAAAATTTGGCTGATTTTGAAGGCAAGGCAGAAGCTTGCCTGGGTCCTGGTCTTTCTGCAAGACTGTGTCACATGTGCAAGGGTCCCCATACCAACCCCTTGGTGCCCTTTGCTTTTCTGTCTACCCGCTGCCGACATCCAGCTGCAGCACTGAAAGTTCTCTGGGAGTGGGAAGCATCTCCTAATGCAGGTTTCCCCCTGTATTGTGCTACCCCAAACCACCAGTCTTTCAGGTTCTGGAAGCCCTCTAAGCTGAGGCAACTTATGTTTCCCTGCCACAGGGTACGGGGAACATCTTCACCTCCAATCAGACCCTTCGTGATCTCTCCCAGCCTATGAAGTATTGAGCTCCAGAGAATTCTTATACAAATTTCCGAGCATAGGAGAGATAGGAGAGATGTCTTTTTGAAGGGAGCTTTTCCTGCACAATGTGCTGCAGCACCAGGGCTTAGATTGACTCACTGAACCCACAGCTTGATCAGGGGCTCTTAAGAATTTCAGTTTGGGGGGGAATGGATGTTGGGGGTGGAGGTGAATGAAAAGGAGGTTTTATAAACTCCAGCAGAATGCCTCGTCAGGCAGTCCCAGGGAGGAAGGAAGGACAGGAGAGCATCATACTCACAAAGAAAGTCTTCACGCTGCTGAAGGCAGCTCGGAGCTCCCGCAGCATGTGGGGCAGGCTGTCTGGGAAGTGGATGCAGCCGTCCTTAGACTGGGTGCCCTGGTGTTGGCTGGCTGCCACCCCGGCCAGGAAGATCAGGCAACAGAGCAGTGCTGAGCTGGGCATGGTGGAGTTCTGCCTTCTTCGTTCAGTCAGACTTGTGGTTTGGTTTTGCAAGAACAAGCCCCTGCTGTGTAGACCTTCACCTACTGTGTCCCCCTTTTATATTGTGGGGCCTCGCCATTCATAAAAAGCCACAGTGTCACAGATTTCCTGGCAAAAGTTTCTTCTGATTAAAGCTCCTCCCTTCCCTAGACCTCTCCAACTTTGTATTCGTTGAAACTCTTACTCAAAGTTTTTAATTTTGCATCGTAAGCAAAAGAGATGGTTGAACTTCTGCATATGGCTATTTTTAGGAGAAACTACCTCTCTCTCCCTTTTAAAATAATTTTTTAGCTTCTCTTAATAAAAAAACAAAAAGTTGATTTCCTGGGGTGAACAGCTGTTCTGTGCGCAGGGACCCACAGTTGTGGGTTCCATTCACGTGTTCCTAGGTCACAGTGACGTGGACACATTGGCCATTCCAGAATACACTGGGATTGAGAAATAACTGGGTCCCCCTCCTCAACCTGGGTTGATACTCAAGGCTTCTCCTTACTGGATTGGGAAGTCACCTCAGCTCTCCAGGCCTCAGCTTCCCCAAATGAAAACAGGAGTGTGAGCTAAATATCCTCAAAGCTGCCTTCTGGTTCTTTCATTTTATGTTCCAAGACTACTCCTTAAAGAGGCCAGCTTCCCACAGGACAGGCAAGGGTGTCAGATGTGCTCCAGGTTCCTTCTCTGGCCCTGGATTCATTTAGACTCTCAGATCCATGTCTCCAACCTCCTTGGCTAACCACGTCCTCAGGGGGAATTAGTAAGAGTGGTCCACGCTTACTGGAAGTTGTACCTGCCCGTCACCATGACCCTCATCTCCATTTTACAGTGAGCAAACCGAGGCACACAGATATTAAGTACCCTGCACATGGGTGCTGAGTGAGGGAGCCAGAATTTGCACCCAGGCCTGCCTGATACTCAGGCTGTGTGCCTTTCCCTATTCTACACTGGCCCCAGTGTGCAGAATGGAAAATTTGGATTAAAGAGTCACTAGGTTTCTTCTGGGTTGTGAGCTTCCGTAAGTCTTCCGCTGGAGACTTACATTTGAAAGATGGGGAGGAAGAAGTAGAAATAACAAAGGAAATAAGTTGGGATTCCATGAAGGCTGGACAGGAGGCCCTTTTCTCCCCTCTTACCTATCCCTTGTCTTCCTTCCAAAGAAGCCTTAGTTGTCTTGCTTTGGATTTGCACATGTGAGCATGTGTGTGTGTGTGTGTGAGTGTGTGTGTGTGTGTGTGTGTGTGTAGGAGCAGAGTAGCCATATATGGTGAGGAATGTTGCTCTACAGCTAGAAGGAAAGGATGGTGTGGTGACATTACTTCTACAGATATGAAGAAAGTCTAGGAGTCCTTTGATTGTGCCTTGACCTCCTCCTTCTGCAGGGGCTTCTCTCACTGCCCCACTGAAGAGCTCTGATCTGGGGGGACAGGAGGCCGGGGCTCTGCCACTCAAGCCTAGGGCAAGTCACCTGACCTCCCTGTGTCTGTTTTCCATCTATCCCAAGGGGACAGCAGTACCTGCCTTCTGTCTGCCGGGGGCCTTTGGGCTTCACATGGGATAGGGCCTGGGGACAAGTGGATTCAGATGTAGGATATCTCCAGTGTTGCTGTTATTTTCTTGCCTTCTTGCATCAGCACTGGGATACCTCAGGTGGCCCTGGGCTCTGAGCGTGCCCCATTAAGGCAGCTCACTGCACCAGACGAGGGGGGGCAGACATGCTGGGGCTGGGCTGGAGGGAGTGGGAGGGAGGAGGCAGAGAGCCCAGGCTGCGGATGTACCTTGTGGGTCAGGATCAGGGGACGGTAGTCTCTCTTCCCAACCCTTTGGGGAGCGTTGATGCAGAAGCCTAAGAATCACAAAGGGAGAAAGAACCTTTAGAAATAGGCGTGGAAGGGGACTATATTCAATATCCTGTGAAAAACCATAATGGAAAAGAATATGAAAAAGTATACATATATGTATAACTGAATCACTTTGCTGTATAGCAGAAATTAACACATTATAAATCAACTGTACTTCAATCAAATTAAAAAAAAAAAGAAATAAGTATGGAGCTGACTCAGGAATTGCTGCTCCTGCCAGATTTACACTGGCCTTAGGAGTTCTGAGTTTTGCCACGAGGAAGAAGAGGGAAGGGGTCAGGGGCTGGGTTTTGCACCCCTCCCACCCTACTCCTTCCCTCTTGGCTCCTGGGTTTTCTGGGCTGTGTCTGCTTCAGCCTGTAGGGCTGACCCCTCTCTGAGCTGGGTGTTCTGGGTACCGACTCAGCCTGGCCTACCAGTCAGGCCAGAGGACCCAAACCCAGGGCAGACTACGAGGCCCTGCTCCTGGATCCAGACAGCACAGATCCCCCTCTTACCTTTGTTTGCCACTGTGCCATGTGCTTTTCTCCACTACTAAGTCTACAACAAATGTCGCTGTCATCCATGTGCACAACTGCCTCGGCCAATCAGCTGTGAGCTCCCTGAAACAGGGCACTGTTTCATTATCTTTTGTGTATCTGGTGCTGAGTACAGGGTCTGGCCCATGGAAGGTGCCAGGGACACAGCTTCCTTTTTTCTCTGTTGGGATGGGCATAGCAGAGTACCCTGTGGGCCTGGACCAGGGCTGGTCTGGGCATGGGCAAGCACTCAGAGCAACTCAGGAAGGCAGGGAGTATCTCTTCCACTTTCTTCTTACAATTTGAAATATTAAATACACACACACACACACACACAGACACGCATGCACGCACACATGCACATAATGGCAGGAGAAGGGAGGTGGGCAAGAGCCATTTCTATCTTTCTTTATTTCATAAGCCATTAGGTAGGGTAAGCGTTAGGCTCTGACTTCTTTATTTGTTTTGGAATGTTTGGTAAATGTTGCCAGTTACATCAAGCCATTTGTTGAATTTTTCATCCTTTCTCTGTTGATTTGAAATTGTTGTCCTCTCTCATCTCAAAATTTTCAGCATCTAAATGGTCAGAGACCATTTAGGCAACTTCCTTGATGCAATTACTTAATTAACAAATGGAGATAACAATATCTTCCCTACCCACATATCTCATAGGACTGATGTCAAGCTGACACAAGAGAATAGGTGTGAACATCTTGGGAAAAGTTAAGACCCTTTGCTTATATATTGACCAAACAAAAAGAACAACAAAGATGACTCCTGTTTCTCAAGACTGTGAAGGTACCATTCATCTGAAAAGTCATTAGGATTCACTGGGAAAAATCCCAAACTCACAGGTCATGTAGATGTGACATAAATGTCAACAGTCTGCATGTTAGATTTGAGTTGGGGTTTCAGTGCAAGGGAAGAGCCCAAGTAGGGAAGAAAGTGAACGAGCAGGCACCTGTGGATGAATGGTGTGTCAGTCTGGGCACCATTTGGCCCTGTGGATTTCAAGACAACACAAATGCCACTCGTTAGACTGTGAGCTCCTTGAGAGCAAATGGTCTGAGCCCAATTCTCCCTCAGATCTAGATTCATAGCAAGTGTCCAATACATGCCTATTAAGTTGAATTTAAATGAATTTTTTTCCTTGGGGACTCACTGGGAAATCAGAGGAAAGTGTGGGAGGGGAAATATCTCTTCTCGACCATTCCTGCTCCAGAATATTCCCTAATGTTCATATTCAGCTGCAAAAGAAAGAAAGTCTGACTCACCATGGCTTAAAAAGGAAAGGGATATTATTTTTTGGTCTTCCGTGACAAGAAGTTCAGAGACAGGCAGTCCAAGGCTAGTACAGCACTCCAATGTCATCCAGAACCCACCTTTTCTGCCTTCCTGCTTTTCTATGAATTGTTATAGGATGTCAGGGAGGAGGGACGTGGGTAGAGTCTAAAGGTCCAAAGGCATGTCAGCCCAGGAGATCCTAATAATTTTTCTGGAAAGCTCCATCTATGAGTTTCACCACTTTAGCTGCAGACGACTCCAGGCAGACAAGAATTGTGAACAGATTTTGGAGGGTGCGGTCTACAATGCACAAGAGCTTATAAAGAATCACCTCGCAGCTAACCTCACGCTCAACAAAATGGCAGCCTTCTTGGTATAACTGTCCTGTATCTTGCAACAATTCTGCCGCTCAGACCCAAGAGTGGGGAACAGAGTGGGAACCCTGTGGGGCTGCACTGGAGTCACAAAGAGAAGGCTATGGAATCTGAGCTTGCTGAACTCAGGGTTCAGCCAGCTTGCCTGTCAACACGGCCACCACAAGCGTAGCAGGCAGGTCAGTGATGCAGGCAGAGAAGTTGGGAAGGTGCCCACCCAGGACAAGGGAGCTGACTGTCTCAATGAAGAATCCCCAGGGGGCTTGGCTCCTGTGTGCTCATTTGTAATCATTATTTTAAGGCTGATAATGGGAGTTTCATTTCTTCTTCTTCAGGACATCTAGAACGTACAATAGTTTCCCCAGCTTGAAATTTCTAGTGTTCCCTTGAATAACCTTACTCAGCTCCCTGGACCGAGGCTTCCTCAGGGGCTTTGCTGCAACAGGCCTGGTCAAGAGCACAGAGTGTGGCATCACACCCCCCAAGTGGGGCCGGGTGGGACCCCAAGGGACAGGGTTCTGTCTTTGACTTTGGCCTTGTGGTTGAGGTGCTTCAGAATAAAGTCCTGGTGGGTAAGAGCTTTAAAAGGAGCCTGAGTTGGGGCTGGCCCCTAGGCCGAATCAAGCAAGGGTTATGCAAACTGGAGTGGGTGCCCTTCCGAGGACTGTGGCCGGCAGACGCTGCAAACCACAGCGGAAGGGCTGATCTTTGGACAGCCAATGTGGAATTCCCCTTTGTACAACAGTGGCACCATATCAAGCAATTTGGATTTTCCTTAGGGGATGGACACTGTGCTCTGTAACTTCTCATATGAGAGATTTGGCTACAGGGGCCAGGACACCAGGTGTTGGAGTCTTTGCCACCCAGAGGATACAGCTGTCTCTGCTCTGTCTGCATGATTACCTAGAATAACTAGTGGGTTCCTGAGCCTGGGGCACAGATAGATTCCTTCAGCTCCAGGGCTGTCCCTCTGATGGGATTTAGTTTACTCAAATTTCCCTGGATGGCTGACACATTAAACCTAGAGTGTCCGAGCAGGACATGTGATCTGTGTAGTCACTCAGAGGGCCCCATGCTTGGAAGGGCCCTGCCTTTGCTCTGTTGTCACTGTCTTGAAATTCTTAACAATTGTTGAACAAGAGGCCCCACATTTTCATTTTGCACTGGGCCCCCAATTTATGTAATTGATTTTTTATCAGAGACTAAACTCATCATCTTCTTTCTCTCATCTCAGCTTCATCCAGTGACATGGCACCCTAACTCAGCAAGGGGACCACCATCTAACCTAACATACAAGCCAGACACCTAGAAGTAACTTGTCGGTTCCTCCCTCTCCCTTATCAACCTATGTCCAATCTATTAGCAGGTCTTCCAGATTTTTCTTCATAAACATCTTTGAAATCTGCTAACTTCTCTCCATTTGCATTATCATCATCAGCAACCATCTTGTCTCTCCTGGGCTCCAGACAAGCATCTTGTTGATATTCTAATATCCATTCTCCAAACTGTCCTCCACTTTGTATCCCAAGTGATTATTTTCAAATACCAATCTGAGCATGACTCTCCCCTTGCTTAAACCCTTCAATGACGTGTCACTTTCCCTTTCTGGGTAAAATAAGGACCCACATTCTTTTTTTTTTTTTCCACATCTTTATTGGAGTAGTAATTGCTTTACAATGGTGTGTTAGTTTCTGCTTTATAACAAAGTGAATCAGTTATACATATACATGTGTTCCCATATCTCTTCCCTCTTGCGTCTCCCTCCCTCCCACCCTCCCTATCCCACCCCTCTAGGTGGAAGCACTCACATTCTTAATACTGTTTACAACTCCCTTTATTATCTGACCTTGACTATTTCTTCTGCCTCAACTTCCAGCACTCTCCACTTCCCTCTACATTCCAGCCTTATTGGCTTTCCTCTTTTGTTTTTTCCCAAATCATCCATGCTCTCTGTCCTACCATGGGGGCTTTGCACATGTAGTTTCTCCTTTCTGGATTGTGCTTCCCCCTCTCTTCATCCTTCGGTTCTCAGCTTAGATCTTACTTTCTCATATGAGTTTTTCCTTATTCTGCAGTCAAGGTCAGGTCATTTGGGTATATCTTTTTAGGACACTTTGCTCCTTTTCTTTATAGTACTGGTGTCAGTTTGTAATTACACACGTGGCTATGTGGTCACTTGATCAATCTCCACCTTTCCCATTAGACTGCCCTCCACAAGGGCAGGGCTCACGTCTGCTTTTGATCATCGTTGTTTGCCTAGTACTTAGCACAATTCTGGGCACATCCAAGGTTCACACTAAATATTTGTTGATGGATTGCATGACTGAGTGTGCGCTTCCTAAAATTTTTGTAGCTGTAAAATGGCTACGTTTGTCTTCTATCTCATATAGAGCAGAGGGTGAATTCACTTGGGGAAACACCTACCCTCACAAACTCTATGTCTATTCCCATTTAGCTTTTCCATGTTTAAAATATCAATACTATTACTAATCTATACTCTACCTGGCAGATGTTAACCAAATCACCCACGGTTGTCAGAACATTAAAAAGGTCCTGTGTCTGGAGATGTCAGAAGAGGAAGGACCTTAGACATTATCTAATCCATACCTCTTATTTTACAGGTGGGCAAACTGAGGCCCAGAAAAGAAAGTGACTTTCCCAGGCACTAGAGACAGTTAATGACAAAGGTGAAATCAGAACTTAATTCCTTTTGTATTCTTCTTCTCAAATCAGTACCTAATTCCTTGACTCAGATGAGTGTTAAGTCACTGAAGTCTCATGCAGCACCAACAACTGGGGGGAATTGCCTAAGACGTGAGCAGCATGTGGGGCAGCAGTGGTGAGGAGAAGCTGAAAGCCTGTGAAAATAAGATTTTCCTCCATAAAACAATTATGAATCTGTTATGTACTTGCAGGATGCATAGCCCTATGATGAGAAGCTGGAGATGGGGGTGAGTGTTGCTTAGGTATTTTTGTCTTAGGGAAATATTTCAAGCCTTCGAATATTTGCAGACAGAAAGGAGTTTCCCCTGTATCTTGTCTGTCTCTAAGACACAACTGCAGTGATATTAAAGGCATAGTTTGGTATGCTCTCCCACCACGGTACCCCTAAAGCACCATCTCCTCCATGAAACCTTATTCAAGAGAACAGAGAGCTGAGGATTTCCCTTTATCTTGTCTATTCTGATCTCTATCCCTAAGATGTACCCCTGACTGTAAATCCTCAGCCCCACTCCACGTGTGCTCAGGTGCATAAGTGCATGACATGGGAAGAGCCAGCTTCTTCCTGCATCCTGGACTCACATCACTTCTACTGTGTGTCATTTACATACCAGCCCGAGGTCATATACTCTCGGGGGCAGGGAGTGGGAGTGTGCCACTGTGTTCAGTGTGGTCCTAGATTCCCTTAGTCAGCTCTTCTCAAACTATTTGGATTCAGGACCCTTTTACAGTCTTGAAAATTGTTGAAGACCCCAAAGAGCTTCTACTTTGTTGGGTTGTATCTATCAATATTCATCATATTAGAAAGGAAAACTGAGACATTAAAAAAAACCATTTATGACATTCTAAAGGAATAATAATAAAAAAAACCCCACTACATCTTAACATAAATAACATATTTTTAATGAGAAATAACTGTATTTTCCAAGTCGGAACACATTTAGTGAGAAGAGTGCACAGTTTGACATCTGTCGCAAAGTTCTTTAAATATCTGGTTTAATAGAGGAACTTACATTCTTACATCTGCTCCTACAGCCAATCTATTGTGATAGGTTTTTGGGTTTGAAGCGTGTGAGAAAATCCAGCCTCGTAGAGGTATATGGTTAGAAGAGGGAGGTCCTGCTAGGAGTCCTTGGACCACACCTTGAGAACAGTTGGCTTAAGCATTTAACAAAAATGTCTGGGTGAGGATGAATGGGAGGAAGGTGATCAAAGTTTGGCTTCCAAGGAAGGGGCGGAGGATGTACGCTCAGGCACCTGTCCTGCAGGGAGAAGGGAGAAGCCCATTGCTTCACTGCTGTCTCCTTTATTCAGAGTTTCCCAATAGCCTGTGTGGTCCTATAGCGGTTCACAGTGCAGCTGCTTCTGTGAGCATCACGTGTGTCATGGAAGCTGCAGTGCTTCACACGCCAAATTTGTAGTTTCAAGTCAGAACCCAAGGGAGTTTGGGGGCTGATTTGCAGTGCCCTAGCTCTTACTGTAAATCCCCTTCTCCAAGGGGCCCGGGCCCAGGATCAAGTTGCAGGGCCGGGGCGGTCAGGGGCCACCGGGCTGTGGGAGGGACTCTACTGTAGACTTATTTTTGGTTCTACTTTCCATTTCCACTTTTAATTCTTCTCTCGTTCTCGCTCTCGCTCTCTTGCTCTCTCCTTCAATTCTGAGGGGCAGTTAATAACCCTGCTTTCTCTTTGCCTAGACTTGTTCTGTCTCAGTTTTCAGAAAAACCTTGAAAATAAAATATTAGGAGATTGGGATTGACATATATACACTAATACGTGTAAAATAGATAAGTAATAGAATCCGCTGTATAAAAAAATAAACAAAATTCAAAAAGAAAAGAAAAGAAAAGCAGACATTTCCCAGTCTAACAGGCCAGGATTAATCCAATCAAATCAATACAATTTGCTTTCCATTCTCTCCTGTCCGCCTGCAGAGTTAAGTGGCAGATACAGTCAGTGGGCTTTGATTGATCTGGCTAAATCAGAAATCACTTTGAAAGGTGGGCACCCTTTTAGGAACTGGGTCAGACATGGTATGTTCAAATGAATGCTTGAGCCCTGGTTGCCCATCTGACTATGGGAGATTCTATGCACTGAGTGGAAACAAGTTCTTTTTATTTAACAGAGCTGGACTGAGAGGCCCTAAGATGCTTCAACCTTCAAATGTAGTTCAAAATAACATATCACTAAACTCTAAAAGAAATTTAAGGAAGCCCAGCAAGGTTCTGATACTTTTGATGATTACATACATCAATGCTTGAGTCTGTCATACAGGGTGAAGTCAGAAAGAGAAAAACAAATACCGTATGCTAACACATATGTCTATGGAATCTAAAAAAAAAGAAAAAAAGAAAAAAATGGTTCTGAAGAACCTAGGGGCAGCACAGGAATAAAGACGCAGATGTAGAGAATGGACTTGAGGACACTGGGAGGGGGGAAGGGTAAGCTGGGACGAAGTGAGAGAGTGGCATGGACATATATACGCTACCAAATGTAAAACAGATAGCTAGTGGGAAGCAGCCGCATAGCACAGGGAGATCAGCTCAGTGCTTCGTGACCACCTAGAGGGGTGGGATAAGGGAGGGTGGGACGGAGACGCAAGAGGGAGGAGATATGGGAATACAGGTATATGTATAGCTGATTCACTCTGTTATACAGCAGAAACTAACACACCATTGTAAAGCAATTATACTCCAATAAAGATGTTAAAAAACCCCAAAACCAAAAAACCATTATTCTTTCAAAAAACTGAACAAGATCTCTTTGTGCCTGGCTTTTGGGTGGTTCGGGACTGTTCCTAGTCAGGTGCCTCAAGCACAAGTTTGGATATAAAGTAGTTGACTGATTGGTTTCACGAAAGAGTGGCTAAGAATTGTGCACTCAAGCTTCCCTTGTGTGGCAGAACTCATATGACCTCTGACAGCAAAGGCTGGATCTCTGATAGTAAAGCACTCATCTTCCTCACTTGCCACCCCACAGCCCCTTGGGTCCAAGTGTTCAATTACTGGAAACCACATCATGTGCCCTGCCTTTGGGTTGGTCTTTGCAGGAGAGTGTGGTGGTTAAATGTGTAGGCCCTCGAGTCAGACTAAATTTGCAACCCAGCTCTGCCCCTTACCATTGGTGTGACCCTGGGCAAGTTACTGAGCTTCCCTGAGCTGCAGTATCTCCAGCTGGAGAGGATGACTGGCACCGCCGGGCTGTTGTAGGGACCGAGTGAAATAGTGCACGTACACAGGTTCCTAGGTGATTGCCCGGCACTTAACAAGCAGTCAGTACACCTGAGATGCAGTGGTCCATGCCTTTCCGTGGGAAGGTGCAGCTGCTAGAGCCAGAGGTATCTCTTTGTGGAGCTAAAGCCTGGGAACAGGAGTTCTCCACCCCAATACTCTGAGGACATCCCAGGGGAGCAGAGAAGTCAACCCCATAATAGAAAGAGTTCTGGCTCGGCCGTCCAGGAGGATGGCTTCCAGCCCTGGCCTCCCCTGTGAAATCCTGGACGCATCCTTTCCATCTCTCGGCCTTGCTTTCTGCATCTATAAGTGGAAGGCTTGACAGAGTGGTTTTGCTAGGGTACTTTCCAAACCTAACATCCTAACATTTTGTGATGTTCTTGTTCCCCTCCCCGGCCCCATCTACCCTCCCTGGCAAGAGTTAGCTGGCATGAGTGACTCTGATGCACACCTTCCCCCCTTGTCAAATCCACTAAGTCAGCTCGACATGGGGCCCCTCTGGCCATTTCCAGTGCAGAGATGCTGCCCAGCCCTGGCAGTGCCATTCTGTAAGAGGAACAAAAACCTTTTCCTTGGGCAGATTTGCGTGTGTTCACCTGTATTTTCTTCTTGCAATCCTGGCCCCCGGCGTTCTTGAGGTTGCAGTTTCGTTGTGAGTCAGAGCTGCTGAGAGCAGTGGAAATGAGAGGGGCCTCCGTTGGTCGGGGAGGACATGATGCTACCTTTTCCTCAAGAGCGCGGCCTGGGGGGCGGCGGGGGCGTGGGATGGAGGTGAGCACCTTCCGGAAGTGGATTTCTCAGTGACTGTCTCTGGGAGGAAAGAAAATTACTGGAAAGCCCTAGAGATCGCTTCACATCTCTTTCAGAAGGGCCTTCACGTTCTCAAGAAATTATCTGCACCGGCAGGTAAAATGTCTGTCGTTTTGGTGTTGGCCAGGAGTAGGCCATGGCCAAGGAGGAAGTGCTCTGGATGTGGCTGGCTCACGACCTGAGTCTCAGATAACAGGTTTGCTTGGTGACGGTGGCGTGGGTGCTGGATCCCCACGGCAGAGCATGGCAAGCCAGGTCGGGTGCTGCCTCAGGCCGTGGTTTGCCAGGGCTGCAGGCTATGAAACAATGAGGAGGTCCTTCAAACCCTTGGTCATATCCCACGGGGAAAAGGAGAGGAGAGAGGGGGAATGACCAGTGCTGGAAACAGGACATCTGACCATCATGTGGAAACCATTGTGGAGGAACACTCACCTCATGCAGGCGCCAGAGCAGCAGATTCATGGAATCAATGAAGGAAGCTCCACGGATCAGTGGACTGAAGCCCCACCTGACAGAAACATGTAGATGGTGTCAGAGGACATATAGGCCACCCCCAACTTACAAATGCCCATTTCTATAGACTCAAATGGCAGCCATTGGTTCATTCTTACCCTTCTGAGTAAGGAACCCCTTACTTCAGGATTCTGCCTCTGAGAGATCCTTTATGAAGTAACCAGTAACTTCTAGAGGGCCGCTGGCATCAGATTCAGAGGCGGGGAAGAAGCCATGGAAAAGAAACAGAACACGTAGGTGTGCTGACCCCAGAGGCTGGGCTCTGTGTGGGGCTGGGTTGTGAGTTGGGCCAGGTGGACAGGAAAATAGATCACCTGGGAGTTCTGGGTCAAGCAGGGCAGAAGGCAGGGGTTTCAATAGAGGGGTTTCAAGTGAGGGTCCCCTCAGAGGGGAAAGTGACAAGGGCCTCCCAGGGAGGGGTCTCAGGGAGAGGGAGTAGAGTGTGATAAGAGGTGACCCAAGACAACTTTGTCTATTTCAAATGTTGCCTAAGGCTGGTTATATATCCAGTAGGAGAAAGAAACTCCCCTTTGTTAATCTTGCAGACCCCAGCTCCCAAGAACCTGAGCTGAGGTTGGTGCTATTTATAGTATAACACAGTTGTATCATAGGCCAAGAACAAAGCATTTTAAAAAGGAGTTTCTGTGAAGACATTGTTCAAGGTTCCAAAACAGTGACTTACAAACATCTGTGCCTCAGGCAAAAGCTGCCTGCAAAAACACATACCTGGCCAAAGGGGCTGCACAGTTTGACTGTGTGTTGGGAAGGGATGGTGATGGGGGCTTGGGGCTGGGCACATGGAAGGGAAGGGATAACTGGACATCCTCAGTGGGGTGTCATGGGCAAACCGGCCTGGTGTCTCTGCCACTGGAATCCAGAGCCCCATATACATGTCTACCAAGGAAACCCTATCGTATCTGTAAGACAGAAGAAATAGTAATACCCATCTCCTGGTCATGAGAATAAAATGGGATAAAAGCTTGTCACAGTGTCTGGCACGTAGTGAGCACTCAATGACTATTACCTGGTGGACAATCCATGGCTTCCATATAACTATGTTACACCTGCCACACCATGACTACCAGAACAGCTATGACTGTTGATACTACCACAATTTTGCTTTCCCTTCTGGGCCTCTTGAAATGACTTTAAACATCCAAAGAGTGGTGCAAGTGGAGTGGGTGTGGGCTGCAGGGGACTAATGAGGCAGGGCCCTTGGTGGAGGCAGATGAGCTGGGGAGCAGCACATGGGAGCTTCTGGTCACTATGATCACAGCTGGGGCTTCTATTTCATTTCAGGTAAAATCAGAGGGCTTTAGAGTAAACTGGAGGTGAGGAGGAGCTGCATTGCATGGAAGAGGCCACAGGGAGCCAGAGCTTGCTCCTGTACAGGCTGCAGTGGTGGGAAAACTGGGGTTGAGGCTGCTGGGGCCACTGCAGCTGAGATTTAGGGCTGCAGAAATGGTGAGGTGGCTGAATTCTTCACATTGACCCCACCCCTGGTCCCTGGTGCTTCCCACCCTAGCTGAGCTAAAGGCCACATGGAGGCTCAGCTGTAGCCAGTAGTTACTGCCATTACCATTCTAAGGACAACCAATTAACTCTTTATGCCGGTTGTTCCCTTCAACCCCAGGAACGCCAGAAGGCCTTCTTTATGTCATTTTCGATTTCTCCAGACCACAGGCTCATCTTCCTAATGCACAAGTATCATCACCAAAGTCCCATTTACAGGAATGTTCAACGGCTGCCCAGTTCCTTCTGAACAGACCCCAGCCACCCAAGCTTGGCATTCACACTTCCAAATGCCTTTGCAGCCTTCTTTCCCACAGATTTTCTGCAAAAAGTTGCTGGCCAAAACAAGAGGGCTCTCATCTGTTGTCAGAAGATGCCCTGTTCTCTCTCAGCATCTTGCTTCCACTCGCGTCTTTACTGGTCCGCAGTGACTGCACGCCTCCCCGCTTTCATCCAACAAAATCCTCCAGAGCCACCTCTTCCATGAGCCTTTCTTTACCAATCTGGTCCCAATGAGCTTTCTTCCTTTCTCCTTCCCTCCCTCCCTCCCTTTCTCTCCCTCTCTCTCTCTCTCTTTCTCTTTCTTCCTTCCTTTCTTTCTTTCTTTCTTTCTTTCTTTCTTTCTTTCTTTCTTTCTTTCTTCCTTCCTTCCTTCCTTCCTTCCTTCCTTCCTTTCTTCCTTTCTTTTTTTAAAATAAATTTATTTATTTATTCATTTATTTAATTTTTGGCTGCATTGGGTCTTCGCTGCTGCATGCGGGTTTTCTCTAGTTGCGGCGAGCCGGGGCTACTCTTCCTTGCGGTGCGTGGGCTTCTCATTGCTGTGGCTTCTCTCGTTGCGGAGCACAGGCTCTAGGCGCATGGGCTTCAGTAGTTGCAGCACTCGGACTCAATAGTTGTGGCTTGCAGGCTCTAGAGCGCAGGCTCAGTAGTTGTGGCGCACGGGATTAGTTGCTCCATGGCATGTGGGATCTTCCCAGCCCAGGGCTCGAACCCGTGTCCCCTGCATTGGCAGGCAGGTTGTCAACCACTGTGCCACCAAGGAAGCCCCCTCTCTTCCTTCCTTGCTTCCTTTCTTTCTTTCTCTCTTTCTTTCTTTCTTTTCTTTCCTTCTGCTCCTCCACTGCTTATGACCATACTTGGCCACACTTGGTGTATACCACCACCTAGAGTTGTGAAGCATCTTTCCTATGTATGTATTTATGTGTGTTTGTGTGTGTGTATGTGTGTATTTTGTCCTGGTAGCCTGGAGCCATGTTTCACATACGCCAGGGATGGGGAGGAGACAATCTAGCTTTTGGGGTAAATACTTTGCTGATTTTGGCTAGCAGTTGGGTTTTAGATTATCATATGGTAGAGATCTGGGCCCAGGAGAAGGAGATGTGTTTACGTTTTAGCCTTTCTTCTGTGTGGCTATGGAGATGTCTTCCAGCTTCAGTGAGCCTCAGTTTCTGTCTCTGTGCAATGGGGAGACTCCTCCCTGGCAGGGGATCAAAGAGGCCTGCCAATAGGTTGAAATACTTTAAGATTACGAAACAGCCAAAGACATGGAAGAGTTAGCTCCTTTGTGGTCTTATCCTTGACTCAAGGAGGGAGGCCCTGCTGGCTTTTAGAGCCAGCAGCAGTAGTCAGATCCAGGACTGTCTTCTCCCTAGCCAGGCTCCAAACCACCAAGCCCCACAGCCCTTTCCTGGGTTTTAACCTTCCCACTGCCCTGTGTGGTGCAGTCTGTCAGGCCTCACTTTCCTTTATACAACCACTTTACAGCCATGGGGATCTGAGTTTTTCAGAGAGCTTCCTTCTAAAATCCCCTCTGCCCAGGGTTCCCAGGGATATTGAGGACCTTCCTTCTTGTGACATGGCTGGGGAAACACACTGGTCTGCAGACCTCTTATTCATCTTCTCAATCCGGAGATGGTGAGCTTAAGCAATCTGATCTGTTGTGAATGTGAGTGTGTGCTTGTGCGGGTGTGTGACTCTGTGAAGCTCTTTTATGACTAACTGATGCCAGATGTCTGCTACCATCTAGTGTGTGTCTACTGTGTGCCATGGACTTGACATAGCCTGACCCAAGGCCAAGAGCCCTTGGACCCCTGCTGATGCCCACACTTGACTGCTACCTGGCCTAATTGGTTTTCCTTTATTACTCTTTGATACCTTACTATGTGCCAGGCATTTTATTAATATTATTTCACTTTAAGTTTCACAACAACCTCAAGAGGTTATCCAGTTATCAATCCTATTTTAAAGAAGAGTAAAATGAGGCTCACCCTAGGTTATAGAGTTCATAGTGATTGAGGCAGAATTGTGAACCCATATTTGACCCCAAAACTTAGACCTTAAAAAAAAACAAAAACTATACCATGTAGATTCTTAATAAGAATAAGAATTTTCTCAAAGTAGCCATACCTGCTCACTGAACTTCTTTTGGGAAACTATTAAACTATTCCTCTACATTCCTTCTAAACCTCATTCACTCTCACTCCAACCACCCTCCCAACCCATTGCTTCAGAAAACATTGCCCTTGTACTCACACCCTCTAAAAGCATCTTCTAGGAAGCCTCTCTCCAATTCCAGTAAGCTGTAGAGATGAAAAATGGTCCAGTTTAAATCCAAAGGGCCATTGTCCATGTAGACGATTTTCCCAGCCTAAACCTTATGTAGGGAGACTTAAAAATTCTTATACTGGAAGAGAAGGAGGAGTCGTCTAGCCTAAGTCCTTGCTTTCAAGACTAACCAAACAACCTGGCACCAATCCTTGTCTATTCTTTTCCTGTGGCCTTTCAGAAAAGATTCCATAGTGTCCAGTGATACTGGTGCTCGGAAAATTTTCTTCAATCCAACAAACCCCCTCTCTTGCTTTCTATAAGCCTGTTGCTAGCTTCAGGGAGCACCAAGAGGTGCAGATAACTAAAACCTTCTACTACTATTTGCCCTGGTAAGTGGAAATTATACAAACAGTCTGCACATGTCTAGAGTGTAAAGGTTTACAAAATGCCCTTATAGGAATTGTAACATCTGGTCCTCCCAGCCACCCTAGGAGGAAGGCAAAACCAGGGCTCTTAGTGCAGTTTTTACAGATGAAGAAACTATGGCTTAGAGAAGTTAGCTGACTTGCCCAGAGTCAGATAGCCAGGAAGCATAGAGTTAAGGCTTGACTCTAAATGCTTAGAACTATTAGAGCTGGGAAGGATTTTGGAGTTTATTTTCTAGTTCATTTCTGTATTAATCCTCTCCTTTTACAGATGAGGAAAATGGAGTTCAGAGCGTTTAAAGAATCGATCTGCCTGAGTGGCAGAATAGGATTTAGAAATTTGGTCTAATCAGTTCATTTCTTTACCCATATCACCATACTGAGATAAATAATGTAGCTTCAATAATTTTAAAAAATGCCATTACACCTGAAACATCATGTGAAGCTAATATGATATTATATGTCAGTTTGAAAAAAGGTCAGGAAAAGAATCGAAAAAGAATGAATATATATAAATGTATAACTGAATCACTTTGCTCTACACCTGAAACTAACACATTGTTAATTAACTATACTTCAATAAAATGAAAAAAAAAAGAGAGAGAAAAAAGAAAAAATGTCACAAGGCTGTGGTCCTCCCCTCCCACCATCCTCTCAGTATCCCGGAAGAAAACCCGAGCCCCATGAGATTTCATCACTGGTTCTAGTCAGCCTCCTTCTCTGGTTGCGGCCTGCCCAAAGGCATGTAACAGCAGCCCCCTCCACTGCAATGAAAGGAAAATACGTGCCACCTCCCAAATAGAAAAAGAGTAAGAAAAAAACCCCAAGCTCGGCAACCATAGAAGATAAACAACATTGAGCCTCAACATGGTTCATCGGCAGAATTTTCCCCAGAGCCAACGGCCTGTGGCAGAGCTGTATTTTCCACTTTGGCTACTGTGATTTGGTTGCGGCACACTTGCTTTCTTTCCTTTCGTTGGAGACAGACTCTGACGCAGGTTTAGGGCTCTGGCAGGTGTCTGGGGGTTTACATGCCCATCTCTGGCCTCTGACACCTCATCCTCTCACCCCACCTCCCCTCCTCCTCCCTCCCTGACACGGCCAGACCAGCTGGGACAGAAGCAGTTGGAGCTGTGGAAGGGAAGTAGGGTTTTACCATCTCTAGGATCCCCTTAGCATGTGCCTGAAGCCTGAAGGCAGAGCTGGCAAAACAGAAGGCAGGAGCCTGGATTCCATAGGGGTTTCTCTTAGAAAGCATTTCAGAAAGTTTAAGGGGACTTGATAGAAGACATTTGCTATCTTTCCTCATTCCTTCTTGCTAAGTTGTTCTCTCTTGTGCAGTGCTTGTGTGTGAGAGACTTTTGTGGACAGGAGGGCTTTTCCAGGGCTGGTCAGATTTACCATCTCATCTGCTGATCACCTGTCACATCCAGCAATAGTCAGATTCCAATTGGAGGGCCAGGTTGACCTCTTCCACTTCCTCCTTGGGAAGAAGAAGACTGTTTCCAGGGACAGTTATAGTACTGGATAGAGAGAATTAATCAGTGAACATCTGTTCATGATTAGGGCAAGGCTGGGCAAATTCCCAGCAGCCCTGCTGCCGGCTGTATCCAGGGGGTCCCCAGGTTTTGACTTTAGTTCTCTTCATGCTGTGCTGAGTGCCAGCTCTTCCTGTGCCCCATGTTCACCCCTCCGGGACCCTGTCCTCAGCTCTCTGGTTTCCAAATCTCAGTGTGGTTTCCTTCGCCAACAGCTTCACCTTTACCGGGTGCTCCCTTTCCTCCTCCTACAAAAGCCCCATTTTCTTAAAGGTAATTAGCCAACTGAACACTAAAAAACAGGTTATAACTGCAATT
Organism: Hyperoodon ampullatus; assembly: GCF_949752795.1. Classification (NCBI taxonomy): domain Eukaryota; kingdom Metazoa; phylum Chordata; class Mammalia; order Artiodactyla; family Ziphiidae; genus Hyperoodon; species Hyperoodon ampullatus. The sequence continues at coordinate 148,197,495 of NC_136915.1, read as the reverse complement.
TCTCACCCTCCCACGAAAGGTCATATAGTTTTCACTGGTAATTTCACACATAGGGTATCTAAGTAAACGAGCATTCCTGTCTGTGTGTGTGTGTGTTTGTGTGTGTGTGTGTGTGTGTGTGTGTGCGCACATTTGAGGGCAGGCCCAGGGCTTTCCCAGGCTGGTTGGATTTATCGTTTCATTTGCCCTTCCCAATATGAAAGATGAATAGTGCCAGTCATGGGGCAGATGCCTTCTCCTCTGGAATTGCCCCATCCTGGTGACATCTGTGGCTTTTAAGGGCCAAGTTTGTTCTAAGCTTCTGAGGAAGCCTGGGAAAGAGCAAAAAGTCCACCCTGGAAACAATATACAAGGAAACCACCCACCCACTACCCACTTAATGAGTGAAAGTGGCTGAGTATTCCCAAGCCTGGGGGCAGGACTGAATTCCTTGGACCCTCCTCTCCTTCCCCAATCCCAACCTGGGCATGACCTCGGCCCCCTCCCCATAGCATTAAAGGCTGTGTTTAGTCAACAGTGGTGGACGTTCTCGGACCGGGCCGTCCTGGGAAAAAACTGGCTAATTATGAAAACATGATTGCCCTGGCTGCCCCTTTGGGGTTCAGCACATTCATGTTAGTTCCCTCGTTCCTTTCACTGTCCCTCTGTTGGGAATGGTTTGCATTCTAACAACAGAGGAATGGAGGGCTCTCAGGATCAGTTACAGAGCAGATCAGAAGGATTTATGTTGTGAATGTGCTTGTGGGACACCCAAGCAAGCCACTGATAATCACCTGGGGGGTCCTGGAGTTGACACCTGACTCGGCCTTCTGCACATGACTTTTCTAGTTTCCGACATTTCAGTCTCCCCATCTCAGGTGGAGTTTGTTGTCTGAGGCAGTTGCGGGGTGACAATTTTAAAAATAATAGGAGGCAGCACGTGAGCCGAGTCCCAGGAGGGGAAAGCTATGAATCAGGAGTCATGTAGCAAGACAGGGTTTTCCTTCAGATGGGCTTTGGTCAGCACGGGTCCACGGTTCCCTTGAGGGATTCCCCGACGACACTACCCAGCGTCCACGCTCTGCTAGAACGCCTCCGATTCCCCCATCTGACCTGACTCACCCCAGCCCCCAGATTGCTCAGTGATGCTCAGACCTCCATCAGGTTGCTGCTTGGAGAGTCAAACAGGGCCCCAGCAGGCACCCCGTCACCACCACAAGGCAGGGTGGGAGGCTGAAATAAAACGGCTCATCCTCTCAATTCTGGGAAAGAAAGGTTGGGCCTTCCTTTTACTCTGCAGCTCACACTGGGAACCTCAAAAATAGGAAAAGCACAAAGCCTGGAAAAATATTATAATAATTATCAGTGCTTTCTGAATCTCTGACACTGCTCGATTAGTCATAGCCGCAGTTTGGGTGGCTGCGATGATAACACCTTGTTGACCTCCTTAACAGTTACTGATGATTATTTACCTCATCCAATCTCTGAGCAAGGGAGGAGGGTGCCTGGTGACAAGACGGAGATGCTGAACACTGGGCAAAGGAGAGTAGGGCCGGCCTGACACCAGGTGTGGGCAAAATGTCCTAAGGCCGAAGGCTAATTCTAGAACACCTGAGTCATGAGGGTGAATCCCAAGGTCACAGATCATCACTCAATGTCCCAGAGACATCTAGAGGGCTTCTGGGTCATGTCTCCTCTTGACCTTAGGATGTAGATGGACAATATTCTCCAACACCTTGGATACCATAGCCAGGCCAATCTTTTTCCATCCCTGTTACCCTCAAGCTCCTCCCTAGTTTGGCCACTGGCAGAGACTTCTCATTGACCATCAGGTCAAGTCTAAATTCATGTAAACACCTCATTTTCCTCCTCTGCAAAATGGAAATAAAGATACTACCACTCTTGTTGGGATAAAATGAAATAACAGGTGGAAAGCACCAGGCACAATGAGTGACATAGAGTGGGCACTCAGCAAATGGTGGTTTATTTCATTTCAGTTTCTGTCTGTGTCTGTTCCATCCCCTGCTCCCTAAAGCCCTCTTCCTGCCTTCTTGCCTCCGGACATTCACTGATTGCCACGCTGCTGTGCCCTAGATGCTCCTCCTCCGTGGAGCTTCTTGCCACTGCTTCAGCTTTCAATGACATGCCTTTCTCTGAGCCTCTTATATTTCAGTTTGGCCCTTGATCATTGTATACCCTCTTGGCTCTTCCCTACTTGGGGCATGAATGTGAGTTCATCTTCCCATGCAGGCTGTAGTTTCGCAAGTTTAGGAACTCGGCTCATTGCCTCTTTTGATGCCTATACTTAGCAGATCATTAAGAGAACAGTAGGTACTTTAGAAGAGATGGAGGGGGTAGGGGTGGGTGTGTGGCAATGGAAAGTTACCCAAAATGATGGGGAAACCAGCTGGGGCACTTCTGTTTGGGGATTTCCCTGGACCATGTTTCATGACCTGTCCCTAGCCCCTTGGGCTTTAACAAGCTGTAATCCTGCCACACTCCCTACTTTCTATACCTATAAAGGTGCTGTGGGATGGAGAATTTGGGGAATCTCAGGGCAGGAGGAGGGGCCCCAAAACCTTGTGTTCTGCTGATCACTCAAGGCTTCCCAAACCCCACCCCCATCTCTCTGTGGCTATTGAAGCAATCCTGGCTGTCCTGCTCTGGACAAGGATCTCTCTCGGGTGGTTCTCTCCTCTCTGTGCAAACAGCTCAGACACAAGGGCCAGTCTTGGTCCAGACCTTGGGGCTCACTGAAGAATTTGAGAATTAGAGTAAGCTCTGGCCTCCAGGGCTGGTACTGTTCACCTGACAGAGGTCTGTGGGGAGTGGTCTGTTGTTAGAAGGGATGGGTGAGTCATCTTTAAGCCATAGTGCTTTGCTAGACCCAGCCACACCTCCTTGACACATTCCAGTTTCTTTGCATCCAGCTGGGTTTATTCTGTCACATATGCATGTTGCCTTCTGCTCTGGGGCTTCTTTACAGGGACCCGTCCTGGATGATGCTTGGTCGGGGTAGACTTTGAATTTGCTCAGCCCTAGCTGATATACCTAGATTATGCTCAGATTAGATGCCTCAAGAACCTGGCCTATTCCCTCCTATTTCCCACCTATTCTCTACTCTACCCAACCCAACTCACCCATGAATTCTTCCCTAAACTTTAGGATTGTAAAATGCTGGGTGGGGCTGTAGAGACAAACCAGTTTACTTTCTTCCTCATTCTGTAGGTGGGGAGACAGACCCATGACTTGGGAGTAACTTGCTGTGAGCCCATATGGCCTCCACACATGGATAGCTGTGCACTTGCCTACCCCAGGGTCAGAGACCTCCCTCAGGTTATTCCCCACAACCCACTCTCATTCTATCCATTGTGTCTGAATCAATGCCTCTTTCTCCTTATTCCTTCTACTACCAGTCTTAAAACTCACCTTCTCCAAGAAGCCTTCTCTGATTAATTCAGCTCATTCTCCATCCTTTATTAGGTGGGTGGCTCGAGCTATGTTAATTTTCACTTAGTGTCGCTTTTTTTTTTTTTCCTCCATGTGCTCCTGTAGGATTATTTCAATGTGTTCTTTATCATCCTCATTAGTCTGGCAGCTCCTGGGGTGTAGAGTCCATTGGCTTGCTTTCTCCATCACTCTAGGGGCCCTTGAAAGGCATCATTTTCTTCCTGTGGATCATCGCCCTTTGTCCAGCTCAGGGCTACAAGCCCAGGGAGGCTCACAGTCCAGGAGGTGGGTAGCATTGCCTGATGACCCAGGTCACAAAGACACTGTGCTGAGGATGAGGCTGGATAAAACTTCGAGGAAGAAGAACCTTCCCTGACTCCTACACTGAGGTCAACCTCTAAGGTTCAGGGCCCACCCGCTACTGTGCAGAGGCTTTGTTGCTGGACAGGATGTGAACATCCTTGATTTTTACTTAATGGTCAAAGTTAAGTAACTTGTCTGGGGTCACACTGTGACACATTCATTGCCAAACCTGTTCCTTTTGCCAAGTCAATCCTCCTTTGCACTTTCTTGCTCAACCCATGTAGAATTCTAGAATTCTCAGGAAGGAAGGGAATCCATGGTGGGGGCTGGGTGGGGTAGGGATCATATTCTACATGATGTTCCATCCTTCCAGAAGGCATGGAAGTCAGAGGCACCAAAGAACTCCACTTTTACCTGCGGTCACCCATTTCAGCATTGCACACCTCAGAAAGTTCAGCTATTCTTGCCAACGACTACATTTCTGCTACTGTAATTCGATTCTGAGTCCCTCACTGTGTTTTTTCCTGCCACTATAGGAATGGGTAGGTGTCTGTACTATGTGCCTAAAAAAAATATTAATTGAAAAATTGCCCTCCAACTTGAAGCACCACAGTTCCCTGTTTTTATTTCCGTTGCTCAAGTCCTAAGTAATCGTCCTGCTGCCACTTCCAGACCCACTGCTGTCACTCACAAACACTGCCAAAAGATGACGGCAGCTGGCCATTTCAAGCCATATGCCCTCAGGGATCAGAGCTCTCTGGGGCATGATGAGGGCCCAGAGTTGGTGTAATAGTTTGTAGGAAGTGCAACATTCTGGGGTATGGGCTCTCACTCTTTCTCCAAGTGACTTTGAGATGAAGCAATTTCTGGAGAGGTTTAAGAAACTTGGATGTCATCAAGCCCAATCTCTGACTTTAGAGACAAAAGCACTGAATCTCAGAGCAAACCAGTGACAGAGCTAGGGACTGATCAAGGCTCAGGGGACCCAGAACCTGCTATGTTTGGTTGTGCTGTGTCAGAGCTGAAGGAGGAAACAGAACACACCTGCTGCAGGCTGTGGGGAGAGGTGACTTCCCCTGGACCACTTGCTGCCTACCCCTGCCCCTCCAGCTGGGTCCCAGGCAGAGTCAAAGCTTCCATGGGGACAGTCCTCACCTGCTTCCCAATCCAGAGAATCATATTAAGGGGCCATGGGGTTTTGGTTTTACTTGTAGACATGCTTTTGCTTTTTCTGAAGCTTTGGCCCTGCCCTTAGCAGCACTGGGCCTTACCTCAGTGAGCTGTAAAATGGGGAGAATTGTCTTAAGCTCCTTGACTATTGCTCCAAGGCAGTACCTCTGAGAAATGATTTAAGGTCTTCAGAGAGAGGGGCGAGGGAAGAGACTTCTCCAACAAGAGGGCACAATCTTCATGAAAGTCGGGGGCCCAGAGCGTTCAAGTGCAACTGTTGTTGGCCTGCAGTGCTGATGAGTTATGGTGCATGGGAGTCAACCTGACAAGCATTTACTGCGTTAGACATTTGTCTTGAATTATTTGCACAATAACTTCAAGAGGTGGAGTCTATTTTTATCTCAGTTTTACAGAGAGGAAACTGGAAGTTAGAGAGAAAGTTGAAATAACTTGGTCACTCAGCTAAGAAAAGGCTGTGATTCAAGCCCAGGCAGCCTGACTCCAAGCTCACGTTCTCAGTTACGTTGCGTCCCTAGACCACGGCTCGAGGCGGTATTGCAAGATGGATGGTGAGTTCCCCTCACCCCCCTGGACCCTCCATAGAAAGGAATTTTGTGTCCTGGGGGTTGAGGAAGGGCGATGACCTGTGAGAGGTAGAAGTAAAGGAATCAAGCTGAAAAAGTCTGGCAACTGCTGGGTTAGAGCAGCGGCACGAATGGGAGAAAAATGGCTCATTTCCCTCCCTCTCAAGCTGCCTTGCTGGTGCTCTTCACCTGGCTAGGTTTCCCTCCAGGCTCACCCTCCCTAGCCTGCAGGGGGCTTGTCCAAGGCCCATCACAACCCAGACATCACCTTCATGAGGGAAGTGCTATATGCTACATTCGTGGAACCACAGTCCTCTGGGGACTTCAGTTGGTATGGAGATGACAAGGACAGAAGAAAGGAAAGAAGTTTAAGTTTGAGCTCCCTCATGCCCCAAACTAAAGCTTCAGTGTCTCTCACTTGCACCAGCCATTTCCAAAGCCCTGGACCTAGTTTTAATATTAGTAATTACATTATATATATATATATACACATACATGTATATATATGTATGTATTTTTTTCTTTCCTTAAAGAGAGCACTCTCTCCAACTGTATATGCCTCAGGGCCCCCATCAAACCTGGCTTGCCCCTCCCCTACCTGATTGGCCAAATTTCAGAGTCCCACAACCCCTCTGAGAAATACTACAGACCCTTCTTTTCCTCGTGGGGCCCTCCCACACAGTACAAACCTTGACTGAAGGTGTGATTCACCTCTGAGTAGCTGAGTTAAGTTTTTGTAAAGAGGTTGCTGTGTGAACACTTTTGCAGACGTCAAAGCCACCAGAGGGTGGGAGCTGAGTCTATTTTCTTTGTAATGATGACTCTCTATGATTTTTCTCCATAGATAGATGCTTGCGTGCACTCATAGGATTCCAAGAAGACATACAGAGGGAGCATTTATGTACGAGTCTATGTGTCCTCACCATGGACACGTGTGGATGTGTGTAAGCATGCGTGTGTGCAAACACTTCTGAACTCTGTTCCATGGGATGAGTCACTTCTTTTATGGGGATCTTGGATGCAGAGTCACTGTATGGGACCAGGCATACCCAGTTTATTCTAGGGGTCTGGAAGACTGGGCTTCCAGATACCCATACATCGCCAAGGTCACCTTTGCCTGGGCCATGCCAGTCCCTGGCTGCTGGGTTGCTGGCCAGGTTTAGAGGAGGGGGAGGGCCCCTGGATGGGAGATGCTGAGGGGAGTGAAGGAGTGTGGAATGACATGAAGGTCAATAAGCTCTCCTATCACGCCCCTTCTCCAGTAGCCCCATCCTGGCTGTGGCCCATTTCTTCACATCTTCACAGACTTCACCTAAGTTTTTGGCCACAGTGATACAGTTTGGCTAGCTGAAGCAAAAAGGAGGTATTTATCCTAAGGAGCCTGGGGTGTCTCAGAATATCCATGGGCAGGAACTGCTGCAGGTCACCCAGGGCAGGAACCAGGAACCAAAGTCTTCAGAAAGTCAGCCTTCCACCTTTTGCTTGTTGAGGCCACACGGCCACCCCTTTCTGCTTTTCTTGGTGTCCCTGCATTCTGTTCTCTCCCCAGACCAGCTTTCTTTGAACGTCTGAGCAGTCTGCAAAAGATCAAAACTACACTGCTCTGGAGACTATTTGTCTTTAATTCAAGGGACCAGCAAACACTGGTTACTGCTCTGAAGTCTCCCATCCCAGTTCCTGGGACACAGGGCAACTGACCACCCTCCAATCAGCTACATCCAGGACCAGAGTCATGTGGCTGCCAGGGGTCACACTGGGAAAATATCGTAAATGGTATCCCAAGTCAAAGAGCTTGTCCTCCGTGAAGACCACTGACCAGTCTGGTGGAAGAAGTCTGTTTCCTGGGTTCCCATAGTACTTTATTTGCCCTCTTCCACAGCAACTTATTGTTTCCTACCTTGTGTGAGTATTGTTTTTATAAACATCTTATCCCCCATCCCACGTATCTATAAGCTTCTTGTTTATCTTCATATGTCTCACAGCTTGTGCAAAAAACTGGGCATGTACTCAATACACATTTGAAGTCATGATAATCCCCAAATAAATAAATTTTCAAGAAACTCAAACAACTTGGCCAAGCCTTTATTTCACCACACTGCCTTGAGTTGATTAAAATTCAATTCATTCAACCAGTTTTTATCGAGTGCCTTCTATATACCAGGCACCATCTTGGCTATGCAGAGGCTACAGCACCAAACAAGACAAAGAAAGTCCTTATCCCACTGAGCTTCCAAATGAGTGGTGGAGACCATCAACAAGCAGTGGTTCTAGGAACTAGACTTTACGCTGAGTGCTAAGGCTAGAGATGTGTAAGTCTCCAGCACTGCCTCGAAGGAGCCTACTTTCCTTGAGAGTCACAGATGCATCATCATATATTTTACTGCACAACAAGACAGTGCTATTAAAGGATGGAGGAGAAGTGCTGTAAGACTTCAAAGAGAATGTGATTTATTACGTGGGGGAGAAGAGGGTAGCTGAGGGTGGTTTCACTGAGAGCCGTGACACATGACTGAACTTGAAGAGTGAGTAGGAGTTTGCCAGGGAGAGCGTGAGTTGGGGATGTATGTGTGTGTGTGTGTTTTGGCAGTGGGGTTGGGGGCAGGGGAAAGGAGGTGAGAGTGACAGTGATCAGATCCATAGGCAGATGCAAAGGAGATTTTAAGCATTATGAAAGAGCTGCTGGTCCGGAGAAAACTATAATTTGAAAAGATACATACACCGCAATGTTCATTGCAGCACTATTTACAATAGCAAAGACATGGAAGCAACCTAAGTGTCCATCGACAGATGAATGGATAAAGAATATGTGGTATATATACACAATGGAATATTGTGTATTCAGCCATAAAAAAGAATGAAATAATGTCATTTGCAGCAACATGGATGGACCTAGAGATTATCATTCTAAGTGAAGTAAGCCAGACAGAGAAAAACAAGTATCATATGATACTGCTTATAGGTGGACTCTAAAAAATGATACAAATGAACTTATTTACAAAACAGAAATAGACCCATAGACATAGAAAAAAACTTACAGTTACCAAAGGGGGAAAGGGAGGCAGGGATAAATTAGGAGTTTGGGATTAACATATACATACCTCTATAAATAAAATAGATAACCAACAAGGACCTACTGTATAGCACAGGGAACTATACTCAATATTTTGTAATAACTTATAAGGGAAAAGGATCTGAAAAAGAATATATATATATATATATACACACTCATATATATATTTATATATCTGAATCACTTTGCTGTACACCTGAAACTAGCACAACATTGTAAATCAACTATACTTCAATTAAAAAAAAAGAAAGAAAGGGCTGCTCATTCTGGAGTATGGTGAGACATTCAGTGTGTATGGAGCACAAGGGACATGGGGAAAAGAATGGTGAAGTTGGCCAGAGACCTTGCCTGGCCTTGTGTGCCAAGCCAAGGAGGTGATAGGTAAATATCAATAGGCAGCTGCCCTGGCGCCTAGAGGACAATGATGTTGGCTGATTCAAGCATGGGACCAGGCAGAGCCTGGAGACCAGCAAGAACTCTGGGCCAGGAACATATCCTAGAAGGCCCTAGAATGAAGCATTGCACTGGCCTTGGGGCTGCTGACCTCTGGCTCATAGAAAGAGATGGCTGGATGATGAGATGAAATTTTCACTTCCGAATTGCAACGTTCGGCAGAAAGCACCAAGTCTTCCTACTTTTATCCCCTTGTGATGGAGTGGAATTTTCTAAATTTTGCAATTGAATTTTAAGAAATCAAAAGAAAAGCTGTTCTTCTGTAGTTTTTTTTTTTTTTTTTAAAGCCAGCAGCAGGGGGCCTCCATACTCACATGTCCATTGAGTTACAATCCTACAGGCCATGACCCCTTAGCCAATGACAAAATGAAGGCTAGGTTTCTAGAAATTGCTCCTGTCCTGGGATGATGTTCCTCGTGGGACCTCAGGTCTGTTCTCCACTATCCCAAGATGCCTGGGTGAGGGTGGAATGGGGTCAACTTCTTGGGACCTTTCCCTGGTCAAAGACAACGTGTTCACACCCTGGTCCCCTTCCACCTTTCTAGCTCTGCTTCCATCCCCTCCCTATTCCAAGTTAGCCTCCAGCCGTGTTGACCCTCATGCTAGCTCAGATGTTCAGGTCTCCAGGACAGTCATAGACAACCTTTTTCCACATGTCTCCTCATCAAACATCACTCATCCTCCAGGTCAAGCCCAAAGGTCCTTGTCTTTGTGGAGGCTTCCCCAACCCATCTGACCCAAGAGCTCCCTCTTCTGTACTTTCCCAGCGCTTTAGACTTACTTCTGTTACTACTCTTACCTCATAGCATTACAGTTATTTGTTCTTATGTTAAGTCAACTGAATTTATTGAGCTCGGGGACTAAACCTCAATCATCTCTGTATCTCTAGGCACTAGTAACCGTACTTGACATACGACAGGCTCTCAATAAATACTATATTTGTTAATGAAGGGTGATTCATCTCGGTATCTTCTCTGTCGGGGTTGGGTAGTATAAAGACAACTTTGGGAAGAATTCCAACAAGCAGAAAATGAGGAAAGGGCATTACAGGTGGAAGAAGCAGTATGAGCAAAGTCACCAAGGAGGAGAGCATAGACAAGGATGGGAGCCTGGAGGGAAGGAGAGGAGAGAAGGATGGTAAGTGCTAAGCATGGTACTTGGCTCCATATGCATCGTTGTACTAGGTCATTGTTGTATGAAATTTTGGTGAGGGGGCTACTATTCCCAGAGGAGGAGACTGAGGCACAGAAAGGTCAATCAGTTCATGGGTTGGTGACAGAGATGGGATTAGACCAATTCTGTTAGGCTCTAAAGCCCATGACTTATCGGGGCCTTAGGGAGCCTTAGTAATTCAGGTTGGCTGGAGCCTAGAGTAAGTGAAGAGGAGCAAGGGGAGGGAAGTGTGGAAGGAATACATTACAGAGTTATATTATTAATGACATCTAGTGTTTTTTGACTGCCTATCACATGCCAAAACCTGTGTTAGGCAGTTTAAATGTGTTATCACATTAAAGCTACAGCAGCCTTATTAGATGATCAACCCCGTTTTACAGGTAAGGGAACTAAATCTCAGAGAGGTTCAATAATTTCCCCAAGATCACACAGCTAATAAGTGATGGACCCATGACTGAATTCAGATCTTTTGATTCCACAACCCAGCTCATAGGGAAAGAACTTAATGAGTGAGTCATCACTTAATACTTCGATTCTGAATGACATAATAGGGGTATGGATTATTATTGTTTTTTGACATAAGCAAGTTCCAAGCCTGGGCTTCTCTTCCAACACTGTCCTTTCCTCCCTGTACAGTTCTGCCCACTTGTCCTATCTCCTTGCTCTGTCCCCTCTACCCAGATGGATGGAGCTGGACTTCCAGGCAAGGTTAACCGCTAGCCTTAAAAAAAAAGAACAATCTTCTGGCAGATTAGAACTTTTCCTGAGGAATATAATGGGTAGTAAGGTGAGGGGAATGTCAAAAAATAGGGGACCTGGCCCAGATCTCAAGGAGAGTTGGAGCAATGGCTTTGGGAGAATGGGGGAAATTGTTCCTGTCTTCATATATTTTCCTTTTTAGGGATTTAGTCCTGAAAGGGTGAAGTTCAAAATCAGCCTCACTCAGAATTACCTGCTCCTGCTTGTTCAAAAGGCAGATTTTCAGAATGTTTTTTTTGTGAAGCCCAAGAGTCTATCTTTCTAAACAAGCACCCCAGAGATTCTACAACACGGTTATACCCATGGGCTTTAGCTGTTAGTGTTGAGAGAACTTGAGGTGCCAGGAACTTGGGGCTGGATGCCTTCAAGGTCCCTTCCCCAGTCAGAAGCATTGACCTGGAGGCTTGTGTTGGAGTCCCCGCCTTTCGGAATTAGTGATGTGGTTAGAATAGCAACGTGACTCTGTGGGCGGAGGAAGGTAGGTCGGATGTGAGAGTCTCCCTCCGTGAGCTCATGTGCGTCATCTCAGTCACAGCTTTACTCTCAAAAACAAGTCATTTTTTGTTCCTGTCAGCATCTTGGCTGGCCTGCAACAGAGGGCAAACTGGGATGGAGAGGCCCAGATATGGGCTTCAGGTGATGTTTCAGGGCATGGTCAGGGTTGGGGAGAGCAGGGAAGTATTAGTCGACCAGCTGTAGGTGATTCAAAAATATGATTTCAGAAAACGCTGCCAGAGGACATAAGAGATATCTGCTTGCATGAATTTTAGGGACTGCAGTATTTTGGGTTTTGCTTTTTATTACCAGGGATAACAGAGGCCAGATCTCTCTAAGGAAGTAAATTTTAACCTGGATGCACTGCCAAACAATCTGAAGGTTTAAAAAATAGAGTGGTCCAGGCCTCACCCCAGCTCTACTAAATTCAGGTTTTCAGGGCTGGGACTTAGGAATCCATATAAAGCTCCCTGGGGATTCTGGAGCAGCTGGTCTGGCACTGCTCCAGGAACTGTCATTTGAAAGCCACTCTGGAAAGGTGAGAGGGAAAATCATTCCAGCTTGAATATTACAATATCAAGTCATCTTTTCTTTCTTTGCTCCATCTTTGTCTTTTCCTTTCCATTCCCATCATAACATGGCAGGAAGCTCAGAAAAGCTTTACCTCTCATTTCTCTTATAGGGCAGCCCAGGGACTTACCGAGCTGTGTACAATCCAGAAGAGTTTTATACGTTTGAATATAATATATATATATATTAATTTTCATTATATTTAAATATGGGTTGCTTGTCATTTACATTGGCCTGCTGAGTCTGCAGATGACAACTGCAGGATATGGGCTCCCGGGTCCTGGAAGTCACAGAGGATGACATCTGTCCAAGTCAAGGATTAGAGGACCTGCACTGGGAGAGTAGGACCAATGAACCCTGAAGTCCTTTCCAACACAGGCATTCCATGGCTTCAATGTTAACCATTTCAACTTGTTCTTTCCTTGATTTTAATCTGTTTTCCATACCTCCATAGATTCCCTACCTGTGTACCCAAGTTGTGTTCATTGGAATCAAATGGGTAGTGAGAAGCTGAAAGTGACTAGAGATGGAAGGAATTAGGGCATATGAAGTCTCCCCAAGTGTGCATCATCTGAGTCATAGGTTGCACCTTTAGTCTCAATAACCAGCTTTTTATTAATGTCATCATCTTTCCAGGCACAGCACAAGCTCAATCAGGAGGAGATTTGGTGTTTAAAAAGTGTAGCTGACTAGAGATGTCTGACACAGTGACCCAGGAATCAAACAAGAGAGCAACCCACCGAAGAACCAGGCTCCTTGTCTGCTTTATGCACCTTCACTGGGGGTTTGGAGGAGAAGAAGAATTTTTTTCGACCTAAAATTCTCTATATGTTTGGGCCCTGAAATTCCATTACATCATAGGAAAAGTAGCTATGCCCCTGAAGGACTGAACGGGTGGTGACTGCTGTGGGTGGGGTGATCTGAATACCAGAGGAATGCTCTGGAAAAAGATTCCACCAACTTCCTTCCTTTCCAAATCATACCCCTTCCTCAAAGCTGCACTCAATCCTGAGTTTGTCTGTGGACACTGTTCTGATCATTCAAGCACTAACTGACGTCCCCTGCCCACACCAGGCTCTGATTCTAGAGTACACCTGTATTCATACAATTATTCAGCTCTTAATCATGTATATATTTCTGATAGCTCTCAATTAGCTGTCTTGGATTGTTATTTATCTTTCTGTGCTAATTTACTTTCTCAAGGATACTGTGAGCAAATTAATGCATTTACATCATTTATTTCCATGTCCAGCATGTTGAACTGTTGAGTGTCAACTTATGCCAGGCATTATTCAAGGTCCTGATATATATATATATATATATATATTTATTTCAGATGGTGGGTGCTATAAAGACAAAGAGGCTAAGGAAAGTTAAACAATATGATAAGAGAAATCATTGATCAGGAAAATGAATGCCAATTCCATTTATTTTTTGTTTATTTATCAAAAATACCATATGCTAGATGCTTTAAAAGTTTACATCTGTGTGACTAGAATAAGCCATTACAAAAAGGAAACAATACAAGTGGAAAAAAATATTATTAGCCTGGAAAACATGGTTATTGAATTGAACTCTAAAATGGAAGCCATGACTTACAAATGGACACTGAAGGAAACTAAATTAGTGAGTAAAAGATCAGCTCAAGATAAATTTCCTAGAACACAAAAGCAAAAGGTAAAGAAATGAAAATGAAAGAATAGAATAATTGTGAAAGACAGGTATTAAAGAGCCAACCCACAAGTAACAGGAGTTCTTAAAATAATTTACAGAATCATTTGTAGCAGAAGCCATACGTAGAACATTTATTAGCCTTCAGTAAAATTTTGTTTTTGAAATTGAGTGTGCTTATCGTATTAATTAAGAACCTTTGCGCTGTGTTAAGGTCCCAGCTTAAACTGGCTTAAATAGAAAAAGGGATTTTATTGGCTCATATAATGAAGTCCACAGGTTCACCAGGAATCCATCTCTCCATCTCTGGTTTTCCTCTGGGTTGGCTCTTTTCTTGGGTATGTTGTTGCCATGGGGTGGCACCCAATCGCTCCAGACATATTCTTCTAGCTTTCCAAGCCCAATGGGAGGAAAGAGGTGTCTATTTCTAATACTTGAGACATTAACCTTGGGTTAATTCTCACTGATTCTGGTCTGGCTTGAGTCACGTACTCACCTTTGAATCAATCCTGGTGTCTGAGAAGGGCTGTTGCATTTGTTTCATTGGCAGCACACTCTCCCTCCTAGAATGAGGCGTGTTCAGCTCTATCCAGTGCCCACATGGACTGCAGAGAGACGGTTTCCCAGAGGATAATGTGGTTGCTGACTCCAGAGGAAAGGGGAATGGATACTGGGTAGGCTAAATAACATCATGGTGGGCAGATTAATAAAAGAACTACTCTCAGACCTGTTCATGTAGAATTTGTAAATCTAAAAGATTACCAAAACCCTATAAAGAAATATGCCTCAGATTTCTCCTCCTAACTCTAAAGGCTAGAAGACAGTGGAACTCCTTCCTTGAATTGTGAAGGAAAGAGGTTGTGTGACCCAAGAATATACCTATATACCTGGGCAAACTGTCACTCATAATATGTGTACTCTGAAAATAAAGTTCCCAGGATACTCCTTGAACAAACAGGTAAAAAATGTGTTCCAGAACAATAAGGATAAATTAAAATTAGGTACAAATCATCATAAAGTCTGTGGTTCCACCTCTGAAATGGGTTCCCTTTCCACCACCACCTCTAGTCCAAGCCACCATCATCTCTCATCGGGATCGTTGCCAGTCTCTTAACTTGCCTTTCTCTTCCACTCTCAACCCTTCCAAGCCATTTCTACATATTATTCAATGGTCTGCTAGTAAATCAGATCATACTTCCTTGCTTAAAATAATTTGTGGTTTTGTATGGCATGTAGAACACATTCAAGCTCCTTATGGCTTTCAAGACCTGGCCTGCGCAGATTCAGCCTCCACACATTATCCCCGACCCCATTGTCCTTTCTTTGCTCACCTCACTGCAGACACATAGCTACTTATCAGTTCTTTCTTTGAATGTGTCAAGCTCCTTCCTCTGTCAGGGCCTTCACACACGCCGCTCCTTCTACTTGGATCTTTCTTCTCTCAGTTCTCCTTGGCTGGCTCTTTTCATGGCATCTTAACTTACTTACACCCCTTCCTCGGATGTTTGCTGGTCTCACAACCTAATAATAGGCATCTTTCCATTTTTCTTGGCATCCTTATCTCAAACCACTAATCACAATCTGTAATCATACATTGATTTGTGTTTACTTGTGTTATATCTGTCTTGCCCGGGAGTGTGAACCCCATGAAGGCAGGGACTGTGTCTATTTTGTTCACTACAGAATTCCCAGGTCTCAGCACTTTGTGGGATACAGGAATGGTGCAAAATATATATTTTTAGGGAGCAGGAGAGAAGAAACATTGAAATGAGGCAACTAAATAGAAACAAATATATATGGAAAGATGATGAGGTAGTTGATTTAATTGTAATTTCTAAGGTGATGGCAATTTTTTTTTTTATTAAAGAGATGATGCAAAAAAATGGAGTCGGGGCCAGATTTTAAAGTTCTAGATTAAATGAACAAATTCAGTATATACTGCTGATTTAGGGCCAGAAAAAATGGATACAGACTGATGTGACACAGAAGCTCAGAGCAGAATGAGCTGTGCACACAGAGTGATTGTGGCCTTGAAGGAAGGATGCAATTCAGTGAATCAGGGAGAGGTGAGAAGGGCCTTTCTTGTGTGATTGTGTGTGTGTGTGTGTGTGTGTGTGTGTGTGTGTGTGTGTGTGTGTAAGGGTAAGGTAGCAAAAGACTAAGCAAGGAGAGCTCTGGAACTGAGACAAGTAAGTGTGTGAGGGGAAATGGTGAGGAGTACAGCGAGGCTTCCATGACCAGAGCGCTCACAGTGGGTTAAAACTCAGAGGAAACTGGAAGTTGCTGCCATGAGGGCGAAGCTTCCTTCCTGGAGGGCTTGGTGGTCTGGACAATTGTCTGCAGCAGGACATTGGTCTCTGGACACTAAGGACACCTTGTGGCACAATAAGGAAGGGACAGGGCAGATGTAGCAGAGAGGCTACAGGCGCTGGAGGGGCTGCCGCAGAAAGGAAGGCCTGGGAGCAGGGGCATCGCCAATGAAGGGGCACACGAGGTGCCTGGATAACAGAAAAGGAAAGCAGAAGGCTCTGGAAGCAAGCTTGCCTACTTGCCTGACTCCCTGTGAACCCAGGAGTAGGTCTTGTTAGAGGGAGCGAGAAAACGGCTCTCTCTTCCCAGAAAACAATCTTTCTGGATGTTGAAAATGGGTCCCTCAAGGTGGCCCCCATGGGTGTTTCTGCCTGCAGCTTGGGGCACCTTAAGGAACCGTGAAGAGAGGCAGATGTAGCATTCATAGGCAGAAGATCCGGGCTGGCTTGCCTGTGTCTGCCATTTTGTATCTCTGTAACCTCAAACTAGTTCAGTGTCTTAAGCTTGCTCCCATTGCAAGGAAGGCACAATAATGAATGATCCTCACATCCTTATGCGTGATCCCTGTGTGTAGTAGGCTTTGTAACCTGTAATGTCAATTATATTTGGTCCTGGATAGCGTGGGGGGAAGTGGGCGTTAGTCTCTGGAAATGCCATCTGTGGACCTGGACTCCACTGGTTTTTCCTGCCAGGTCCTCACTTTAGCTCAGCCTCAAAGAAAGGCTCTGCTGGCCAGCTGAGCAGAACATTCTTCTGTCCAGTCTTCAGCTCTGGTAGGAACTTCAAAAGATGATTTTATGTTTCACCGCGTCTCTGAGAAAGTCTGCGATGCACCCTCCCAACCTCTGGGCATCGATTTAGGTTTAGGAGAATCAACAGAAAAGGTGAATCTGTGTCCTCTCCACCTGTTACAGAAGCATGAGAAGATAAGGTTTCTAGGGCAATTGCCACTAGATGGCACCATAGCAGTCTCTGTGCATCAGATGAGAACCACTTCAGACAAGAAATACGGTAGCTGTGGGAGTGGGCTGGGGGTGGTGAGAAGGACACATTTCCATTAAATGACTTGCAAGATACTTTTCTTCAATTCTAATGATATTGACAGGAATTTCCTCAGATTAATCAGTGAATGGCATGTTGTAGCTCAGCAAGGCCATGTATGGAATCAACCATCCCACCTGTGCTTTTGAAAACCTGATAGCAATTTTATCTGGGAGCAGTTGCCATCAAGGGGATGCCCATTCCTGTCAAGACCCATCCCAACCACTCTTTATTGCCACCGGACTCAGAATTAGGGTCAGATCACAGCTTTGCCTAGAGGAGACAAGTACAAAATCTGACTCAGGAAGAAATCGTTTGTACACTAAAAGAAGTGCAAGATTTGGTAATATGTATTGGAAGAAACCTGGGAAATATATGGAGGAGTATACTCTAAGGGTGCTAGACTAAGGATGATAGAGTACAGCACTTTATCAAATCAAATTTATTGGGTACATTTATTAAATATTCTGGGTTTAATGTATTAGCCCTTACAACTGGAAATAGCTCTAAAATTTTTTTGGTTGGCTGACTCAACCTTGGACTCAATAGTGGCATATGCTTAGGGACTTCCCCAGTGGTCCAGTGGTTAAGAATCCGCCTTCCAATGCAGGGGACGCAGGTTTGATCCCTGGTTGGGGAACTAAGATCCCACATGCCATGGGGCAAATAAGCCTGTGTGCCACAGCTACTGAGCTCGCGCACCTCAACGAGAGAGTCCGCATGCCGCAAACTACAGAGCTCACGCGTCACAACTAGAAAGAGAAAATTCTTATGCCACAACTAGAGAGAAGCCAGAGCGCCACAACGAAGAACCCACGCACTGCAACGATAAATATCCCACATGTCTCAATGAAGATCCCGCGTGCCACAACTAAGACTCGATGCAGCAAAAAAAAAAAAAAAAAAAAAAAAATTATGGCATATGCTTAATAAGGTTGGAATGCTGGGACTTCCCTGATAAGATGTAGAGAAAAGCATTCAAGACTTAAGGAGAAAGGAATGAAGTGACTTTATCACATGAGATCCACACACCTACCCCCCAATACATCAACCCGAGGGTCCAGAGGACAATTCATTTAGACATTGAAAAATAAATTTCTGATAGTAGCACTTGCATCTCTGAAAAACTCCGTGGTGGCTGTTTTCTGTAAGCCAGATGTAGTGGTGAAAGATGCCTCTGTAACTTGGGCTCCCTGTTTTCACTGGGTGGGATGGCATTCCCTTAAAATAGAGGCCAAATAACAGAACATAGCCACCAGAGACAAGACCATATTTATTATAAAAAGCAACAGAGGCATGGTGGCAATCATTCTTTTGAAACCTAGGGATTTTTAGTGGGACTAATTGATCATGGTACACCTAGGAATGAAAATGATGACAGCCTACTAAAATGTTGCTAGATCTATATAAAAAGCCTAGGGGCCAAAAACCTGACTTGAGTGACCTCTCAACCAATTTCTAGACCTAAGGCAGTTCCAGATGAAGAGTCCCTTGATTGAAGGGGGACAAAATCACCCACACTGTGGCTTTCAGTTAGAATCTTTCTCCAGCTGCTCCAGCGCTTGCTTAATGGGCCTGTGTACCAAGTGGCCATAATGGCAGAGATGGGGACTATGTGTGGGTGCCCTAATCAGGGCTTTTCTGACTATCAACGCTGCTGAATGCCTAACTTGCCAACGAAACTAAGCCCCTGATATGGCACCACTCTCCAAGGGGCAGCCCCCAGGGGCAAGTTGATTACATTGCACCCCTTCTGTCATGCAGGGGAGAAAAAATTTTCCTCACTGGAGGAGACATGTATTCTGAGTACATATTTGCTTTCCTGCCCAAGAATCTTCTGCCAGAAACATCTGTGATTACAAAATATGGTGTACTGTACACAACATTGCTGCTGATCAAGAGAGTCATTTCAAAAGAAGTGCAGCAATGGGTTCATGCCCATGGGATTACACCACATACTTCACCCCCCAGAAGCAGCTGGCCTAACAGAAAGATGCAATAACTTACTGCAGTTATGGTACCAGTTGAGAAATTACACCCTGAGAGGACAGAGTTTCTTCCTCAAATGATGCAGATTACATTTTGAATCACAGACAAATATATAGTCCTGCGTTTCCCATAGCCAGACTACATGGGGCTGGGAATTAGAGGTGGAGATTGAATGGCTCTTCTCACTCTTAAATCTCATAGTCTGCCCACAGATTTTTTTTTGTTTTTGCTTCCAATCCCTGTGACTTTGAGCTCTGCTGGTTTGAAGTCTTGATTCCCAAGAAATAAATGCTTCTACTAGGACATGCACACATGTTGCATTGATTTGGAAGATGAGACCGCAACCTGGGCATTTTGGGTTCCTCATGCTACTGAACCAACAGGCAAAGAAAAGAGTTACTCTGCTGGCTGGGGTGACTGATACTGATTACCAAAGGAAAATTGGGTTGCTGCCACTCAATGGGGGCAGGGAGGACTATATCTGAAATGCAGAGTGCTTTTTAGTATTTTCATGTCCAATAGTAAAAGTTAATAGAAGATGACCATTTTCCCACCCCACTGCCAAAGCCATAACCAGTGATGATTCAGACCCTTTAGGCAAGATAGATTACCCCATCATATTAAAAAAAAAAAACCATCAACCATCTTAGGTACTGGATGAAGACAAAGGAAATATGAAATAAAATATGGAAGAAGGAAGTTATAATTATCAGTTATGGCCTGATGACCACTTATGTGCTTGTTTATTATGTGAATGTGTGTGTATATATAATTGTTTACATTAACCATTTTCTTCTTCTCTCTCCTTATTATTTGGAAGGATAAATTTATTCTTATAAATTTGGTTTTTAAGAAGCATATATTCAGATGGGATTGTGACTGAATTTGAGAAATAATGGATGCTGCTCAGAGATGGGTGCAATGACAGTTGGGACTTTACAAATCTGAATTTGGGGAGAAGGCAACACTGTCTTGGTTTATATGCAGAAAAGTTGCATTTTGAGGAGGAAACAAAGAGTTTTTTTATGATTATATCAAAGTTCAAGTTTTTGTAGAGTAGTGTTATGGATGCTGAATAGCCAAACTGTATCAGTTATTAAGTTATTGTGTCTCAACTCCAAACCTTTTTTTTTTTTTGAATGTGAAAATAACTTTATTTTGCTTGGGGTGAGTGGGCAGGTGTCCAGTCTGAGAGCTTCTGGAATTGTTTCTTGGTGCCAGTGGCCTTGGTAACCTTGAGCACAAGGATCCTAGAGCTAGGACTCTGAAAATCACAATTTTGCTTTTCCAGTTGGCTCTGCTGATAGGAACACTAGATGGAGACTGCAAGGCTGAAAGAGGAACAGGGGTTTGCTCCTTGCTGTGTATTTCTTGAGGGTTTCCTGTCTGATTGTGGTTCCTGTGAGTATTACCCCAGAAAACTTCATCATAACATAAACATTTTCTTCTTGTAGCAGCAGCTGAATCCAGTTTATAGTTTTTCTAAAATTTGCAGTATCAACCTCATTTGGTCTCCCTTGGGGATACCAGCAGTAGCCAGCCAGTGCCCCTTCTGCAGAGATCTGGGTCCCAGTCCCCTGGGTCCCCTCTTCTGAACTCAGTTGTTTAACACTGGCTGAGAAATGCCTCCTACTAAGAGGTCTGAGTTTCAGTTCCTCAGGGCCTCTCTACTAAGTTTTAATAATTTCAACCCTTTCCCTGTGCATCCTCAGATCTTAACCATTGGAACTTCTATGATATTTCACAGTTTTACCTTTTAACCCTTTTTGTTACTGTGATGGTTAGTCTTATGTGTCAACTTGACTAGTCTATAGTACCCAGTTATTTCATGAAATACTAATCTAGGTGTTGTTCTGGAGATATGTTGTAGATTTGGTGAACATCTGTAATCAGTTGACTTTAAGTAGAGATTACCCACCAAAATTACCCACCATAATGTGGGTGGTCCTCATCCAATCAGTTGAAAGACCTTGAGAGCAAAAACTGAGGTTTCCTGGAGGAAGAAACAATTCTGTTTTAAGACTGCAACATTAGCTCTTGCCTGAGAATTATCAGCCTGCCAACCTGCCCCACAGATTTCAGACTTGCTAGCCCCCATAACTGTGTAAGTCAATTCCTTGAAATAAATCTATTTACATTGTAAATCAATTATATTTCAATAAAATAAATAAAACTAATAAAATCTATTTATATATTAAAAGATTTTGGTTCTATTTCTATGGAGATTCCTGATTGATATAGTTACCTATTTTGTATCTTTAACTTTATATCTATTAACTTTGTATCTATTAATCATGATTAGCAACATGATTCTGGGGATTGGAATCAACAAAATGCAAGCAGCACAATCTTATGTAAAACATAGTCTTAGCAAAAAAAATGACACCAAGGCAAATCATAAACATGTCTTAGAAGCATTCAGATAGAAAAGACACATTGAGTATAGAAGAACAAAGATAAGGTTGATAGCAGATTTCTCATTGGAAACAATGCAAATGAAAAGACAGTGGGGCATTATCTTTAAAGTACTGAAAAAAATCTGTCAATCTACAGTTCTACAACTAGTGAAAGTATCATTTTAAAATGAAGGTAAAGGGACTTCCCTTGTGGCACAGTGGTTAAGAATCTACCTGCAAATGCAGGGGACATGGGTTCGATCCTTGGTCCGGGAAGGTCCCACAGGCTGCAGAGCAACTAAGCCCGTGCGCCACAACTACTGAGCCTGCATCTAGAGCCCGCAAGCCACAATTAATGAGCCCAGGTGCCACAACTACTGAAGCCCACATGCTTAGAGCCTGTGCTCCACAACAAGAGAAGCCACTGAAATGAGAAGCCCGCGCACCGCAACGAAGAGTAGCCCCCACTTGCCGCAACTAGAAAAAGCCTGTACGCAGCAACAAAGGCCCAACACAGCCAAAAATAAATAAATAAATTTAAAATAAAATGAAGGTAAAATAAAGACTTTTTTAGGTATACAAAAGTTGAAAAAATTCATTGCCAGGAGGACCACACTACAAGAAATGTTAAAGAAAATCCTTTGGCAGAAGAAAAATGATACTAAATGGGAATCTGAATGCACACAAAGGATTAAAGAGCACTGGAAATGGTACTACATGAATAAATTATCAGATTTTTTCCTTTAAAAATATCTTTAAAACAATAATTGACTGTTTAAAAATAGAAATAATGTATTTTGGAGTTTATAAAATAAGTATGGGTAAAATATGACAAAAATAGCATAAAGGCTGGGAGGGGAGAAATGGATGTACACTATTGTAAGGTTTTATACTCAACTTGAAGTAGTATAATATGATTTGGAGGTAGACTGTGATGAGTTAAAGATGTCTACTAAACCCTAAGGCAGCCACTAAAATAACAAAGCAAGGAGTTATATGTAATAAGCCAACAAAGAAGATAAAATGGAATCATTATCATCATCGTCATCATCATCATCACCATCACAAACTCAATGAATTCAAAAAAAGTCAGAAAAAAGGGGGGAGGGAAGCTTTAAAAAACAGATGGTACAAATAGAAAACAAACAGCTAGAGGGTAGATTTAAACCTAACCATATCAATAATCACATTAAATGGCTTAAATACCTTAATTAAAAGCAGAACTCATCAGATTGGATTAAAAATTAAGACTGAACTATGTGCTGCTGTTTATAAGAAAAACACTTTAAAGGCAAAAAATAAGTTAAAAGTAAAAGAATACAGAAAATGCCAAAAGATACACCATGCTAACACTAGTCAAAAGTAAACTGGAGATTACACACACATACATGTTTTCTGATCACAATGGAATTAAATTAGAAATCAATAGGAAAATCCCCAAATATTTGGAAACTAAATAATACACTTCTAAATTTGTGGAATGCTACTAAAGGAATACTTAGGGGGAATTTATAGCACCAAATGCCTGTATTAGAAAAGAATTTCCTCGATCTGCTAAAGGGCAACTATGGAAAACCTATAGCTAACATCATACTTAATGGAGAAAGACTGAATACTCTCTCCCTAATATCAGGAGCAATACAAAGATATTCACTTTCACCACTTGTATTTAACATTGTATTTGAGATCCTAGCTCCACTGCAATAAGGCAAAATAAATAAATACATATGTAAACAAACAAACAAATGAAAGGCATCCAGATTTAAAAGGAAGGAATAAAACTGTCTTTATTCAGAGTCTACATAGAAAATTTTATAGAATCTACAAAAAGGCTACTGGAAAAAGTAGGTGAGTCAAGCAAGGTTGCAAAATACCAAATTAATATATAAAAAATTGATTGTGTTTCTAAATTCAAATTTCAATTACATTTCTATATATAGAAATGAACAATCAGAAATCAAAATTGAAAACTACTACTTACAATAGCATAAAAATGTGAAATACCTAAGTTTAATTTTGATCAAAGATATGAAAAATTGTTCAGTGAAAAGTACAAAACATTGTTCAGAGAAATTAAAGAAGACCTAAATAAATGGAAAGATGTACCTTATTCATGTATCAGAAGACTCAATGTTGTTAATATAGCAATTCTCCCCAAATCGATCTATAGATTCAATAAATACTGATCAAAATTCCAACAGGCTTGTTTGTTGAAATTGACAAGCTTATTCTGAAATTCACACAGAAATTCAAAGGACTGAGAATAGCCAAAGCAAGTTTGAAAAAGAAGAATACATTCACAGGGCTAACACTTCCTGATTTCAAGGCATATTACAAAACTATAGTAATCACGACAGTGTATAAAGATAAATAGATCAGTGAAAGAGAATAGACCTGCACACATCTGGATAACTGATTTTTGACAAAGATGTAAAAGCATTCAGTGAAGAAGGAGTAGTCTTTCTGCAAATTGTGCTGTAACAACTGGATATCTATATTTTAAAAAAGTGAACCTTGATCCTTACTACACACCATATACAAAAATGGATCATTGGTTTAAATGTACAACTTAAAATTATAAGACTTCTAGAAGAAAACATGAGAAAAAATCTTTGTGACCTTGGCTTAGGGAAAGATTCCATAGATACCACACCAAATGCACAATCCATAAAAGAGCAAGTTGATAAACTGGACATGTTGAACTGAAACAAATAGACCATCAGATATTTCTCCAGCAAAGATTGTTTTAATTGGGATCAGCAGGGAATTGCAATTCTAGGTGTGCAACAACAGAGAGCCACATGCAAGTCCCTACATGGAGAGGGAAGGAGACCACTTTCATAGGGAGGAAAAGGAAGTAGGGAAGGCTGTAGTAAACAAAGAGTCCATAGCTTTTCATTGGCTGAGTCCTTGCCTGGAAAGAAGAGTCTTCTTTCTTCCTGTTGGGCTCTGTTATCATCACAGGGCGTGGGAGGTCCCGCTTCTGGAGTCCCAACTCTATTTAATTGAGGTTTCTGTTTTATTAATCTTTTACAGACTTCACCAGTATAAAAAATTTCAGCTCTTCAGAAGTCACTGTTAAAATAATGTAAAGACAAGCCACAGAATGGGAGAAAATATTTTCAAAGTATGTACCTGATAAAAGACTTGTATTTAGAAAATATAAAGTACTCTCTAAACTTTGTAATAAGAAACAAACAATTCAATTTAAAAAATGGGCAAAATATTTGAACAAACACTTCACCACAAATGTTATACTGGATGGCAAATAAACAATGGAAAGATGTTCAACATCATGAGTCATATGGGAAATGCAAATTAAAATGTGACAATAACAAAAAAGAAGCTGACTCATAGATATAGAGAACAAACTAGCGGTTACCAGAAGGGAGAGGGAAGGGGGAAGGGCAATACAGAGGTAGGGGAGTAAGAGGTACAAACTCTTAGGTATAAAATAAGCTACAAAGATATATTGTACAATGCAGGAATATAGCCAATATTTTATAATAACTATAAATGGAGTATAACCTTTAAAAATTGTGAATCACTATATTGCATACCTATAACTT
Organism: Hyperoodon ampullatus; assembly: GCF_949752795.1. Lineage (NCBI taxonomy): Eukaryota > Metazoa > Chordata > Mammalia > Artiodactyla > Ziphiidae > Hyperoodon > Hyperoodon ampullatus. The sequence goes on along the minus strand of NC_136915.1, from coordinate 148,172,513 downwards.
ATATAATATTGTACATCAACTATACTTCAATTAAAAAAACTGACATCTTCAACCACACACACACACACACACAAAACCCCACAATGAAGTACTACTACATTGGAATTTATTAGAATGGCTAAAATTTTAAAAGACTGGCCTACTGAGTTTTGGTGAGGATCCTCATTGGTGGGAATGCAAAATGGTACAACCATTTTGGAAAACAGTTTGGCAGTTTCTTAAATAACTAAACAGACATCTACCACATGATCCAACCTTTTCACTATAAGGCATCTACTCAAGAGAAAAGAAAGCATGTGTCAGTACAAAATCTTCTACACTAATAGCAGCTTTGTTTGCAATAGCTTGAAACTGGAAACAGCCCAATGTCCATTAGAAGGTGAATGGATAAAGAAATTGTGGGGGCTTGCCTGGTGGCACAGTAGTTAAGAATCTGCCTGCCAATGCAGGGGACACGGGTTTGATCCTTGGTCCAGGAAGGTCCCACATGCCACAGAGCAACTAAGCCCGTGCACCAAAACTACTGAGCCTGTGCTCTAGAGCCTGCGAGCCACAACTACTGAGCCTGTGTGCCACAGCAACTGAAGCCCGTGTGCTTAGAACCGTGCTTTACAACGAGAAGCCACCGCAATGAGATGATCAGCCACAACAATGAGGAGTGGGCCCTGCTCGCCGCAACTAGAGAAAGCCCGCATGCAGCAACGAAGACCCAATGCAGCCAAAAATAAATAAATAAATAAATCTATATTAAAAAAAAAAGAAATTGTGGCATCCATGGTTCAGTAGGAAAGAGAAATGAAGTACTCATGCATGTAACACCATGGAAGAATCTCAGGGATGCATTACAGTGAGTTAAAGAGGCCAGACAAAAAAGACTATATCCTATATGATGCTATTTATATAATATACTAGAAAAACCAAACTAATCTATGCTGTCAGAAAGCAGACCAGTGGTTGTCTTGGCAGGAGTAGGAGTGGGGACATGAGTAAGAGGGGCAGGAGGGAAGGATTACAATGCAGCAGGATAAAACTTTTGGAGGTGCTGGATAAGTTCATAATCTTGATTGAAATGATGGTTTTATGAGTGTAAACATACCTCAAAGCTTATCAAAGTGTACAGATTAGTCATAATAAAAAGGTCAACCAATTCAGAAGTTCACAAAGAAAATGAGTGAAGATTTTCTCTTCCCTCCAGATTCGGCTTAGGTTTAGAGTTTAGCATGTCTTAACATCATTGAGACCTGGGCTGTCCAATTTGGTAACCACTAGTCACAAGTGGACATTCAAATTTAAATTAATTACAATTAAAAATTCATTTCCTCAGTGGCAACAGCCACATTTTAGGCCTCAGTAGCCATATGTGGCCAGTGGCCACCATATTGGTCAGTGCAGATTATAGAACATTCTGCCATCAGAGAAGATTCTCTTTCCTAGACTCTGTAGGGATTTGGGGGTTGCCATAGTCTTATAAACAACTTTGCAAACAACTTAGATCTTTGCTGGCTGTTTATTGAGCAATTAATTTGTACCAGAAACTACCCTTTAAATAAATTATCTTTAATTCTTACAAGGAAAGACTAAGGCTTAGAGAGGTTTAAATAGTTTCCCGAGGCTCACAGTTACTAAGTGTTATAGCTAAAACGTAAACCTGTATCTATCTAAGCCCAAAGCCTGAACTCTTAGGTGATTCTCATATATCCTATGGTTAGGCCACACCTTTTAAATTCTATACTTGTGAAATCTTCTTTTTAGATTCAAACATGGAGTCTTATATTGTCCCTCCAGATAGGCAAAATATCTTAGGATCCTCATTCTGTCACTTCATATGCCCACTAGCCTTCCAAGTTTCATGTCTTTAGCAACTTTGATAAGTATGGTCTCCTAAACTGTATTTAACCAAGCGATTGATAAAAATCAATGACAGGATAAGGGAAAGGGTGGAGGTCCATGGCCAGCTATTAGAATACCCCATTTAGGTTGACATCACTTTATCAGTCTGTACTCTTTGAGCTATTAGCATCCTACCCCATTCTTGTCCATATATCCAGATTCTGGGGATGTGCTCTGTATTTGGAGCCTAAAGGCCCTTTAGTACCATCTAAAATTATATACTGATGTTTACTGGCTGATATAATTGCTTCCAGATATTAACAAACAATGTATGCTTCTAACCAAACATGGGGCCTGGGAGGATCAAGATACCGATACCTAATGATGCTTCTCATTTTCCACTTAGCCCTCCTTTTCCTCCTTGGTCGCCCCCACCTTTAAAGTGATTGTTTTGATCATCTGTTGCCCAAAACAAACCATCTCAAAACAGTGACTTTAAACAATAACAATCATTTATTTGCTCATGAATATGAAATTTGGGCATGCTTGGTGAGAATAGCCTTTATTCTATGTGGCATCAGCTGGGATGGCTTGAAGGACAGGGAGAGACTGGTGCAATAAGTCTCCTCTGACACAAGCTCATTAAGTATAAACTGTGAGGATCTAGTGATATTGCCTCATGCCTTCCTGCGACCCTCCTTCCCACCCTGCTTTCAAACTCTGCCCACCTTGACCAACATGTGTTTCCCAGTACTTGCCATCCTCAGCCATCTCCAGGCCTCCATCTAGCATGCCTTTCTTTCTCTTTCCTTGGCTAACTCCTATGCATCCTTGAAGACTTAGCTAAGGGGTCACCTTCACCTGAAAGCCTTCTCTGATATCCTTTACCCCATACCCTTCGATTTGCATTAAGTACCTCTCCACTGTGTTCCCACAGCACATATGTTCTCCTTTCAAGGCACTTATCCTTCTGTGATTGATTGTCCTTTTATTTGCCTGTCTGTCCCACTAGACCCTTAGCTCTTTACAGGAAGGAACTGCCGTGTTTTTATATTGCCAGTGTCTGATGATAAAATAAATTTTCATATATTGAGATATGGGGAAGTCATTCTGGCTTGTACTTGAGTTAACTTGAACTTTATACTAACTAGAACAGCCTGTTTGTGGTCTATCAAAAATACCTTGTACACCTGCTTTAATTATTAAAGAAGAGGACAAATTGACCAGAAGTAAAGAATGTCCACGTTAAAAATAAAGATTAACAGAGGGCCCTGCTCAGTTTCAGGGCAATGAGACAAGGAATGTGGTGGTCTCTAGAAGGTGGCAAGGAAACAGATTCTGCCCTAGAGCATCCAGAAAGAATGCAGCCTTGTTGACACCTTGGTTTTAGCCCAACGAGATTGAGGGTGGACTTCTGACCTCTAGGACTGTAAGGGGAAAATACTTGAGAAATTGGGGATTTGCTCCATGCCCAGATTTATTCACTTTTTGCACAAGAGCATGAGAATCAAGAAGGACCCTGGGCTTGAGGTAACCAACCTGCGTTTTGGGACCATACCCGTGAGGCCGTTCCAGCCCAAGGTGGCCTCCCCCAGTTACTGGCGAGGCATCATTTTCTTCCATGGGGGCATCGTATTAGGGAACCTGGAGAAAAAGCCACAATCACAGAAAGATAGACAAGATGAAAAGGCAGAGGGCTATGTACCAGATGAAGAAACAAGATAAAAACCCAGAAAAACAACTAAATAAAGTGTAGATAGGCAACCTTCCAGAAAAAGAATTCAGGATAATGATAGTGAAGATGATCCAGGACCTCGGAAAAAGAATGGAGGCAAAGGTCGAGAAGATGCAAGAAATGCTTAACAAAGACCTAGAAGAAATAAAGAACAAACAAACACAGATGAACAATACAATAACTGAAATGAAAAATACACTGGAAGGAATCAATAGCAGAATAACTGGGGCAGAAGAACGGATAAGTGACCTAGAAGACAGAATGGTGGAATTCACGGCTGCGGAACAGAATAAAGAAAAAAGAATGAAAAGAAATGAAGATAGCCTAAGCGACCTCTGGGACAACATTAAACACAACAACATTCGCATTATAGGGGTCCCAGAAGGAGAAGAGAGAGAGAAAGGACCTGAGAAAATATTTGAAGAGATTATAGTCGAAAACTTCCCTAACATGGGAAAGGAAATAGCCACCCAAGTCCAGGAAGCACAGAGAGTCCCATATAGGATAAACCCAAGGAGAAACTTGCTGAGATACATAGTAATCAAATTGTCAAAAATTAAAGACAAAGATAAATTATTGAAAGCAGCTAGGGCAAAACAACAGATAACAGACATGGGAACTCCCATAAGGTTAACAGCTGATTTCTTGGCAGAAAATCTCCAAGCCAGAAGGGAGTGGCATGACATATTTAAAGTGATGAAAGGGAAGAAACTACAACCAAGATTATTCTCCCCAGCAAGGATCTCTTTCAGATCCGATGGAGAAATCAAAAGCTTTACAGACAAGCAAAAGCTAAGAGAATTCAGCACCACCAAACCATCTCTACCACAAATGGTAAAGGAACTTCTCTAAGTGGGAAACACAGAAAAGAAAAGGACCTATAAAAATAAACATATCGATAATTACCTTAAACATGAATGGATTAAGTGCTCCAACCAAAAGACACAGGCTCGCTGAATGGATACAAAAACAAGACCCATATATATGCCGTCTACAAGACACCCACTTCAGACCTAGAGACACATAGAGACTGAAGGTGAGGTCATGGAAAAAGATATTTCATGCAAATGGAAATCAAAAGAAAGCTGGAGTAGAAACACTCATATCAGATAAAATAGATTCTAAAATAAAGAATGTTACAAGACAAGGAAGGACACTACATAATGATCAAGGGATCAATCCAAGAAGATTAACAATTATAAATATATATGCACCCAACATAGGAGCACCTCAATACATAAGGCAACTGCTAACAACTGTAAAAGAAGAAATCGACAGTAACACAATAAGAGTGGGGGATTTTAACACCTCACTTACACCAATGGACAGATCATCCAAACAGAAAATTAATAAGGAAACACAAGCTTTAAAGGACACAATAGACCAGATGGATTTATTTGATATTTATAGGACATTCCATCCAAAAACAGCAGATTACACTTTCTTCTCAAATGCGCATGGAACATTCCCTAGGATAGATCACATCTTGGGTCACAAATCAAGCCTCAGTAAATTTAAGAAAATTGAAATCATATCAAGCATCTTTTCTGACCACAACGTTATGAGATTAGAAATCAATTACAGGGAATAAAACGTAAAAAACACAGACACATGGAGGCTGAACAATACGTTACTAAATAACCAAGAGATCACTGAAGAAATCAAAGAGGAAATCAAAAACTACCTAGAGACAAATGACAATGAAAACACAATGATCCAAAACTTATGGGATGCAGAAAAGCAGTTCTAAGAGGGAAGTTTATAGCAATACTCAAGAAACATCTAAAATAAACAATCTAACCTTACACATAAAGGAACTAGAGAAAGAAGAACAAACAAAACCCAAAGTTAGCAGAAGGAAAGAAATCATCAAGATCAGGCAGAAATAAGTGAAATAGAAACAAAGAAAACAATAGCAAAGATCAATAAAACTAAAAGCTTGTTCATTGAGAAGATAAACAAAATTGATAAACCATTAGCCAGACTCATCAAGAAAAAGAGGGAGAGGACTCAAATCAATAAAATTAGAAATGAAAAAGGAGAAGTTACAACAGACACTGCAGAAATACAAAGCATCCTAAGAGACCACTACAAGCAACTCTATACCAATAAAATGGACAACCTGGAAGAAATGGACAAATTCTTAGAAAGGTACAAACTTCCAAGACTGAAGCAGGAAGAAATAGAAAATATGAACAGACCAATCACAAGTAATGAAATTGAAACTGTGATTAAAAATCTTCCAACAAACAAAAGTCCAGGACCAGATGGCTTCACAGGTGAATTCTACCAAACATCTAGAGAAGAGCTAACACACATCCTTCTCAAACTCTTCCAAAAATTACAGAGGAAGGAACAATCCCAAACTCATTCTATGAGGCCATCATCACCCTGATACCAAAACCAGACAAAGATACTACAAAAAAAGAAAATTACAGACCAATATCACTGATGAATATAGATGCAGAAATCCTCAACAAAATACTAGCAAACAGAATCCAACAACACATTAAAAGGATCATACACCATGAACAAGTGGGATTTATTCCAGGGATGCAAGGATTCTACAATATATGCAAATCAATCAATGTGATACCCAATATTGACAAACTGAAGAAGAAAAACCATATGATCATCTCAATAGAGGCAGAAAAAGCTTTTGACCAAATTCAACACCTATTTATGATAAAAACACTCCACAAAATGGACATAGAGGGAACCTACCTCAACACAATAAAGGCCATATATGACAAACCCACAACAAACATCATTCTCAATGGTGAAAGACTGAAAGCATTTCCTCTAAGATCAGGAACAAGACAAGGATGTCCACTCTCGCCACTCTTATTCAACATAGTTTTGGACGTCTTAGACATGGCAATCAGAGAAGAAAAAGAAATAAAATGAATACAAATTGGAAAAGAAGAAGTAAAAGTGTCACTGTTTGCAGATGACATGATACTCTACATAGAGAATCCTAAAGATGCCACCAGATAACTACTAGAGCTAATCAATGAATTTGGTAAAGTTGCAGGATACAAAATTAATGCACAGAAATCTCTTGCAATCCTATACACTAATGATGAAAAATCTGAAAGAGAAATTAAGGAAACACTCCCATTTACCATTGCAACAAAAAGAATAAAATACCTAGGAATAAACCTACCTAGATAGACAAAAGAACTGTATGCAGAAAACTATAAGACACTGATGAAAAAAATTAAAGATGATACCAACAGATGGAGAGATATACCATGTTCTTGGATTGGAAGAATCAATATTGTGAAAATGACTACGCTGCCCAAAGCAATCTACAGATTCAATGTAATCTCTATCAAATTACCAATGGCATTTTTTACGGAACTAGAACAAAAAAAATCTTAAAATTTGTAGGGAGACACGAAAGACCCTGAATAGCCAAAGCAGTCTTGAGGGAAAAAATCGGAGCTGGCGGAATCAGACTCCCTGACTTCAGACTGTACTACAAAGCTACAGTAATCAAGACAATATGGTACTGGCTCAAAAACAGAAATATAGATTGATGGAATAGGATAGAAAGCCCAGAGATAAACCCACGCACCTATGGTCAACTCATCCATGAGAAAAGAGGCAAGTATATACAATGGAGAAAAGACAGTCTCTTCAATAAGTGGTGCTGGGAAAACTGGACAGCAACATGTAAAAGAATGAAATTACAACACTCCCCCATGCCATACACAAAAATAAACTCAAAATGGATTAGAGACCTAAATGTAAGACCAGACACTATAAAACTCTTAGAGGAAAACATAGGAAGAACACTCTTTGACATAAATCACAGCAAGGTCTTTTTTGATCCACCTCCTAGAGTAATGGAAATAAAAACAAAAATAAACAAATAGGACCTAATGAAACTAACAAGCTTTTGCACAGGAACGGAAATCATAAACAAGACAAAAAGACAACCCTCAGAATCGGAGAAAATATTTGCAAACGAATCAACAGACAAATGATTAATCTCCAAAATATATAAACAGCTCATGCAGCTCAACATTAAAAAAAACAAAAACCCAATCCAAAAATGGGCAGAACACCTAAACAGACATTTCTCCAAAGAAGACATACAGGGACTTCCCTACTGGTGCAGTGGTTAAGACTCTGTGCTCCCAATGCAGGGGCCCGGGTTCGCTCCCTGGTCAGGGAACTAGATCCCACATGCATGCTGCAACTAAGAGTTCACATGCCACAACTAAGGACCCTGCCTGCTGCAACCAGGACCTGGTGCAACCAAATAAATAAGTAAATAAATATTAAAAAAAAAGAAGACATACAGATGGCCAAGAAGCACATGAAAAGTTGCTCAACATCACTAATTATTAGAGAAATGCAAATCAAAACTACAATGAGGTATCACGTCACACCAGTTAGAATGGGCATCATCAGAAAATCTATAATCAACAAATGCTGGAGAGGGTGTGGAGAAAAGGGAACCCTCTTGCACTGTTGGTGGGAATGTAAATTGATACAGCCACTATGGAGAGGAGTATGGAGGTTCCTTAAAAAACTAAAAATAGAATTACCATATGACCCAGTAATCCCACTACTGGGCATATACCCAGAGAAAACCATAATTCATAAAAGACATGTGCACCCCAATGTTCATTGCAGCATTTTTTATAATAGCCAGGTTGGAAGCAACCTAAATGCCCATTGACAGACGAATGGTTAAAGAAGTTGTGGTACATATATACAATGGAATATTACTCAGCCATAAAAAGGAATGAAATTGGGTCATTTGTAGAAACGTGGATGAATCTAGAGACTGTCAGACAGCGTGAAGTAAGTCAGAAAGAGAAAAACAAATATCAGATATTAATACATATATGTGGAACCTAGAAAAATGGTACAGATGAACTGGTTTGCAGAGCAGAAATAGAGACACAGATGTAGAGAACAAACGTATGGACACCAAGGGGGGAAAGTGGCAGGGGTGCTGGTAGTGGTGTGATGATTTGGGGGATTGGGATTGACATATATACACTAATATGTATAAAATTGATAACTAATAAGAACCTCCTGTATAAAAAATAAATAAAATAAAATTCAAAAATTCAAAAAAAAGGAATGCTACATAGGAAATTATTAGGTCACCTAAAAAATTGGCATATGGTTGTTTACTTGGATAAAAATATTGTATCAATATTAAATTTCCTGAAGTTGAAAACTTTGCTGTGTAAATGTAAGAGAATATTATTATTTAGAGGAAATGCTCACTGAACTATTTGGGGGTGAAGGGCTTTATGCAAGTAACTTACTCTTGAATCATTCAGAAAAATGTTATGTATATATATTATTTGTGTGTGTGTGTGTGAATACATGTCGATCTAGATGTATATGGAAGAGAAACAGCAAACAATAAAGCAAATAGAGTTAAATAAATAAATAAGTTAATTAACTAAAATAGTAAATACTAAATGCCTCCCTTCCTGGGATGCCAATGCTGGTACTCCTTTAACAGAAAGACTCCCTTCCCAGGTGCCAAGGCCACACTGACTTGCTGTGTATGTGCCGATCTGTTTTTTTTGATACCTTGAAAGAATGTATCCATGACTTGTTTGATGTTCTTTGTTCTGACAAGATATAAAGCTGCTAAAAACCAGGCTCCTCCAGAGCAGTTCCTCAGAGTTATCTGAGAGGCTGTCTTCCAGGCCATAATACTCAGTTTGCCTCAAATAAAACTCTTTTCTATTCCTATTATAGATTGTTTATTGATATTTTTGTCGACTGTGGGCTATAGTAGATATTTCCCAGCTCAGTATGTTGAATCGATGAATGATGTGATGATAAAGCAGATTTTGTAAGTTAAAATGATGCTGTCAGAATACCAGATTAGCAACAGGTCCCAGCACCTGTAAAGGGCCTCAGTGAAGCAGGTTCTCCTGGACCCAAGATTAAATGAGTTCAAGTATATAAAGCCTTTTAGAGCAGTTGCCTCACACTTAGTGTTTGCTGCTGCTATTACTACTGCTACTGCAACAACCATGATGACTTCTTCAGCTTTCAGAGGGAGAGCTGTCCTTGTCAGAAGTTCTTTTTGCTCTCACATCAGGCTTTTTCTGTGAACAGGGCCTTGGATGACACCACCTGCCCCCTCCCAGCTGCTCCTCCCCCCTCCAGGCTCTGGGAGTTCCCTGAGGCTAGAATTCCCGAAAGAGGAATCCTGTGGAAGAGGAAGTATGTTCAGGGCTAACAGAATCTGGGTGTGTCTTCCTTTGGCAAGAGCTTAGTGCCAGCTTCTGCACCGTCACTTCTCCCCTGTTGGCTTCTGTTACAACAGGTGGATACAGGCATTGCCACTTGCCAGGCAAGTGGCAAAATACAATGGAGCTTCTGAGCTCCCCCAGGCCTGGCAGAGATAAGGAGAGGCAGAAAGGAGGAAGTGAGTGACAGGCTCCTCTGGTATTTGCCACCTTGGGATCCTCATCCACCTCCCCTTTGCCCTGGGAACCTGGGGTCCTTTGGGGGAAGGTGGTGGGAAAGTGCACCCGTGGGAATGAAAGCTAATTGCACTTGACGAGAAGGCTTGGTCTGCACCTTAATTTGGGCGAGGTGCCCAGGCTCTTCAAGTTCCCTCAGGCCTTGCTCTTGCCCTGCCTTTCTGGGGTGACTGGAAGCTGAAAAGTCCCAGATTCTTCTCATCATGTCCCTTCCCTACCCTGCCTGGAATTTGGGAGAACTTGAGCATGGCAGTTTTAGCCAGACTGTGATTAATAATTGGTGCTGGGAAAACTGGGGTTCTGGGTAAACTTGAAAATTTTGTGGGGAGGGGAGAAGGGAAATTTCCAAGATGCCCCTGAAAGGAGGAGACAGGGCAGGGTCCCTGGGAAGAGGCTTGAGAGCAGTGGGGCACAGAGGAGGACTCATGGGGAACGCTCAGGACAGAAGGGCTGAAAAGCAAGAGATGTAAGGACGGCAGATGCGAGGCCGTTGAAGAGCCACAGCTTGGGGTGAAGATAGGTCAGGACTCCTGGGGGAGAACACTGGAGTCTCGTGGATGATCTGGAGGAAAGGATGAATTTCCTCCATTTCCTCCATCCATTTTTTCTGGTGCTCCTCCACCATGTTTCCAATTAAATCTCACTTCCGTCAGGAGGCATTCCTTGACCTGTGGACCAAGTTAGGCCCCCGTACAGCTTCCCACAGGGCAGCACTGTTATAACCCTTGCCCCACCCCAGAGTCAGATTCTGTGGTCCAGACCCCATGTCCTCCCTTACTAGCTCTATGGTCTTGTCCAAGCATTCAAGCTCTTTTTACCTAAATTTTCTCAAACTGTAAAGTGGCTGAATATGGGGCCTCTTCACAGGGTTGTAAGATGAGATGAAATAACGCATTAGAAGGGTTTAGCACAGAGGCCAGCTCTTGAATGGTAAGGGTGATGTAGTGACCATGGCTGGTTGATGGCCTGTCTTCCCTACTCCTCCGAGGCCTGTGGGGCAGGACTGTTTGTGTTGTCCACCGTCGTATCCCCAGAACCGAGCACAGTGCCTGGCAAGTTGTAAGAGCCCAGTGAGTATTTGGTGAGTGAATGTACCAGTGACTAAGGTGAACTGGAGTTAGGATCCTTGTGGGATTAGGGCCTAGGGTTACCTAGGCTGTGTGTACCCCCTGAGCATTGTTCTCTAGTGAGCCCAATTTAAAGAAGACATCAAGGTTATTCTTGGATAGAATGACTACGAGTGACCATTTTCCTTTTCTTCTATTTCTCTGTGGTCTCTACAATTTTTCTGTACCAAAACAAGGTTGACTTTTCCAATGGTTAAAAAAGAGAGAATTCTATTGAGCAAACACTCTGCACTGGCTGGAACGGAGATGTGACAGCAGGATAAGAATGGGAAGGTGATGCAGGGAATGGCTTGTGTTTCTGTTCTCCTTCCCATCAGCCTTCTCAGCCCTCCAAGGACCCTTGGGGAGGGGAGGTGTCTTACAGCTTGGTTCCTGCCCAGGGAATTCTCAAAGCACAAAGCCACAGGGATGAGGTTCCTGCTTTTCTTTTCTTGAGAAGAATACGACTGAAACAAGTTTGAGCTCTAATAAGATTTCCATGTTTTCAGAGGGAAAGAACATTCTCAGTCCCAAAGTCTTGTGGTGCCAAGAAATGATCATGAGTGTGTGTGGTGAGGGGTGAAACGTCTTCCCTGGGGCTTACCCTGGCACTGCCTCTTAATATCAACCGAGTATTTGTCTCCAGAGGCCTGGGGCCCCCAGGTTGGGGAAAGGGCTAGCAGCTGCTCCATGGAGGAGGGGAGGAAAGTGGTCTTGAAGAAAGAGTCCTGGACTAAGAGCCAAGGTGCTTAGGTTGGAGTTCCAACTCTACCTGGCTGCATGATCCTCTAGTCACTGAGCCTCAGGTTCCCCATCTGGAAAGAGGAGATGAGGACATCTCTCTACTTACATGGAGTTTTGAGTATAAAGTGATACCGAATGTGGAAATGCTTTGGAGAGCATGGAATAATGGACAGATGCTATTTGTGAATGGGAGGATTATTGATGGAGAAGAGGAAAGCATAGTGAGTTATGTTCCTGTTGCTTGTATTTTCAGATTAAAAAGCATTTATTAAGCTTCCCCCTTCAGCTAGGAGCTGTCCTATATATCATATTGTCAGTCCTCATTTGCCCCATCTTACCGATGAGAAAACTGAAGCTATTCAAAGACAGCCATATCTTACCCAATGTCACAAGGCTAGTAAGCGGTAGAGCCAGAGCTCAGATCCAGCTCTTCTTTCTCAGTCCAACTTGTGGTGACCAACTTGTCTTGGTTTGCCCAGGATTTTGTCTTTAAGACTGAAAGTCCTGTGTCCCAGGCAACTCCTTTGTCCCAGGCAAACTGGGATGGTTGGTCACTCTAAGTCCAGGGCTCATTCCATAAGTCAGCATCATTGGCTTTGCCAAGCATGGTGAAGGCTGTAGGGCTAAGAAGAGGCCGAAGTTATTCTCCCCTGCTTCTTCCTAAGGAAGAAATGGCCCCAGCCCCCAGCCATGGGAAGATCCTTCTACAGGCAAGACTATCATAAACAAACCCAACAGAAAGACTGGGTGGGAAGCTCCCTTCTAGCATCAGATCAGTTTCTCTTTCTGTGACTTCCATCACTGAGCAGATTGTAACCTGCTCTTAGGTAAACAGGTAGAGAGAAAAGGCACTTCTTCCTTTCTAGATGAGCATCCCTCCCTGTGTGCTCATCATCCCTCACACATGCACACAGCATATGATTTGTAATGCAGGTAGGCAGGGCAGAAAGTATCACCCCCATTTCTCCAGATGAGGAAATTGAGGTACAGAGAGGTTGTCCTGTCCAAAGTTATACAGCCAGCAAGTGTCAAAACTAGACCCAAATCCAAGTCTTTTAAAGTTTTAAATTTAGAGTTCACGGACTCCTGAAGGTCTGTAGATGGGCATCAGAGGAAAAGTTTGTGTGTATGTGTATCTTGGAGGAGGGAGGGGGGAATCTCATATATTTCACCAGTTTCTCAAAGAAATGAATTAGATATCTTGGATCTATAGTTCGTGCGTGATTAACTTTTTTATGTGTTTAAAGATTGACTTTGTTACAAGAAAAGCTTTAAGGATGGCAAGTTACTCTGGTACTTAAAATGTGATTATGTGTTACTGTGTTTCAAGTGCACAAGGCAAAAATGATTAATTTTACTTTGACACAGCTGGTGACATTGAATTTTTTCTCTCTTTCTATTTGAAAATTCTTCACTGTCTATAAAATGTCATGTTCAGAATTTTTTCTTCTGTTACCACATTTTATTTAATTTCTCAGCATAGATGCACACACCAAAAGAAAAAAGGCCTATATAGTTCAACTCTTCAATAGCCAGGGTTGCCTGCCTCCAATCCTTCCTGGTGTCTGGTTGTTTTGGACACTCAGAGAGAAGCATGCAAACACTTTGGGCCTGGCTTCTCTGATTTTTCTATGGAAGCGCTTCACTTAAGGGACTCAGAAAAATAGTGTTTCTGTGGTATGAATCCACAGGCCCCTTCCCACCAGGCTCCCAGCCTAGCAGGCAAGCTGTTCATGTTGAACTTACCAAAACCCCATGTGGGTGGGTGTGGGGAAACACCAAAGAACCATGCAATTGTCTCTGTCTTTGGGAGGTCCCATTCCCTCTCATTCATTCATTCACTCACTTAAGAAACATTTATGGAGTGCCTACTACGTGCTACATTTTGGAGGCAAACCAGTGAACAAGACAGAGAAGATCACTGCCATCATGGAGTTTATATCCAAGCAAGAACTCGACCTCAGTTTCTCAAATTAAAAAGAGTCATCTTGTTGCTAACTTGCACACGCTCTCTGATGGGGAGATACCGTCTCAGTCCTTCTCAAGTTTCAAGTCTTTTGGGAGAGAGATTTCAGGATGACTCAACCAACCTAATGTGAAAGTGACCAGAGCACATAAGTCCACAAGTGCTAAGGGGGGACCAAGGAGAAAGAGTGCAGGGAGGATGGTGAGAGAAATTCCTGGAGGAATTGCGTCTTGCTTTAAGTTTGGGCCTTAAGCTGAAAATCCTGGCTTACTTCTGAGAGAAGCCACAGCTGGCTCCCTCTCAGCATGCCAGATTGAATGAATCTGTATCCGAAATATGATGGAGATTTAACCAACCTAGGGGAGAAAGTCCTCTAGGAAAGGAAATGTAAACAAATCCTCTGGCTTTCTGAATGGACAGAATCCTAAGAGCTAGGATGATACCATGGCAGAGTTCTGCTGGTTGGGGTTTCCACCAAGAAACAATGTGAAAGCAAGATGCAGTTCTTGTGCCCGACCTGCTCTGACACCGCAAGTATTTCAGATCCATCAGCCTTCTTTCTGCTGCTCACTTAATATACCTGTGTAGCAAACCAACAGCCTCCAGCCCAACGCCCTCCTCCCAGGTCTCCTGAGGTGAAGCTGTCCTCAGGAACTCCTTGGCTCCCAGTGCCCAAGGGAGCAGCTCTTTTCAACTGACATAGATCATTTTATCAGTAAGGGAAAAACCACATCCAGTTTCCACAGAATCAAGGTTTCTGCTGACATGCCTGGATTTGTTGGTTGGGAAGGGCGCTCTCAAGCCACACTCTGTACCATTTGTTGCTCTGCTTTTCCCTAGCTTCGAGACAAGAGGTGTCTTTATTTCTGTAGGAGGAAGGTTTGAAATCAGAAGAGTCAACAAAGGGCATATGAATGAAAAGAGCACTGGCCTGAGAGTTTGGGGATGTGGGTTCTAGTCCCTACTCCACGACTACTCAGCTTTGGGCAAGACACATCTTCTCTTTGAGCCTCAGCTGTTTCCTCCTCTGTAAGTGAGAAGGCTGGTCCAGCTCCTTCCTGTCTGGTAGATCGAAGTGGTTAAGGATGAAGGTGCTAGAGTCAGGTTGCCTAGATTACACCCAGCTCTGCTGCTTACTCCCTGGGTACCCCCAGGCAAGGTTCTTCATAGCACCTAAGTCTTAGCTTCCTTCTCTGAAACAATAGACACAAAAATGTTACCTACCTCATGGAGCAGGTGTGAAGAGTAAAAGAGACAATGCATGTAAGTGCTTAATACAGTGCCAGGGCTGATCAATATGCTCACGACTTGTTAGGTATTGCTGTCAGCCTTGTTCCTTCAGCCTATGAATTTTGAGTTTGTGACGATGAGTAACACCAGATAATGGAATGATAAAGACACATGAAACATTTGACCCTGATAGCATTCCTCTGGTTCTCCCTGGAGTGAGTTGAGGCACAGGACAAGAGAGCAGGACTTTGCCTCTTCCCAACGGCTTTGGCTGCCCTCAGCAGACTTGGATTGAGTGATGTGTTGCCTTGGAAGAGGAGCTCTGATGATATGTTTATGTTGGCAGGATGGGGAAGGGAACTGAACGTGTTTGTGTAAGGTATTATAAAGAAACTAAATCTTTATCTTCTTCTGTTGTAGTAAGCTCATTTCTAATGCTCATTTCTAAAATGAAGAGTTCAGAAATAGCGGTAAATGTGTGTTCTCTAGAATTATGAAGCTAAATAGCAAAAGGGGAAGCTGAAGGGTTGAAAGCTGTTGCCTACAAGGCATAGGAATGGTGGGCAGGGTGGACTGGGCAATGGCCTGCAGGTTTGCATCATATACATGCCTTCTAAAGTCACATACCTGGAAATCCTCAATTAAAAATAACATTAAATTAGAAAATACAGATAAATGCAATATACTATCCTAGGATCTGCGGTCAGGGGAATTTACTGTTTAGCAAAGAAGTTTACGTGTTCACATGTCATATGTTCTTGTAGAATTCACAAAAATAAGGTATATTCACCTTAATCAGTTAAGATCAGTGTTCTTTTCCACTCTGGCCTCCCCTCAGGTGACACTGGAGAGGCCACAATATCTAGGGGATCTGAGTAGGGAGCAGTTGACTTGGAGATGTGTTTGGCCCTTAGAGAGATGTATTTCTATGTCTTGTAATCACATCTGTGTGTGGTTAAGATATTGTTACCAGCCTGGTGTAAGAATCGCATCCAGGAATACTCCTTCCACCCACTGTACTGACTTTTACTACTGGAAGTCTGTGGATATTGGAAGAGAAGCATGGAGCCAGAAGAAAATGAGTTGAAAATTCTTCCAGGCACCAGACATCTAAGGCTGTAAGCCAAAGATTTGGTTTTCATTAAAATCTAGTAAAAATGGAAACATTTACTCAATAATGTAATATATATGATTAGAAATGAATCACATACTTTTTTCTTTTCTGATGGGAATCTCGTGAAGCAGAATTTATCAGCATTTCTGTGTTTGTAGGGTACCAACCTATAGCATCTTTCATGCATGCCAACTATCAGTGACAAAAACCCAATTTTGAACAACCATACTTAAGGAAAGACTAACTTTTCTTTAATCCTCTTTATAGAAAACAACAGTTAAAAATCATTGTCGTAGAAGAAGCAGACAAAGAGGTGTCAGATTTCTAAAAGTGTTGGGCTCTCTTTCCAGATTTTGTGGTGTTTTTGGTATTTGTTAGCTTTATAAGATTTGTAGTTTTCCATGATTTATTTCTGATTCTAAATAATTATTCAGTTTTTAATTTTTTTAACATCTTTATTGGAGTATAATTGCTTTACAATGGTGTGTTAGTTTCTGCTTTTTAACAAAGTGAATCCGCTATACATATACATATGTCCCCATATCTCTTAATTATTCACTTTTGTCCTTAATTTTGAACTTCTGTTTTAAAATTCCTTTTCTTAAAGAGCCACCCATGAGCTACAGGCCCCATACAAGCTATGTCTGGCCATGGCTGGGGCTGAAGTCTGTAGAGGGTCCAGTGGAGAGTTGCCAGATTTAACAAATGAAAATACAGGATGCCCAGTTGACTTTGAATTTCAAATGGATAAGCACTAAAATGTGTTTAGCTGAAATTCAAAGTTAACTGGGCATCTTGTGTCCATTCAGCGGTAATATGAAAGAAACAGGAGTAAATTCAACCAAGGTGGGGGTAGGAAGGTGGAGGGGAGGGGGAAGAGGGAAAGGAAGAGGGGAGAGCCTTCATGAGAAGGTCACACTGGGCAAAGTCTTACAAGCTGGGTAGGCATTTGCAAGGCAGAAGAGCAAAGGGAGTGCTTTCTAGGTGAGAAGAGGTAGTGAGGTATGGGGCTCATCAAGAGGGGTGAGGTTGGAGATGTGGTCAAGATCCAGGTTGTGATGGGTCTGGAGTGCCACAGGGAACATCTTCCTTTACCCTGGAAGCCCCTGGGACCATGTTGGGAGTTGTAGGCTAGAGAACACTAAGACTAGGTTTTCATTTTAGATAATCTGGCACCTGGGAGAGGATGGGTTGTCGAGAATGAGACCAGGTCAGTGATCCAGGAGAGGAATAGGGAGGCAGTGCTTAGAGTCTTTCCATTACCCATCCCTGGCTCTTCCGTGCCAGTCTCCACAGGGGTTGTTTCATGGCATATGAGCCATAGAACCCATTGACTAAAGTGTAAAAGAGGATCTGAGGCTCTAGGCCACCAGGCTGTGACTTAGAGCCCTGGGGGTGAAAATGGAGAAGGAAAAGCCAGGTTGATGTAGCATAGGTGCCCAAGGCAAGTTTGTCCTTCCCTCCCCACCAGCACAGGGGTGGCCAGCTTGAATTTCCTCAGGTCATTAACTTCCTGGGTGAAGGCAAGTCAGAACAGCTTGGCTTGGGGAGTTACATCACCTCCCCTGCTAAACAGGCTTGATGTTCCCCACAGCTTTATGTTCCGTTCCACTCCACCTAGTCCTGAGATGGGAAGGCAGCGTGGGGTTAGAAAGGGCACTGAGCTGGAAGTCAGGACGCGGAGATTTGAGAACAGTATGCCGTGTCTTTGCTGGGTGATGGGAGGGCTGGTTCACGTCTCCATTTGTTCACGGCTTTAATGGGAACGTTGAACCGGTGCTCTCTGCTGTCTTTTCTGACTCTCATTTCTAAATGCCAAATAGAGGAGAAACATTTCATGTTCAAAGTCCCTGGGGGGACTGACCAAGAAGGTGGAGTAGGAAGACCCTGCGTTCACCTCCTCCCACTGGCACACCAAAATTACAACTATTTACAGAGCAACTCTCAATGAGAACAACCAGAACTGGGAAATTTATCTCTCTTTTTTGCTTTATTTTTAAAGTTATATACAATTCAAACATATTATTAGAATCCAGATATATTTAGCAAGACATTTAAACATTTATATTCCCAGGTATGTTTCCCTGTGCTGCACAGTAGGTCCTTGTTGGTTATCTATTGCTGCTTTATATACAGTCGTGTGTACACGTCGATCCCAAACTCCTAATTTATCCCTCCCCCCTTTCCCCTTTGATAACCATAAGGTTGTTTTCTATTCTATACTCAATATTTTGTGATAACCTATAAGGGAAAATAACCTGACAAAGAATATATATATGTCTGTATGTATAACTGAACCACTGTGCTGTACACTTGAAACTAACACAACATTGTAAATCAACTATACTTCAATTAAAAAAGAATCAAAAATACAAAGACAAAAAAAGTGAATAAACATTTATATTCTTTCTGCTTTTGAGTCCCATTTACTTCCCAAATGAAATATCCATCCATCAGTATCAGTATTTCTTTCTTTTACAAATACTTTCTCGATCATATTTTCCAGTGTCATATAGTCCTCACAACTATAGGTTCTTCCTCAGATCTAACTGAACTTATGCATATAAACCTAATCCATTTCCTCCAGGTCGCTCAGTAGGGCTGCACTTTGCTCAGCTCCATGGAGCCTCATTCCCATAAAAGACAATGGGCAGGGTGCCCTCTGGAGTTACACAATGCCTGGCTCACTTTTTGTCTGAGCTCCAGGACTTAGCACTTAGGAGTGGCAAGCTCCACTCTTTTATGGAGAAGAAATTGCCTTGGCAGCATCATGAATGGTTCATGGAGGTGGAGTGGATTGTGAATGGGGATAGGGGATTGAAAAGTGTGAGAGAGCTGTGTCCAGCACACACCAAACTCAGAGCATCTCCATCCTGGCTCTCTGGTTTTCCTTCAATCCGTCTGTATTCTCATTTATCAAATGGGAACTTGAGCTCTGGTATCCCAATGGTGGGTCAACTGGCTCTAGAAGACCCAATTCTAAAGCTACGCATAACCCACATCTATGGATCAAATACACCATTTGATTGCAATCCTGGGAGGAATGTCATTCCATCTCAAGCCCTATGCTTATCTTTTTATATTAGATGTTAGTAGCAAGGCTTAGGATGGAGAGAAATCATTTCTTATTGTCTCTCCTTCCTCCCAATTTAGGGACTTAAAGGGGGGCTGTAACATTAATAAAAAAGCTTATTATTTTCTAATCTCTTATTATGTGCCAGGCACTGTGCTGAAAACGTACATTTAATCATTTAATCTATACACCATGCCTACATGGTGAGTATTTGTTAGGCATAGTTAGCACCATTTTGCAGATGAATAAGCAGAGGCACAGAGGTTAACTGGCTTGCCTTCGGTCTGACAGGTGGAGGGAGCACAGGCAGTCAGCCTACGCTTGGCTGACTCCGGAGGTACAGTCCCGGCCACTATGATGCAGTGTATGCTGGAGGGGAGCTATAAACACGTTAACGTATTTCTCCTTTCTCTGCAAGCTTCCTGATGTGACATCTTTGTCCTGAAATGGAAGTTGGGTCAGAACACACCATTTGAGTGCAAGCTGTTGAATACAGGCTGTGAGTCAGCACAGACAGTTTTACAGTCCTCTCACATATGGGGCCACCATCTGTGGGCTATGAGCCAGGCAGCTCAGGCAGTGCTGGGAAAAACAGCATCCACCATCCCCTGCCCATCTCCCTCCCCGGGGAAGCAAGGGTGGGGGAGCAGAGATCTCTGGACTCAAGAGTAGCTCATTCTCTCCTCCCCAGAAGGAGGAAAGAGACACTTATCAAGTCCTAAAAAGGTGTCTTCTCTTTTTCCAGCTGTCTGGCATACAGCATCAGAATAAATAATATTTATGGAGTACTTACTATGGGTCAAGTCCATTAGATCATTCAAATCCTCATGGCTTATTTTTATCTATTTTATGGAGCCTCAGAAAAGTCTTGAGTAGCTTGTCTAGTGTCTCACAGAGAAGAGGGAGAGCCTGGGTTTAAATCCAGAGCTACACTGTGACCACTACAATCTATTTTCCCTCAACATGTACTATTTCATTATGTCCAAGATGCTGAACAACAAGGCTTCCAGGCCCTGTGGCTCTCTTGCCTTACATCTATGCCCATAAAAAGTTCTCAGTCCTCTCTGTCCCTCTTCCTTCCCTGCTAGTGCCCTGCCTACCACTCTGTCTCCCCAGTCTGGCTGCAGGGCAGATTTTGTTCCAACCCGTTGTCCAAAGGGCCCATGGGGTCGCTTGTAATTGCACCCCAACCCCAAGTTGTTTTAGTTGGGGTTTTTTTTTTTTTTTTTTTTTTTTTTTTTTTCGGTATGTGGGCCTCTCACCGTTGTGGCCTCTCCCATTGCAGAGCACAGGCTCCGGACGCGCAGGCTCAGCAGCCATGGCTCACGGGCCCAGCGCTCCGTGGCATGTGGGATCTTCCCGGACCAGGGCAGGAACCCGTGTCCCCTGCATCGGCAGGCGGACTCTCAACCACTGCGCCACCAGGGAAGCCCCTGGAGAGGAAACTTTTTAAGCCCTGTCTTTTCATCATCATCTCTCCAAACCTTGATTCTTGAAGAACATGGTGGTGTAGGGATTGTGTAAAAAATTAATTTAGATAGAGAGTCTTCTACCCCAAGAGCAAGGATTCCAGGCTCTGTTCCTGGCTCTGCCACGGACTGCTAAGCCTCTCTGACTCCCAGTCTCATTTTCTCTCTCTGCATTAATTGAGAATGAAAGGGCTGTCCGAGGGACAAGATAGAGAGGAAAGAGATGATGTCCAA
Organism: Hyperoodon ampullatus; assembly: GCF_949752795.1. Classification (NCBI taxonomy): domain Eukaryota; kingdom Metazoa; phylum Chordata; class Mammalia; order Artiodactyla; family Ziphiidae; genus Hyperoodon; species Hyperoodon ampullatus. The sequence goes on along the minus strand of NC_136915.1, from coordinate 148,151,536 downwards.
AGAAATCCTTGCATTTCTGAGAACGAAAAAAAAAAAACAAAACCCTTCCCTATGAAGTTAAACAAAATAATGCATGTAAAGCATTTAAACTATTGCCTGGCACATGTTAAGTGCTGAGTAGCTCAGGCAGATGGAGCGTGCAGGAGCTGGGGCACCTGCAGTCTCGGGGCTGGCTGCAGCAGGGCGTGGCTGCCAGAAGAATGCTTTCCTGACTTTGCCTGCAGGGTACGACTGGTGACATGCCACAGCTCTCAGGAAAGTGATCTACTTGGGTTTTTCTGTATGGACACAGGATTGCAAGACATTCTCATTTGCATAGAGGTGGGGAGTTTATTTTTGCTAGAAGCTGCATGTCAAGACTGAGAAGAAAGAGGCATTTCTTAATAATCATTAATCAGCTGTATCTGAAAAGAAAAAGCAATCAATTCAGGAAATGAGGGGAAAAACAATCTCCCCCTACATGGACCCACCCAGTAAACCTTGACAGCATTTCCTTGTATCCACGTGCATAAAAGTGACCAGCCCTTTCCAAGTGGCAAGGAACACGAAGAGTGAAGACACAGGAGAAGCCCAGGAGCACCCCGTGAGAGGTGAGGCTCGTGTCGTACTTCCTTAGAGGATTTGTTCATCAACCATCCCAGCCCTCGTCCTTTACAGCTGCAGAGAGGTGACCTGCTGTCACTGTGGATGGCCTATGATATCCTAAGTGCTGGGCACTTTGTAGAATGGGGAGGGTTATTCTGTATAGAAGCTGAACTTTCCAGTACCTTATTCTCAGTAAGAAACAGGGAGAGTGGGAAAGGAGGAAGGAAGAAAGGGAAGGGGAAGGAATCTATTTTTTTTAGAAATATGATGATTTTATTTTTTATTTTATTTTATTTTTTTAATTTTGTTGAAGTATAGTTGATGTACAATGTTGTGTTCATTTCTGCTGTACAGCAAGGTAATTCAGTTATACATATACATATTCTTCTTCACATGCTTTTCCATTATGATTTATCACAGTATATTGAATATGGTTCCCTGTGCTATAGAGTAGGGACTTGTTGTTTATCCATCCTCTATATAAGTTTGCATTTGCTAATCCCAAATTCCCAGTCCTTCCCTCCTCTCTCCCCTTCCCCCTTGGCAACCACAAGTCAGTTCTCTATGTCTGTGAGTCTGTTTCTCTTGCGTGGATATGTTCAATTGTGTCATATTTTAGATTCCACATGTAAGTGATGTCGTATGGTATTTGTCTTTCTCTTTCTGACTTACTTCACTAAGTATGATAATCTCTAGGTGAAAGCATGTTACTGCAAATGGCATAATTTCATTCTTTTTTATGGCTGAGTAATATTCCACTGTATATATGTACCACATCTTCTTTATCCATTCATCTGTTGATGGACGTTTAGGTTGCTTCCATGTCTTGGCTACTGTGAATAGTGCTGCTATGAACATAAGGGTGCATGTATCTTTTTGAATTATAGTTTTGTCTGGATATATGCCCAAGAGTGGGATTGCTGGATCATATGGCAACTCTATTTTTAGTTTTTTGAGGAACCGCCATACTGTTTTCCATCGCTGCTGCACCAATTTACATTCCCATCAACAGTGTTGGAGGGTTCAAGGGAAAGGAATCTAGCATTTACTATAAACTTTTTGTTCTAGGACCTGTGCTAGGCACTTTAGAATATGTGTATTTTTAATCCTTTGCAGTATTAAATATCTTTTTAAACATAAGGAACACCACTGGTTCAGTGGGATCCGATCAGAAATGTGTTCCTTTTTGTCTGCTGTAAGGAAATCTGCTGGATCTCCAGCTGAGATTCCAGGAGGAACAGACCTGTAGGTGGGGTGGTGCAGTGGTAAGGAGAACAGGCCACCTGCCTTCACATCCTGGCTCCGCCACTTGTTGGCCATGTACCTTGGGCAGGTTTCTCCACCTTGCTAAGTGTCAGTTCCCTCTTTGGTAAAATGGGGATAGAAACAGAACCTGCCTCACAGGATGGCTGTGAGCATTAAATAAGATAATTGTGGAAAATACTTGGCATGGAGCTCCAGGCACGTGGCATGTATGATAAACGTTAGCTACTACTGTTACCTGAATCAGCTGAGATGTCTGGAATCGCCTCACCAAACTAAGGGGGACATCGTTTTCCTCCACATCTTTCTCCTCTGAGGCTCCCAGCAGGGGATGAACCAGCAATGCCCCACTGTTTCTGAGAGTTGTCAGAAGAAAAGCTGTACCCCCTTTTAGTCACTTGGCTCTCCAGAAGCACCTTATTTGCCTTTCGAGGGGATAGAGCTCTGGGGGACTCTATAGGCTCCCCTGTCAATGGGGTCTATTTTCCTGTTTTGTCAGAAAGAGGTTGGAAAAAGAGAAATCAAGTTCTTTAACATAATGCCATGCCTGCTCTACAGTGAGGTCTCAACCTACACTTGTCCCTTACTGGGAATGATGCTGAGTTAAGGAGAGAGAGGGAAAAATGGTTTTCTAAGCAGGGTTTGCTGTTTCTCAGCTTTCTGGAGAAGAGCCTGGGATTCCCAAGGATGATTGGGGTGGGGGGAGGGGAGCGGGGACAGGTGTGGCTCATGCTCTCACACGTGTGTGCCTAGAGCAGCTGTAACTATAGTTAGGAGTGGGAGCGTCCACAGCCCCTTCAGCTGGCTTCCTATGCTTGCTGCCTCCCTCTCTTCCACTGCTGCACCCACTATGCTTATGCAGCACACACGTGGCTGGGAATGAGTGCTCAGTCAGCACGTGGAGGAGGCGGGGCAGAGGCTGGTCTATTCCCATGGGTTGCCCTCTGACTTACCTTTAACGCTCAGCTCTGTTTGTGAAACGTGCTAGTGCTGGAGAAAGTCAGAGAAGGAGAACTCAACAGGCTGTACAGTTATGCTTTGGGCACTTTTCTCAAGGTGTGTTGCACGACACTATTGAAAGTGGTCCAATGAAAAGAGGCAGAGAGAAAGGCAGGAGGGGCGCGAGAACTAGAAGAGGCAGCAGGCATCTAAGGTCTGGCCCTGGCTAGAGGCTAGCGAGCTGCAAACCTGTCCCTGGTGCCTGCTGGCTCAAGTGGGTGATGGAGGGGAAGCCGCCACCTTGCCATCTGTGGGTCTCTCTCTTCACTGTGGCTAATTAGTTATTAGATGCCCCGCATCTCCCTTTCCCATCTTCTCCAGAAGGTGACATCTTCACAGCTGACTTCAAAGGAATGATTTTAAGCAGATACACAGTAGGGGTTTATAACAAAAGGGTGTCGCCTATTTTGGGGGCAAACATAAAAACCAAATGTGCTTGCAGCTCTATTTACAATAGCCAGGACACGGAAGCAACCTAAGTGTCCATCGACAGATGAATGGATAAAGAAGATGCAGCACATATATACAATAGAATATTACTCAGCCATAAAAAGAAATGAAATTGAGTTATTTGTAGTGAGGTAGATGGACCTAGAGTCTGTCATACAGAGTGAAGTAAGTCAGAAAGAGAAAAACAAATACGGTATGCTAACACATATATATGGAATATATATATATATATATATATATATATATATATATATATATATGTCACGAAGAACCTAGGGGCAGGATGGGAATAAAGACGCAGACCTACTAGAGAATGGACTTGACACGGGGAAGGGGAAGGGGAAGCTGGGACAAAGTGAGAGAGTGGCATGGACACATATACACTACCAAATGTAAAATAGATAGCTAGTGGAAAGCAGCCACGTAGCACAGGGAGATCAGCTCGGTGCTTTGTGACCACCTAGAGGGGTGGGATAGGGAGGCTGGGAGGGAGGGAGACACAAGAGGGAAGAGATATGGGAACATATGTATATGTATAACTGATTCACTTTGTTATAAAGCAGAAACTAACACACCATTGTAAAGCAATTATATTCCAATAAAGATGTTAAAAAAAGACAAACAAAAGAAACAAAATGTGCCTTTATAATTTTTCAGATCTGTTGCCTAACTCCTAGGGCATATTACCAACCCTGTTTTTCCTATTTAATTTATTAAAAACAATGCTTCTCACCCCTGTTGAAAAGTGAGCCGTGTTGAGTCATGAGAGTGATTTACACACGAATTTACTCCCTGGGAGTTGAGAGAGCACTGGATCAGCCTCTCTAGGGGTGGAGCGGGGGCAGGGGGGACAGGGAAGGGCTCATTGAATTGATTTTAAAAAAATCCAGAGAAGGAGACACATGCCCCAAGGTCCACAGGCTGAGGTACTGAGTCCTGTTTTCTCGGTTGCCATCTGGCCTGCCCCGCGAGGTCCAAAGGGGAACTCAGTTGGGGTCTCTTTCCTTGCTCTTCACTCTTGGCTGGAAAGCTGACTTCATCCCTTCCTGTAGGACATGCAGGCACAGTGTGTTTCTCTCTGCCTCCTGGGTGTGATGCTCTTTCTGTGCTCAGCGCATGCCCGAGGTCTCAGGAGATGTCTGATTTCCATGGACATGCGCCGTATGGAGGAGAGTTTCCAAGGGATCAAAAACGCCATTGTGAGTACGGGTTTGAGGTGAAGGTGTGGGCGGAGGGGGAGGGTGCTTCACTTTACATCTTAACGTGGAGAGCCAGTTCTTTCTCTTTACCTTTGTGTCTCCGGAGAATGTGGAGTACTCACTGCTTGTGTCTGTTCTTATGTTTTCCTCCACAGCAAGCTAAGGACACCTTCCAAAATGTCACCATCCTGTCCACATCGGAGACCCTGCACAGCATTAAGGTAATGGCCTGTGTCTGCTCGTTCCTCTATTGTCATTTTTACAGTGAAGTGGTGCAGGGCTGAGGGAGCAATCCTCACCCTGTGCTCTTCTCTTTCCTAACCTCCAGTGAACTCTGATGCTCCGGCTTCTCACATGTCAACTGATGTGTGGGGGCGCACTTGTGTCTCAGTCACCTTGAACTCCGTGGGAGGGTGTTCACCCAGGGAGTGATTGGGGTGCCACACGCTCAAATGGGACAGGATGTCTAGGGCTTAGGGTGACTCTGGAAGGTTTCATGGGGAAGCTGAGAAAATGAGCAGTGACTTAAAAGCTGAGTAGGCTTGGGGTTAGTGGCTAAAAGAGATGGAAGGGTTTGGGGAGAATGGGTATGTAAAATCAATGGATACATGTCAGGGGACATAGATGCAACCAGGGGGAATTCCCTGGCATTCCAGTGTTTAGGACCCTGTGCTTTCACTGTTGAACGTGCAGGCTCAGTCCCTGGTCAGGGAACTAAGATACTGCAAGCTGCGCGGCACAGCCGAAAAAAATAAGAGACAACCAGGCTCGTGGTGTGAGGGACATGAAGGCAAGTGGAAGAGAATGAAGTGGACAAGAGGGGAGGGGATGTGGGAACAGATGTATATGTATGACTGATTCACTTTGTTATAAAGCAGAAACTAATTAAAAAAAAAAAAAAGAATGAAGTGGACAAATACGTTGGAGTCATTTTACCAAGAACCTTGAAAGCCAGGCCAAAATAGAAACTGAATGGCTGAGCCCCGGCCTTCTTTTTTTTTCTTTTTTGGCTGCACTGTGCGGCCATAGGGAGTCCCTGCAGGTTTTTGAGCCAAAGACTGTATGACCATAAAGTCTTTTAGACAGTCTGGTGATGTTCTTTACAACTGCCAGCTTGAGGCACGAAAGCAGGGAGGGGATTAGTCTACTTGTCCAGAGAGAGGTGGTGAGAGTGTGTTACAAAACTGTTGGCTTACGAGGTGACAATTCACTTTACAGAAGGGGCCACCGAGAAGTGCCTTTGAAAGTGAGCTCCTCTAATCCATTTAAGCATTCTAGAAAGATCCAGTTCTTTCAGGCTTTTATGTGACAGAGTGTAAGGTACATCCACAAAGATTTACTTTTTTCTTGGGCTTCTCTGCACGAGATAATTCTTCTAGGCAGTATTAGGCCTGATTTATTTATGGTAAACACATGGAGCCACTTCCTAAATACTATTCCAGCCAATGGTATAAGAGACTCAGAGGATATGATAGCTGGAAGGGACCCAAAAGGCCATTTGTTCCAAAACCATCATTTTCAAGTGACCAAATTAACATCTTGGGAGAAAGAATGACTAGTTAGTGGTTGAGCCAGGAATAGACCTCCCAAGTCTCATGCCTCTGTCTCCAGATTCTTTGTTCTCTCAAGGTCTAGAAATAGCTGATGTGGCATAAGGAAAGGGGTCAATGAGGACGCAGGTCTTTGCCATATTTCTCCCCTCCCCCCACCCTTGATAAAACAAAGGTTGCAACTTTTTGCCCTGTTGGTTTAAGGGAATTAGCAGGGGCAGAGGAAAAGGAGGGTTTTTGTGTTGCAAGGTGAGTTTCCAAGTCAGAAAATCTGTCTGTCGGGCCAAGGAGGCTTTGCTGCTTTAATGCTAATGAAGATAAATGCACCACTGGCTGTAGCCACTTCCCTTCTCAGACTGAGCCATAAATCTCCTGCTCTGCCTCTCAGGGCTGAGTGCAAACTGCTAGAAGGAAACTCTGCCTGGCCATCTGCTTTAAACTGTGCCTGGGGAAGTAGGGAGCTTTCCCTTAGGGAGAGCTGCACTCTGCCTGAGGAGGACCTGCCCCGATGTGTGCATTTCTGCAGCTGTCAGTTTCCATTCTTGCACATCTCAGCTCCATCTAAGTGATCCCTGAAGTTTAAAAAGGACAGACTGGGGGCTTCCCTGGTGGCGCAGTGGTTGAGAGTCCGCCTGCCGATGCAGGGGACGTGGGTTCGTGCCCTGGTCAGGGAGGATCGCACATGCCGCGGAGCGGCTGGGCCCGTGAGCCATGGCCGCTGAGCCTGCGCGTCCGGAGCCTGTGCTCTGCAACGGGAGAGGCCACAACGGTGAGAGGCCCGCGTACCGCAAAAAAAAAAAAAAAAAAAGGACAGACTGGAGGAGAGCTGAGCAGGGTGGCCAGGATAAACACAGTGTCATTACACAGGAAGGAATATGTGCCCAGCACAGTCCTGACATGCAATAGCCGTCGAATAAACACATGTTGGTGGCTAGGAGATGTTCCAGAGAGGCAGACTTCAGCACAATGTAAGGAAGTACTTTTCAAGAAAGCTGCTCAGACATTGGTCCTTTCAAAAGGGAGGTGTCTGATGGAAATGGTTAAGCCGAAGTTAGGGATGACATGTTGGAGATGCTGTAGAGAGAATTCTAGTCTCTGACTGGGCTTCATCCCTTGTGAATATATCTCCTGGCCATGTAAAAAGAGGGTAAGAACCACAATCTCTCCTTGGTGCCTTTGTCATAAGGTAGCTTTGGTGTGGTTAAGAGGACCCTCTGAGACCAATATGAATTAAAAAAAATGACTTCTAGTTATCTCACTCCTTCTTACCCTTACCCAAGCAGGCTGCTTTGGTCTCTAAGATAGTAAGAGAAGAGGGCCTCTGGGGCTTTCCCTAATTTGTGTCTGTAGCCCTTAGATGTGTGCTGCGTGACCAAGAACCTCCTGGCGTTTTACGTGGACAGGGTGTTCAAGGACCATCAGGAGCTGAGCCCCCAAATCTTGAGAAAAATCAGCAGCATTGCCAACTCTTTCCTCTACATGCAGAAGACTCTACAGCAATGTGTGAGTCACCAGCAGCATCTGCTTTCTGTCTGTCCCAGGGAGAGCCCAGGACATGCTGGCCCCAGGGAAAGCCCAGGACATGCTGGCCCCAGTCAGTGTTCTGAAATGGATCCTGGACTCAATGGAAATTCCCTGCCCTGTCGCCCATGGGGAGAGCTGTTGGGAGCCTCTTCCAGTGGTCCCTCCTTGTCCAGGGCTTCCTCCTCATTAGACCCAGTTTCCTCATGGATAATCTTCCTGTGGTGACCAACTTATGTCAAAGCATCCTTTAAGTGATGCTGGGGCTGGCCTGTGAGAGAGGCATACTGAGGATTCCGGGCTTATCACAGGCATACCCCTAGTTTCTTTGTTTCTGGCCCTTTGGGGTTTCCATACCAATTAACCTCTGGGTGGTTCCCTGGTATAGCCTCTCCTAAGGATCACCTATTCATTCATTGTGATCTATTAAAACAAGCCTCAGAAATAAAACCAAACCCAAACAAACCAAGAAAAACTTAGACCAGGAGAAAACCTGGGCTCTGGCCCCATCTCTGCCAAAGATTTCCTTTATAACTTTGTGGCAAGTTACTTCACCTCTCCGTGCCTTGGGTTCTAAAATTGTTAGAAGAGGTCATGAGCCCTATCCCACGTACATTAAGATTCATTTAACCAATTATTTAATTAACTGGCCCAACATATTCATTGAGTGCCTACCTAACGCTGTACTGGGTGGTGTGACACACAGACTTGGAACCTACTCTCCAGGCCTTTCCAGCCCTGGGTAAGTGCAGGGTGACTCTACACGCAGACCCTACTGCCCCCTTCTGCCCCAACCTGGGTTTACTCACCTGACTCTCACCTTGGGAGGAAGGAGAACTATCACTCCTCACGCGGGAGGTGGCGGTGAGAGTGAGCTGGGGTGGAAAGGTGCTCTGATGGGTGCTGTCTCTGCTTGATCACAGCAGGAGCAGAGGTTGTGTCACTGCAGGCAGGAGGCCACCAATGCAACCAGAATCATCCATGACAACTACGATCAGGTAAGGGAAGGGAAGAGGATGGGGAAGATGGAAATGGAATGTCAGAGCCTGATTGGGCAGCCTCCTCTCCATTCAAATTCATTCATTTACTCAACAGTATTTATTTATCTTAACATCTTTATTGGAGTATAATTGCTTTACAATGGTGTGTTAGTTTCTGCTTTATAACAAAGAGAATCAGCTATACATGTACATATGTTCCCATATCTCTTCCCTCTTGCATCTCCCTCCCTCCCACCCTCCCTATCCCACCCCTCTAGGTGGTCACAAAGCACCGAGCTGATCTCCCTGTTCCATGCTAGCTACTTCCCACTAGCTATCTATTTTACATTTGGTAGTGTATATATGTCCATGCCAGTCTCTCACTTTGTCACAGCTTACCCTTCACCCTCCCCAAGTCCATTCTCTAGTAGGTCTGTGTCTTTATTCCCGTCTTGCCCCTAGGTTCTTCATGACCATTTTTTTTCTTAGATTCCATATATATGTGTTAGCATACGGTATTGGTTTTTCTCTTTCTGACTTACTTCACTCTGTATGACAGATTCTAGGTCCATCTACCTCACTACAAATAACTCAATTTCATTTCTTTTTATGGCTGAGTAATATTCCATTGTATATATGTGTCACATCTTCTTTACCCTTTCATCTGTCGACGGACACTTAGGTTGCTTCCACGTACTGGCTATTGTAAATAGAGCTGCAATGAACATTTTGGTACATGTCTCTTTTTGAATTATAGTTTTCTCAGGGAATATGCCCAGTACTGGGATTGCTGGGTCGTATGGTAGCTCTATTTTTAGTTTTTTAAGGAACCTCCATACTGTTCTCCATAGTGGCTGTATCAATTTACATTCCCACCAAAAATGCAAGAGGGTTCCCTTTTCTCCACACCCTCTCCAGCATTTATTGTTTCTAGATTTTTTGATGATGGCCATTCTGACTGGTGTGAGATGATATCTCATTGTAGTTTTGATTTGCATTTCTCTAATGATTAATGATTACTCAACAGTATTTATTGCAGGTCTGCCCAATTCTGTGTCTGCAAAGAGTGTGTTGGTCTTACCTCATCTGCTAGTTTTCTGGGCTCCCCTTCCCTATCATCCTTCCAGCATTTTCTTATGCCCTCACATATCAGACCTATGTTAAGTTTTGAGGGAAAGCACATACTGTTTAAGATGGGGCTGATAACAGAGGGAGCAAAGATCTCCAGAGAACTGTAAGCTGTTATACATGAAACATGCTACCTGCTGGGTGTCACTGTGGCCAGTAACTGACATCAGCATCCTGTGTGGTGATGAAGAATAGTGCTTCTCATGTAGGTGCAGATGTTGAACGCACACCTCATGTAGAGGTGGAGTTAGAAGCAGTGTTTCTTACGTGCATCATTTAGAGATTCTGTTAAAATGCAGGTTCTGGCTGGTAGGTCTGTGTTTCAACCACACTCCCAAATTATGACAATGTTTTGAATAACAAGGAGCTGGGGAGTCAGACCTCTGCTTCTTTGTGGAGAGGCTCCATAGGATAATATAACAATGGCTGAAACTCATATTGTTCTTCCTATGAGCCAGGTATTGTTCTAAGCACACTAAATGTATTAACACACTTATTCCTCACAACAATGCTATGAGCCATTATCTGTATTTGATAAGTTATGAAAGCAAGGCAAAAACAGGTTAAGTAACTTAACTAAGTTTTATACTGCAACTAAGTGATGGAGGTAGGGCTCGATCCCATGCCATCTGGCTCCACAGGACATGCTTTTGGATCTTACCATCTCCTATTCTGCTGAGGAAGAGCTGGAATAAGTCAGGAGACTTGGGTTCCAGTTCAGCTCTTCTACCAACCGGCTGTGTCACATTGGGTAGGACACATCCTTAGGGGCTTCAGTGCTTTAATTTGTCCGGTGGAGGCACCACCTTCTCCCCCCCACCACCACCCACTGCTGGGCACCTCTGGGATTGCAGCTTTCTGGGAGAGCAGAAGCACTAAAGCAAACTGATGTGAACAGGAAAGTAAGCAGAACTGCCAGAAAAGCAAGTTGTTTTTTTCAACTTGGAAGATATAGGAATATATTTTCTATATTTTCTATATATATTTTTTCTATATTTTCTATAAAATATACTTTCTATATTTTCTATAAAATATAAGAATATAGGGAAATATAGGAAAAAGAGAAACAGAGGGCAAAGAATGAAGACCTTTTCATTTTGTTTATAAGTTGCTGACATGATTTAACTGCTCGTTTGTGGAAAGCAATTTAGGTCACCTATTAAGAAAATAATTTGAGGTCTGTATACCCTGCAGATATAATGGTTGAATAAAAAGCAAACCTCATGGGGACCAGAACGTGGGGAAAGTGATTTGAAAACTATGACACGGTCTAGAAAGGCAGGTTCTTATGATGATTTCCGTGGTTTCAGTTGGAGGTCCGGTCTGCTGCCATTAAGTCTCTGGGAGAGCTTGACGTCTTGCTAGCCTGGATTGACAAGAATCACCAAGGAACTTCTGCTGCCTCAAGACAAGAAACCTAAGTTTGGGGGATGAACAGCCCCTGAGAGGTTTCCAGTGGGAGACAGCCAACTTTGAAGGGGAGGGAGATGGGTAAGGCTCCATTTTTATGCAAATTGGGTCTTTTTGAGGAAACCTTCCTGCCCATTTGGAATTCTCTTCTCTGGGGCTGAGGTATTGTAGGGGAAAAATCTAGGTTTGAGCACATCTTACCCTGTAGCTACAAGTCTCACTGGCTGGGCCCAGGCTGTCTCATTCCACCTGAAATTATCCAAGCAGTCTACTGTCATATTTATATGAAATATGTCTGTCGAAAGGTCCTGCGGGCCATCCTGGAGGAAGAGGGTGACCTTCCCCCTAATTTATTGTGAACTTGTCTATATCGTGTCTGTGATGTGATCTAAGTGGTATCCTGTAGTGCATATTGTACCGACTGATTTTTTGAATAAACTCTGTTCTTTACCAGTTAGTGGAAGTGTTTTCTGATTCAGGGAGAAGGAACCATGAATGGTGACTATTAGAATTAAAAGGGCCTTAAAGAACAGAAACAGATGGGGAAACTGAGACCTAGAGAGGGATAAAAATTTACTCAGTGTCCCAAAGTGAGTTAGTGCCAAGGGTTTCAAACTGGACTCCATCCAGCACCCTGTCCTCCACATAATGATCAAGAGGATGAACACAGGGCTTCTGATCATGACTCCTTCTTGCTACCACTCCATTTCTGATCTCTCTTTCTCTGTGTTTCTGTGTTTTCTCTCTGTCTCTCTGTTATTGAAATTGGGTCCCACTGCTCTACAAAATCAATACTCACAAATGTTGATAGAAAGGAAATGTGCCTTCAGTCAGAATGCTGGCAATCTGGAGAGATGGACTCAGCATCCCCCAGAAACCACCTCCAAAGGTTCTGCGTGGACGTGAAAGCTTTTAAAGGGAAACAGGGAAGTAATCTCAGTGTATCACTGAGTTAGGGGGTCAGAGTCACCGCCATCCCCCACTGTGTGCAGGCTCGTCGACTTCTCCTGATTTTTCTTTAGATGCTATTTTGTTCACAAAGTTTGTTCACAAGATTACTGAAGGGGAAGCTGGGGAAGAGATCTGGTCATCTGTTGATTACCTAGTCTTCATTTCTATTTCTTTGATCTACGGAAAGGATCAACAAGTTAGGCAAAGTACTGGGTGATCAAAAGATTTGAAAGGTGGGCTAGGGAGATGAGTAGAGCATTGGGGTGCCTGGGTTAAGGTTGGTGACAAGACAAAGAAGACAGCTCTTTCCTGCAAAGAGCTTTTTCCTGCCAAAATCTGCTTACACCTCTTTCTCTCTCTCATTCCTTTCTAGCTGTTCCCAACCTAGATGTCTTTTCTGACCCTAAGTTCCTCCCGTATGGGTATGTATGTGGGGTTGGAGAGAGGGTGTTTCTGACAAAGGGATGGTTGTCATGGTGACAATGCTGAATGAGTGCAGCCCAAGGCAGGGGGGATTCTCGGTAGAGGGGTTCTGGCCAAAATGGGCACTCATTTCCAGGTGGACAGTCCTCAGATGGTTAATGACGATAACAACTGATACTTATTGAGCACCTGCATGTGCCAGATGCTGAAATAAGTGCTTTACATGTACTATCCTGGGTCAGAATCTATACTGTAACTGGCTGGCTGAAACAACTTTTCTTTATTCCGACCTGGGAAAGAGATTTCACAGAACGTGCTTTAGTGGACAGAGCAGGACCTCTGAAGTCAGACAGACCTGGTTCCAATCCTATGTGACTTTGAGCGAATTACTTAGTGTCTCTAAGTCTCAATGTCCTCTTCTGTAAAATGGAGATAATAGCACCAGTCTGCAAGTGTTGCTGTGAGCTACAAGTGAGGCGAAGTCCCCTCTAGCGCCAGCAGGGTGGGAGGCTGCACGTGTAGTGTAAAGAGTGCCAAGTCAGGAATCACAGTCTGGTTCCAAGTCTGCCATGACTTGCCCGGGGCAGGTCACTACATTTCTTTGACCCTTAGTTGTCTGTAATGTGGATATTGACCCCTGTGCTATCATTTAAAAGCCGGAGCATTACGAGGGCCTAAGAAGCCCTCATATCTGCACATACTGCCTTCCCAACTCCCTTTCCTCTTACTGTGTCCCCTACTCCTTGTCCAGGCTCAGTACCACCCTACCACACAGGCCTACTTCGTGTTTCTCAAACATACCAGGCATGTCCTCACCTTAGGGCCTTTGTAGTTTGTGTGTATACATACGTAAGCTAAGGTAGGATTAAAAAAACCTCCAATGTTATGCACGAATGGGATTAATAGACTATTAAGAGGAAGCAAAGTTGTTTGCGGAGGACTCAACCTTCCCAAGGAGACTTGGCTGGATGTCCATCCTGAGCCGGCTGGATGATGGCAGGACCAGCTTCATTAGAGCATTTCTCATCTTCTGCAACTCCCCAAGGTGTGCTTCCCACAGACACCTACGTGGCTTACACCTCCATCTCCTTCAGGCCTTTACTCAAAACGTATACTATTTAAACATTAAGACCCCATTTCCGGGGCTTCCCTGGTGGCGCAGTGGTTGAGCATCCACCTGCCAATGCAGGGGACGCGGGTTCAATCCCTGGTCCGGGAAGATCTCACATGCTGCAGAGAAACTAAGCCCATGCGCCACAACTACGGAGCCTGTGCTCTAGAGCCCATGAGCCACAACTACTGAGCCTGTGCGCCACAGCTACTGAAGCCTGTGCACCTAGAGCCGGTGCTCCACAACAAGAGAAGCCACGGCAATGAGAAGGCCGTGCACCAAAGAAGAATAGCCCCCGCTCACCGCAACTAGAGAAAGCCCATGTGCAGCAACGAAGACCCAACTCAGCCAAAAATAAGTAAATAAAATAAATAAATTTATATTAAAAAAGACCCCCATTTCCACCTTCAGCCCACCTTATACCCCTTTCCTGCTTCCCCAGCATCCTATTTTATTATTATCTGTTTCTCCACTCAAATGTAAGCTCCATGAGGAGAGTTCAGTTTCTTCACCGCCTGGCACTTAGTAAGTGTTAAATTCACATTTTATGAATACGTGATCTGGATGCATTAAAACGATAATAACAGCAAACATTCATACAGTGCTTTCTACATGCCAGACAGTCATCTAAGAAATATACATAATGTAATATATTATGAATATATATTTCATTTAATTTTCATGACAGTCCTATAAAAGTGAGAATGAAATAAAATGAAAAAGGGCCCCTCTTTGAATGTTAGCAATACAGATCATTAAACCTTAAGGAAGAACCTGGGCACAGAAGTTAACACCTGAAGTCGCACAGTTCATAAGCAGCAGAGCCAGGCTTCCAATCCCGGCAACCCGGTTCCAGGATGAACTTTAATGTCAACAACAGTGTACAGGTGTTGAGCACTTATTATGCACCAGGCACCGAGGTGAAAACTTCTTTCGTTTTCTCCTTTCCTCCTCACGATAATCCTGTACGGGAAAGATTATTAACAACCCAATTACACAGATGATGAGGTCTGAATCTTAGCAAAGTTCAACAGCACACTGAGGGTCACGCAGTTAGTTGTGGAACTGGGATTTGTTTAATTAAACAAGGAGACCGTTACCCTTAGGTGGCTGTAATGCCCTGGTGGGTCTGTGTAAGCAAACCAAAATCTAAGCACGTAAACGCTTCAAGGTTATGAAATCAAAATGCTAAGGACCAATCACAAACACCCAACTAGGCTTTAAGCTGTAGCCAATCAAATAGCTTCCTTTCTTTGCTTCCTCACCTTCTCTCTATAAGTCCTTCCAGGCTTCTGATCGCAGAGAGCTCCTAACCACTTCCGGTTTGGTGCTGCAGATTCCAATAGATTTTTGCTCAAATAAAATGGTAAAAAAAAAATTAATATGCATCAGTTTATTTTATTATTATTTTTTTTTTCGGTACGCAGTCCTCTCACTGTTGTGGCCTCTCCCACTGTGGAGCACAGGCTCCGGACGCGGAGGCTCAGCGGTCATGTCTCACAGGCCCAGCCGCTTCACGGCACGTGGGATCTTCCCGGACCGGGGCATGAACCCGCGTCCCCTGCATCGTCAGGCGGACTCTCAACCACTGCACCACCAGGGAAGTCCACATCAGTTTATCTTTTAACAATACCCAACGCAGGTGTTCTACCTCACCTTGAATGCATGGTGGACAAGAGAAGAGGAGCTTTACTGGCATAAGGAGCTGTACCTGCAGGAAAGAAATATGTTGTATCAATGGTTGTAAAGTAGAGGAGGAGGAGATAGAGCAGGAGAGGGAGGGGGAGGAAGCACTACTGACGGAGAAGAAGCCCCACCCCCATATCTCCTGCCTGCTTACTTCACTTTCACCATTTCACTCGTCTCCCTGTCCTTGCTCTCCTTCCAGACTTGAAGAATGTGTCCTGGCTCTTGTGTAGTCCACAGAGGGCCTGGCACAGAGTTGTGCTTTTTGTTCTTGGTGTTGTTATTTTTTGTTTTTGTTTTCACAGAGCTGGTGCTTCATAAATACCTGCTAAGGAACCAAGTATAAAATTCACTCCCAAACCATACCTTCTGAGTCCTTGATTAGCCCCTAGGAGGAGCCCTTGAGAAATCTAGAGCACATCTTCCACCGCTCAGGTGCAGGGGGAGGGAATCCATAGCTTGTGGCAGGACCATGCGGGTACTTTATGTATATGAGCGCACTTAAGTCTCAGAGGAGCTGAGGAGGTTGTAGGTCTCATCCACCATCCCAGGCTCGGGGAGGTGGGAGGACTTGCCTGAGGTCACATGGCTGAGGGATGGCAGGTCCAGAAAGTGAACCCAGGTCTGATCTTCCTGGCTCCAGTGCTCCCTCTCCTTGCTGCTGGGGGAGCTTGCTTTGTTTGGGCCAAGTTCTCTAACCCAGAGCCCAAGTTGCTACACTGTACGCCAGCAACACAGATCTTTAAACCCAGGTGCATAAAAAGGGGCCTGGACTTGCCGGCAACAAGCCTGTGAAGGTACACACAAATTTATGGACCAACACAGAGCAAAGAAGCAGAGGCTGACTTCTGAATGTGTCATAGGATATTCCTGGCCCAGGCGAGTCTGGGCTCCTCCTGGAGGACATTCTATCCCCCTTCCGTCTTCCAGAGCAGATCACTGACAGCCACACAGGCTCAGGGCGGCCTTTCTTTTAGAACCACGGACTGCCCAAAAGTTTGGCCAAATGGATAAGAGGATAGGTTTGTGTGAAATCCTGGTCTTGCCACTTACTGTGTGATCTTGGGCAATATACTTAACCTGAGCCTCCCTTTCCACATGTGCACAAATTAAGGAGATAGCTGCCTCATGGATTGTTATAAGGATTCAAGGTACCATTTACAGTAGCTGGGTAGTAGGTATAGAGTAGGTGCTCATTAAAATGATGGTTGTTACTATTTAGTGATTTTCAACTTTTCTAATCTTATTTCCCATAAAACACTGTTGTTTTGGGAAAGCCTTCCTCTTACATGTTTTTCTAAACTAGCAAGTGAGACAAGGCAAAGTGTGCTGCCTTCCGGGCCTGCACCTCCAGGAGACTCTCAGCTGAGCCCCCTCGCAGGGGTGCTTGCAGTTTCTGTGCGGTCAGCCAGGCTCCAAGCAGCCTTCCTGATTCTCCTGCTACTCAGCCCACCCCCTGAAAGCTCTTCTGCCCGTGCTCTTCCTCTGTCACAGGCTCAGGCCAGTGTGAAACTCTTCCCTTGACTCTACCTGAACCTTGCTTTGTTCACACCTAGCACAATCCCTGTTGCATCCAAATCACTTGATGTCCCCTGCAGCTGTGAACAAATGCCTCTGCTCAGTGGCAGAAGCCAACTGATCATTCCTGGAGGTAGACTCAGGGGTCAGCAAATCATGTTTGGTCAAGGAGTTTTGGGGAGGATATATTCTTAAAAAGTTATTATGAGTTCTAGAGATAGTATCTACTTGCAGTTCTGTTACTGAAAGATATTCAATTAGCCCAGTCTCAGGCCTCTACCATGGAACCACCGTCAGTGGAGACTGAAGGTTGTGAAAGAGACATTTTCTGTGCAGACACAGGCTTGATTCAGGCACCAGGACCAGGAGAGAGTTCAAAATCCAGCTTTCATACCAGGAGATAAGTTTGACTCACCACACCTTTGGTCTGGATGTCTCTCTCTAGTCACTTTCTAGACGCTCTAAGAAGACTCTATGCCTCAGTTTCCTTATTTTGGAAAATGAAGGGAAAAATCGTCCCTACCTTAAGGGTTGCCTGAAGATCAAGTGAGTTAATATTTCACGAAGTACTTAGTGCCTGGCATGCGGTAAGTGCCATAAGCGAACAACAGAAGAGCCTGTGGCCACATTCTGCTGCTGTCCTAGCTCTGCCCCAGCCTAGACTTAACTTCCCGAGAACCATAGTCCCACTGCCAGGGCAGAAACAGTCTTCCTCCTGCTTCTTCCTATTCACCTCCACCCCCATCCTCATTTGTGCTCCTGGGACCCAGAGTGATTTTCCAGTTTTTGACAAGTCAGAGACATCTTGGCGTCCATCTCCTCTCTCCAGATTGAGCTCCTCAGGACAGCTACTTCGTGAATGGCTGCACTCAGTAAATAAATATTCTTTGCATGAATGAATGCATGCTTGCCACAAAGGCAACCCCAGCTGTCCTCTAGGCAGCTTACTCTCGGCCTCTTGGAGGAAGCCTACGGCTTTGCCGTTTGGCTTTAGGAATCTCTCTGGCTTCCTCTTATCCTCCAGGACATTCCTTGCTAATGACCCCGTCTCTAGCCCATAGCAAAGATTCAGTTTTCCCCTCTGTCTGGCCTCCCTGGCTTGGGTTTCAATTTTGCACAATTGTTGTTTTATGGTCCTTAACTCTATGTCCTGAAGCCTGAAGCATTAGTGCCTCCCATTCCACTCTTGGGCTACCAGCCCTTTGGCTATCATGCTAAACTGGACCCCAGCTCTCTTGGGAACCATGTGGTCCTGCGGCCCTGTGGGTGGGGAGAAAGAACTCAAGAAGTACCAACTTCACCTCCTCTTCCTCACCTAGTCGACACCTCTAAAACATCCCCCACACCTAGCCCAAGGAGAGCAGGTGTACTCTACATGAGGTACCCCTGAGGCAGGGTGCAGACGACATCCCTCTGTGGTCACACCTGGGGTGGTGGGATTATGCCTGGGTGGCTAGAAGTGGTGTCTTGTATGAGAGTTGTTGGCAATCAGAGAGCTCAGTCTCTTCAGGGAACCAGCACATGAAAAAGTGCCTTGAATTTAGTTAGGGGAACACATCAGTAAGCAATTCTGTTGAGTTCCTGGGATGCATGTGATGGTATCTAGATCCTGAGCAGCTTACCAAAGGAAAACACTCACTGATTCTTCAGAAATGAAAAGTTTCGGAGTGGAACGTCCTCAGATTGATGCTCACAGTTCACTGCATTTTGACTCTTTTCAACCTTTTTTTAATACCTACCCCCCTTCCCTACCCAACACCCACAGGAGCACCATCCTCCAGGTACCAACAGGCTCTCTGCTCTCAGGAATTTTGTTGCAACTTTTCTTACTTTAAGGAGCAAGGGTCCTTCTGCTCCTGACACAGTCTCTCCATCCCCAAAGCTCATAAATTATTAGTTCTTCAAAGTGTTGCTCAAACTGAACTTTCTCCAAGAAACCTTCCCAGAGATACTCCTTATCCCTCAGAAGTCATCTCAGCACTCCCTTCCCCCAATGCCTATGATGAACACAGACCCAGAATTGTTCCAGGGAAGTCCTGGTAAAAAACACTCCCATCATCCCTCATTCTTCTCAGACTGCATGTCACAACTGAGAAGATATGGTTGCCATACCCCTGGGCCTTTGCGTCTGCCATTAGAGCAAGGGCTATTAACCTTTCATGTGCCATGGCACACCAGCAAAGCCTATGGACCCTACTCAGAATAATGTTTCTAAATGCATAAAATAAAATATATAGGATTGCAAAAGAAACCAATTTTATTAAAATACAGCTATCAAAATATGGAAATGACAATGGGTATTATATAATAAATGTGCTTCTTTATTAATGCATTAATTAAGATCTAGCAGTGGGCCTACAAATTACTGACATTTCTAAGTCGTGAAAATTGTAAATATGTTGAGATATCTGAAACGACCATAATGGGATACAAAATATCTGTGATTTCTATCAATGACAAAGTCACAGACACCATTTAATACTACTGTGGTCTGTATTTGTTTCCTATCTTTTTAATTAAAAAAAAGTTAAATTTTGATTAGAGGTTATTGAAAAGATAAGGCGTGGCTTTTTCCCATCTGCCTTCTGCCAGATTGGGAACTCCTACATTAGAGCATCTGTTCCCCTCATCATGCTCTGAGGTCCCCTGAGAGGTCCCAAGAGACCAAGCCTGTTCCTTCTGGCATTCTTGGGTCATCCAGCTCAGTGCCTGCACACGGGAGACTCCACGCTCGTTCGTGGAATTAAAAGGAAAAGAATTGAGTACATCCTTACTCTCCTAGGTGAGAAAACTTAATTCAAGTTCATGTCTGGAGTTTTGTTCCCAGACTCCATGTCCATGAGAGGGTTTTCCCAGTGGCTCCCACTTTGTAGACAGGGGGCGGGAGGGGTTAGCTAACTCTGGGGGACCCAGGTACGTCAGAGGAAATCTCAGGAGAGAGGATGGCAGCAAGTCGGGCTGATTAAACAGACAAGATGGAAAAAGCAGGAAAGGGAAATGATGTCACTCATTCTGTCAGCTTTGAGGAGAGGGAACTGAAAATGCACTGCTTCTCAGGGAATCGGCTGCTCCGCCCATCCCCACCCTGCAAGGGGGTAGCAGGGGCCTCAGGCGGGACGAAGCTTCTAATATTGCAGGCCCGAGAATGGGAGCTGAGGTCTTCCTCCGGCAGAACCCTAATGGCTACGTGTTTCCCTGCAAAGTGATGCATATGGGCAGGAAGCCCAGATGCCAGCAAATGTGATGTCATCATAGACAGGGAAAACCCTAAACTGCCAACTCAGGACTTGCTGTGGGAGAAGAGGAGTGGCTGGGTTTTTTTTCTTGGTTTCTAGAAAATTGTTTCCTGCCCCAAAGTGGCTTGGTTAAGAAGCCGATTTTATTTCATAAGAAAGAATTCATTTTCTCTCTCCTCTGACCAGCTTATCTTTTCAACTACACAGGCACTGATTACATGCTGACCCCTAGTTTTGAAACCCTACTTCTTAAAGTTAGATTGATGTGCTCATGAAATGTACCCTCATTTCTCTACCAGGGCTGCATCATCCCCAACCATTCCATTTGAGCACTGACAATGTGCTATGCACTGCGCCGCCCTTGAAAATCTCCTGGTTAGTGCACAGCTATTACTGTGTCTCTCTCCCGCTGTAAGACGCTTCATGGCTCCCTATTGCCTCAGGGCAAAAACAAAGAATTACAGAATCAAAAGGTCCAGCTGAAGGAGACTTAAGAAGTCATTTAATTTATTTCCCCACAATTCACAGATGAGGAAACTGAGGCCCAGAGAAGGGAAGTGATTTCCCCAAGACCACACAGTGGGATGAAGCTGAAGCTAGAGATAGAACTTAGGTTTCTAGTCTAAATTCACATTCCTTGGCATGATATGCTTGCTCCTTGATGATGTGGCCGTATTTCCAACTTGATCTGCCACTGCTAGTTCATTCTCCTGTCCTCAAATACCTTGTGAGCTTTGCTGCCACAGTCATCCCTGTTCTGAATGCCCTTTGCCGGACTCCACTCCTCCTCCCTACCTCTCTCCAGAGTCTTTGTCCATTTAAAGGTTCAGCTCAAACCCTCCTCGGTGTGAGCCTTCCTCCTCTGTGCTCCTCAGCACGTACCTTCTGCTCATGCAGAAGTGTTGACTTTGTCTGTGGTTCTGCAAGCACGTGCTTATCCCCTCATCAAGGCTATAAGCAGCCAGGGACCAGAGATCCCCTGAGGCATCACTAACCCTCACAGCCTTCAGCAGTGTCTTGCAGATAGCAGGCATTTAGTTAGTAAATGTTTATGGAAAGAATGACTTAAAATCTATTCTATCAGACACAAGGAGTAATAAAAATCTACTTTCGAGCTTAAAGATTTGCATAACTATGCATATATTTAAAATTCTCCTGGCAAATCAGTGAGCCAGACAGGCAAAGTAGGTTTTATTCTCCATTTCATTGATAAATCAGTGAATGCCTGAAATGTAAGGACTTGTCTTGGGTCATCCAAGGTCACCCTGAAAGTTGGTGATGTGGATGTAAATATTAGAACTGGGTGTCCTGGCTCAGTCCCATATGGTGTCCAGTCAACTCCCTCTATGTTCTTTCCATAGAAGAGTCATTTCTTCTGCCAGAATTATGATGGGAAAAGCTTCTCTCTTGGTCTCATTTTCAAGGGATGTTACTTACTCTAGAAGAATAGTTCATAATGGGTTAAAAGTGTCATTTATTGGAAAGATTACTTGATTGATTTCAACTTCTGAGTCTTTTACCAGCTGAGTGACCCTGGGCAAGTTACTTAACCTATCTGAACCATAGTTTCCCCATTTGTGTAATGAGGGAATTGGACTAGATGTCCTTGAAGTCACTCCTAGCTCTAATACTAGAGGAGTGATATTGTGGCAGGGGTGCCCCTGGGCCCCCCACAAATTAAATTATGAAACGCATGCACAGCAGGCCACTGTCTTCTCTAAAGGATCTGGGATTATACCAGCAGGCAGGGGCCAGCTTTCAAAGGGAACAGATTCACAACAAAACTCTATTTCACTTTTCTTCTTATGTGACAACTTGAGGGGGTCATGTTACAGAAGGTGTGGCAATAATTTGCAATTATTTCCAGCAATTATTTGCAATTCTGAGCCAACATGTTCTTAGAATGATATGATTAACATTAATGCTCCAAGAAAAAGTGAATTTCATTGTATTGGGAAGTTTGAAAACCTTCTGATTTCAGGACTTGAGGATGGGTTGCAACAGTTCCTTGCTTGTTTCACAAACTGGGTAACAACACCCATCCTGTTTATCGCCTATGAGACAGGTCCTCAAGCAGCTGGTATTGCCTACGATAGGATGGAATTATCCCAGTGATTCAGGAATTCTGGGAGGGATGATGGGACATGATAGAATGAGAAAAATTGTTTCTATTATTGTGGATTCAGTGTCTGGAAGGTTCTCAGACAGATGAGATGGGTGGTCTGTTCTTTTAACTGAACATCTTGTCAGGTCTCTCCCTTGTACATAGGGCCAGAAGTAGAACTGGGAATCCTATCCCCTGGCATATTCCCCCTACTTTTCCTGGGCCCCCTTGCCTGTGAGGACACACAATGTAACACAAAGAGTAATAACTTCCAAATTAGGGGACTTAGGTTGATGTCTCCATCCTGCCACCAACTGTCTCCTTGATCTCCATGTTGCTTCCCTGGGCCTTAGTACCTACACATCGGTAATAACAGTAGAAAGAGATACTGTTTTTTGAGGAAGATCTGTCATTTACTGGCTGGGGGAACTTGGGAAAACCATTCAACCTCTAAGCTTAAGTTTCTTCATCAGAAAACTGGGTTATAAGACCTGCTTCAAAGACTTAATAATTTATCCAACACATATTTATTAAAAGCTTTCTATGAACTGGGCTCCATTCCAGGCATGTGTAATATAGGGGTAGACAGACAAAATTCTTGCCCTCAAAAATCTTATATTCTTAGTGGAATTTTATGAGAATTATATGACAATAAGTATAATATATATGTATTAGTATATATATAACGTATGTTATATATATTATGATTATAACGTATAGAGCATTTAATATCTAAGTCCAGATGCTAGGCTTAGGATACACTCTACATTATCATTATAATAGTTATTAGGTTGAATTATAAGACAAGGCCAATATCAGACCAGTCTTTTTTTAATTTTTATTTTATTGCATTATAGTTGATTTACAATGTTGTGTTAGTTTCTGGTATGCAGCAAAGTGATTCAGTTATATACATGCTTTTTCCTATTCTTTTCCATTATGGTTTATTGATGTTGAATATAACTTCCTGTGCTATACAGTAGGACCTTGTTATTTATCAATCCTATATATAATAGTTTGCATCTGCTAGTCCCAAACTCCCAATCCCATTCTTCTCCCACCCTGCCCTTCTCTCTTGACAATCAAGTCTGTTGTCTATGTCTGTGAGTCTGTTTGTTTCATAGATAAGTTCCTTTGTAATATCAGACCATTCTTGACCTACACAGATGGAAATTGCATGTGGTTCAGCCTAGCAATATTTTTACTATCCTTGATTCCTCCTCTCCCTAACCTACACATTTAATCAGTCTCCAAACATTTAAAAAATGTATTTAAATTCTCTCAAGTCCACCCATGTCTCTCTCTCTCTCTGCTGCTACTAGTTCAAGCCAAGGTTAAATCTCTCTCTGGGACTACTTCAATGACTGGATTCCCTGTCTCCAGTCTTACCTGCTTCAAGTCCATTTTCAAGTGTGCCTCTCTAATCTCATTGCTCCTTGCTAAAAGCCTTCAAAACGCCTTGCTTTTGGAGAAAGTCCTAACTCCTTAACATGACCAATCTTACTTCTGACCTCCAACCAGCTTATCTTTCACTCTCGTGTCCCCATTCTCTTCTCTTGCTCTAATTTTAGGCCATTTGGTAATTACTGATTGGTTTGTATGTCTCCATTTTCAGGTACAGCTAAGCCTGAGATCTTGTGGTTTTAGGATATAATATAAAGAAAGAACAATTTGAAATCAACATGTTCATTCAATAGTCATCAAGTGTTTGCTGAGCACCTACCAGGAACCATTGAGTGTTGGGACAATGAAGTTGAACAAGGAGCTCTCAGGCCAGTGGGAGACACAGATATGTAACCCAAAAAATTGCAATTCACTGTGATAATTACACAAGAGGCACAAAATAAAGGGTAGCTCCAAAGGCGGGAGGGAGGGATAAATTTTGCCTCGGTAAGTGGTGGTGTAGAGAGAGAGAGGTTAGGGTGAGACAGAGGAAGTTTTTTATAGCAGGTAAGTTGAATTGGTATCTGTGCAGAGTGTGGAATGGGATCTATTCAGCAGATTTTAAAAAAGAATAAAGTATTCTGATATAGGAAAAGCAGAGTCTTCATTATTAAAGTAAATTGGGATTGCACGTGAACTAAATTTACTTAATCATTACAGGTAACTTAGAACAAAACATCTGGATTCTTCTTGGTTAATGAGAAGGAACTGACTGACACAGGTACAGCTTATATTCCCTGAAAGTCTTGTCAGACTTTTAAAAAAAAAAGTTTCTCAATTTTACTTTAATCACAGTTATGGATGATAAATTGTTTACTTACTAACAAGGATGGAAAAACAGGCATAAGCGCAAGAGGTATTTAGATTAGATATTCACACGTTTTCAGCATTTATCAAGTATTACAGTGAAAAGTTACAGTCCTCATTTTCAAGGAACTTTAGGAAGACATGAAAAGACATTAAAAAGGAGTGTTCTGATCAAAAGGTAGAAGAGCAAAGCGTCATAGTGACATTGAATGTCAGAATTGGAAAAGATCTTATACATTATCTATTCTACTGCTCTCATTTTACAGATAATGTAAATTAACATCCAGAAAGACGAAAGAATATGCCAAAGTTATCCTGGTAACTATGGAATCCCTGAACTTAAATACAGGACTTCAGAGTGTCAGATATTGAATAGGAAAAATGTTGCAAAGGAATATATTATAATCTCTACCATCTTGACAGTTTCCAAAGCACTGTTGGAGGTTAATCTCAGGTGCCTTAATTTAATCTTGCCTGGAGGTGTGGTCCCGCCTAATGGATTAGTCCATGTCTAAGAAAATCTTCCAGTATCATTAGGGAGAAAAGGCTAAGACCCATGAAACAGTGGGCAACTTTAGATTCTCATGTGCCAAAGAAAAATCTGCTGTTGGAAGTTAGAGAAGAGAGGAATTGCTTTGGACCAAAGTAGCTCAGGAATAAAGAATTGGGGTCCATTCTTCAATGATGAATGGAGGGAAAGTAGGGTAGCCATTGTAGGAGAGAAATGGTGGGAAGAGCAAAGGCAAAGGAGAAACAGCAGGAGCGAGTCCACAGTGTCTGGGTCTGGGGAGAAAACTGGTTAGGAGAACTGGATTTAGAGGAGGGGGAAAAAGCACCTCCTGGAATTCTCTTCCAGTTCTGTAATTCAGTGATCTTTTCTGTTCTGATTACCATTTTACCTTCCTTCTGGAAGGGAACCAGAAAGAAAGAGGTATCCTTTAACCAATAACTAAACCAGTAAGCTCCAAAGAAGTGCTTCTTAGAGGAGGAAGGTGTCGAGGTAATCCAGTCTGCAATTAAACTGCCTCAGGCCGGGAGGAAGTCCAGTGCCACCAGAGAAATTCCAAGGGAGTTTTAGCCCTCACCTGTGGGAGCTGACTTCTTTCATGGGATATATATATATATATAGATAGATAGATAGATAGATAGATAGATATAGATTATATATAGATATAGATATAGATATATACACACATAATTGGAAACCTCTGAGCTTGAGACAGACTCCCAAGAGATCACAAGCAACAGCCCTTCCTGAACTCAGGTAAGAGAGCTCCCTCTCTCTACACTATTCGCATGGTTCTGGGGATGAGCCCAGTTCTCCTAGTCATCTAGCCAGGTGTGTTCAGGGCCATGTCTAAAGGGGTCCTTTTCATTAGGACAAAATATCCTAGAGAATAGGGAATTGTCATGTTTATCTTTGTATTCCAGTACCTAGCATGATATTCAAGACAGCGGGTGCTTAATAAATGCTGATCGAATTGTTGAATTTAACATATATTTACCATATACCCACTATGTTCAAGGCAACTAACATCAT
Organism: Hyperoodon ampullatus; assembly: GCF_949752795.1. Taxonomy (NCBI): domain Eukaryota; kingdom Metazoa; phylum Chordata; class Mammalia; order Artiodactyla; family Ziphiidae; genus Hyperoodon; species Hyperoodon ampullatus. The sequence goes on along the minus strand of NC_136915.1, from coordinate 148,125,632 downwards.
TCTCTATTTAAAATGAGTTGATCACTCACTAGACGCTAAGTGTACGAATCATGCATCATTTTATTTAAATGTCAAAACAAATTTCTGGGGTAAGTTTAATTATGACCATTTGGGGGCAAAGAAAACAAAACTCAGAGAGGTGAGTTGACTTGTCCAAGGTCACATAGATGGAGAGTGACTAACTCATCCAGATTTACCTGTGACATTTTCAGTTTTAAAAGTTAAAGTGCTATGCCCTGGATCCCCCCCAGTCTTGGGAAAACTGGGACAACCTATGCCGATGGGGACTTGTAGAGCAGGCATTTGGACCTAGTTCTCAAACCCAGAGTTCTCTCTGATACTTTTGGGTTTGGTTTGTTTATTCCCTTTTCCTACATGTGGCAGTATCCCAGGTGAATATGAATGTAAAGTATACCGAGCCTATTGATTGGAACGTAGGAAAAAAATCAACAAGCGGTAACGATTATCAGTGCTGTACCAAGGTATCCTGGAACCTAAGGCAAACAGGAAAGATGTACACCCCTCTATATATGCTTTTTTAAGATTTTTATTGGAGTATAGTTGATTTACAATGTTGTTTTAGTTTTAGGTGTACAGCAAAGTGAATCAGTTATACATATATATCTCCACTCTTTTTTAGATTCTTTTCCCATATAGGCCATTACGGAGTATTGAGTAGAGTTCTCTGTGCTGTACAGTAGGTCCTTATCCGTTATCTATTTTATGTATAGTAGTAAGTATAGGTCAATCCCAATCTCCCAATTTCTCTCTCCCCCCCTTATACCCTGGTAACCATAAGTTTGTTTTCTACATCTGTGAGTCTACTTCTGTTTTGTAAATAGTTTCATTTGTACTCTTCTGTATATGTTTTTATTATTTTATGTATATAATTTTTCCAAGACATTAAGGTAGTTGAAAATTATTGAAAAATTGATAATTAGCTGCATTGCAACTCACATTATTTTTAAGTTTAAATATGTTATTTATGTCCCAAACAGAATTTATTATAATTTTACTTTCCTGGTTTTAAGGGAAGAAAACTCATCACTAATATTTTCATCATATACTTCTGATACATAAAAACATAGATATGGATATAGATACATAGATAGATATAGATGGATGGATAAACATATGTAGATATAGATGGCTAGATAGATGATGTATAGATAGATAGATAGACAGATAGGAGCACTCATTTCCCCTTTTGTCCTGGGCTCTGATATGGCTCAGCATGGCACTGTCAGATTCTGTCTTTATTTAAATTGCTAATCTTTTGTTCATCATGGATTGTTTTCAGTAATTTTGCTACTGCATTAAGATATTATTTATCTTGATTACTGAGACTTTTGTCTCCTTAAATTTTGTGCCTGAGGTGAGTGTTTCACTCTCCTCTCCCTAATCTCAGCGCATTATCATTTTACCTTAAAACTCAGCAACTACTATAAAGTGCCCTCTTACAAAGCAAGCCTCATCCCAAGAAGAAATGAGTTCCTTCCCAACTTTTTCTCTTTCTTTTGGGATCGCTTACTTGATCCTCAGCCTGAGTTACAAGGCTAGTAAAGCGCATACTCTTGTATTAGTCCCAGGTATGCCTGACTGCTGCCTTCCTGCAGAGGGCGCTGTGGAGTCTAGGCACCCCAGGAGGGTGGAGAAGTGTTAGGTGGAATTAGGCAGATTATCCATCAGAACTTGCCTTTCCATGGCAGAAGGACTGTTATGAAATCATTGACTTTCTATTTGCCTTCGGGGCTGAAATAAATCTACTATCCTCAAATAACCAATCTGATCTCAGACAAATGCCAAATAGAGCTAAGCTCCTCTGCCCTGGGGATGGCCATAAAATCCAAACAATTTCCCTGAAATGTTTTTGGTGGCTTGGCAACAGCTTCTATGGGTTCAGTTTTCCCCCAGTCCCTCTGTGGGGTCCAGAAGGGTGAGCTACATTGGCATTCTGGAAGGGAAGACTATATACGTCAACTCGCGAAAACAAGTTCTGACATTTTCCCTGAAATGTCATCCTCTATCTACTCATTGCAAGTGCCTGCTGCTCCAGGCCTTTCCTGCTGGGCAATAACGATGGGACTGGGATGGGGAGAGAATAAAGGAGCCAGGACCTGTAGCACCAACTCATACTCAGACCCGGAACAAGCACCTGAAGCCCTCTCTTCTCTTTTTCTTAGTAAGTTGGATGAATGTGCCAGACCATCTGAAGTCAGATGAAGCTATTAAGTTTCACCAGGGGACATTAGAGACTGGGGGAGGCATGTCCCTGGTGACGGAATTGGCTTCTTAAGGCATGAGATGGGGAAATCAATAAGTCATGCTCTTTCTTTTGAATTCTTAGCTCCTGTGGTCTCCAGAATCTGGCTCCAGAATCTCCTGTGGTCTCCAGAATGAAAGGCTCTGGTCTTCCCCTCTGCCTTCTTTCTGCTGTGTTTTATCTCTTCTGGACACCTTCTGCCAGGCTGAAGACACTCAATTTGGGAAGCTGTGTGATCACCGCAAGTCTTCAGGCAATTCGAAGTGGATTTTTGGAGATACAGGATGGAGTGCTATGTGAGGGAGGGACCCCACCTTTCACCTTGTGACTGCCTCCCCACTTTTCTACTTATTTTTCTCTGTCCCCCAGCAGTGTGATCACAAAAAGAGGCAGGCTGGGGACTCCCTACCAGGAGGATGTGTTCCCAGGAAATATCTGTAGTTCATAATTCAAAAGTGTTTTGGAGAGGGACTCTGCCCACTGTGCCATGGCAGGGAGGGGATGGGAGGTCTGGATGTCTAAGATCCTGGCAGCAGTTACTGACCTGTACTTTTTCATCTTGCCTTCCTCTGTTTAGCAACCCAAAGATGAAATCATTGACCTCAGAATCTTGAGGAAGACTCAGCCTTTGCAAGACATGAAGGTACATGCTTGGTCTGTATGAGTTCTGGGAGGAAATATGAGTCGGGGACATCTCCATCAACCTTGTTCCTGGACACCCTCCCCCCACCAACACGCCAGTCTTCTTTGTAGCCTAGAGGTCAGTTCTGCCTCCTCCGCCATATACTGAGACTCTACCTGGACAGGGTATTCAAAAACTAACAGACCCCTGACCACTGTATCCTCCAGAAGATCAGTGGTCTCGCCAGCTCTTTTCTTACCATCAAGAAGGACCTCTGGCTCTGTGTGACTAAGGGTCTTGGGTAAAAGGAGCCACCTCAGTACATAGCTTCAATGACTTAGCAATCAGCCTCATTCTTAGCCCCATTTAATGGATGGAAGAACTGAGTCCAAGAGTTCTAATAATCTGTGTTGAACCATGTGACTAGGTAATAAGAACTCAGTTATATTTACTTTTGAATACAAGCTCCATGAAAAATTTCTACAGAACTATAAAGTGCTACCTATTTGATGTCACTGATAATTTCCTAGTATCCATGAAATTATGCTTCTTCTGTAGGTGAGTTATCCTGCTGCGTACTAGTGCCTACTGAGTCCAGGCAGCTAATCAGCAGACAACTGGACTCAATCTCAAGATAGGACCTAGGAATCCAATTCTTTCTCCCATGGGGGCTCTCTGGAGGGAGCTAGACTAGAACTGGGTTGGGGGGTGTAGGCCAGATGGGATACAGTGATCACAAACACTTTCAGTGCTGCCTGTTTCTAAAAAGAAACAATGAGCTCTATATGCTTCTTCTTCTAGCTGGTGATCAGTTTAATGATCCTAAATAAGGAGGTCTGAAAAGACTTCTATAGGTGAAAGAATAGAACTTCCACCTACTTCGTGTCAATGGCAAGGGCGGAAAATCAGAATCTTTAATAAAATCTATCATTCTTTGGTATTCTTTTCAGCATGCCCATGTGACATGCCCCTGTGGGGAGGAAGTAATGGAGAAACACAGCCAGCTTATGAGCCACTTCGAAGAGGTATATGCAATTTTGGCCTTGGTTGGGATGAGTGTGTTTTTAGAACTGAGATCATAGATGGGTGCAATAGATGTTCATACTCGAAGAAATGTTATAGCCCTTAGGTTAATGGCCCTCTGAGGTCATGTGGACTGTCCCTCTGCTTTAACCCAGGGGATACCCATTCAGGCTCTAGAAGGGTGCTGTCTCTGCAAGATGCTCTGGGAATCAAGAAGGAATAGCCATGATTCCATCAAGTCACTCCAGAGACATCTGAACTTTCCAGCTACACAAACTAGAGGCGATAGTTTTCCAACATTCACACACTTGTACATACCCTCAAAAATAGTCACTCGCAATTTCATGCATGCCCATGCCATGCTGTTTCTCACCTCAATGCCTTTGCACATCTGCCAGGAAGGCCGGAGTCTGCTCCACACTCACTAATTCCTACTCATCCTTTAAGACTCAGCCTAGGCATCACCTCCAGGAAGGCACTGGCTACTTCTCCCAGAGTTAAGTGCTCCTGTCATCCTGTGGGGACCCCATCATCTATTTACCACACTACATTTTAATTGCCTGCTTCTGCCTGTCTCCCTCACTCAACTGTGAATTCCCTGTGGGTAGTGATGGTGTCATTCGTTTCTGAGTCCCTAGCCAGTCCAATGCTTAGCACAATAAATATTTGTTCCATTGAAGAATGCACAGTAGGCAACCTGTACAAACACACACACACACACACACACACACACACATCTTTCTTTAAAAAACAGCCTAATTACTTTGATCTCTGTGATTCAAGAAGCTTGAGTTGTAGTCCCAATTCTGCTACCCCCCTGGGCCTCAGTTTCTCTATGTAAGGCTAGGGTGATTGGACTCAATGATTTTTCCTCCCTCTTGTGAGATCTTGAGGTTTCATAATGTCTCTCAAGCTCTTCATTTTGAAAAAGATGCTCTGTTTACAATCTCCAATAGACCTACCAGTGAAAGGAGAGGATTAACCTTGGAGCCCACATTGTCTCTTTATGAATTGCTCACCACTTCACTTGGTATCTTCCAGCTTCAGCCTCAGACAGCAATGGTGAAGGCTTTGGGGGAGCTAGACATTCTCCTGAGCTGGATGGAAGAGATGGACTAGGAAGAAAGTGATGCTGCTGAGAGTATTCTGGGCCAAGACTCCCAGCCCTCAGTACCCAGGAGGCATGACCCCAAACCACCATCTCTTTGTTGTATAATTTAGTGCTGGTCACTGTGTATATTATTTATTTATTATTTGTTTCCTTATTGTGATTATCTTCATGTGTTCCTATTCTTAATCTAGAGTTTTGTCAGATTTTAATAAGATCTTTTTTACTGTTGGGTGTATTTATTAGTTAATATATTTATTTTTGCTCTTTAACTTATTTATTTTTATATTTGAAGATGAGACTTTTAAAAACAATTCACAGATTATATTTATAACCCAACTAGAGCAGGTTTTTCATAGAGTAAGCAGACCTTCTAAATTCTAGAGGAGTGGCTATAATTTTATTAAATTAAGGACATGTTTACTGACCACCAGTGCTTTAAGAAATACTTAAAATGGAACCAATGGCTACTAAGCGTGGGTTGTGGAAGAAGAACTTCTGATGTGAAATTACAAGCTTGTCTTACAATTACTGACCACCCCTACTCAACTCCCAAACCCCAGACTGTGTATCTTCCATTTATGGAATACTCTGGGGCCAGAATGTATTTTTACAAATAAAGTTTTCTCCGTATGATATCTGCTTGGAGTTTGAAAATGCTTCAGGAGAAGAAACAATGGTGGGAATGAGCTTGAATCTCATATTACCTAGGGACCTCTTGCTTCTTCGGGGAAGGAAGATGCCAGTGGGAACCTGAGCCTTCTCTCCCCTGCCAAATGCATCCCCAGCTCTATCTCCTAAATCACCCACAGCTCTGATCCCATGACTCTGCCCTCCACATAAAGGGACTGTGACTGGGTGAGGGACATCAGTCCTGGTGCTGTTGAGCACTCTCCTCTCTGTACCGCTGTTTTCCTTCTCATTTCAGGCTCTCATACTTCTGTGTCAGAGGTCTTAATTGCAACACAAATTATAATGGGCAGGAAGCTCTATTATAAGGGCTAAGACTGCACAGGGGCAAAGTGTAGTTCCCGAGCCCTGCCCAGGGAGGCGCATGAACCCTCTTTTGAGGTCCTTCCATTTTGGATTCTGGCCAGCTTCATGGTACAGGTTGTTCCTGGATTAAGTCTTTGAGTTTGGAAATAACTATTAAGTCAGTGTTCTTGTTCCAGGCCCCTTTCATGCTGAGCTTCCCTATATTGAAGGAGCCAGAATTCTGGCCTGGACTGCTTGCCTCCTTCCTCCCCAGCTCACTCCAAATAGCACCTCAGCTTATCAGTTTAGTTTCCACAGTTTCAGAAACAGCAGACTGATGCTCTTATAGTGAGCTTTCACACTGCTTATGGTTTCTGCTCCCAGCCCTCATCCTAGTCCCTGATGAAGTTTAAATAATTTGATTGATTCTTTTTCTCATTATTAAGTAACAACTACCCAGTAGAGAAAATTTGGAAAATACAAAAAATATAAAGAAGGAAATGCAAATCACTCATAATCCTATCACCCATAGATAACCATTCTGAAATATTTAGGTTTTTTTAAAAAAATTAATTAATTAATTAATTTATTTTTGGCTGCGTTGGGTTTTCGTTGTTGCGCGCAGGCTTTCTCTAGTTGTGGTGAGTGGGGGCTACTCTTTGTTGCGGTGCGCGGGCTTCTCATTTCTCACTGAGGTGGCTTCTCTTGTTGCTGAGCACGGGGTCTAGGCACGTGGGCTTCAGTAGTTGTGGCACATGGGCTCAGTAGTTGTGGCTCACAGGCTTAGTTGCTCCATGGCATGTGGGATCTTCCCAGACTAGGAATCGAACCTGTGTCCCCTACATTGGCAGGCAGATTCTTAACCACTGCACCACCAAGGAAGTCCCTAGGTGTGTTTTTCTCCAGATCTTTTTCTTGGATTCAAATCATGATTCAACTCTGATTACCTGATTGATTTGGGCTGTAAAATTTAACCTAGGAACCTCTGGAAAACAATATGATAACACCTACCTTTCAGGGTGATGGAAGAGATGGTCTTTTACATTCCTTTGAAACAGGGCATTTTTGCTTTTATACTCCCCATTATGATCACCCTTCTTCTATCAGATTTTCCAGTTACCTGTCTTCTGGTTTCCGTGACCAGCCTGACAAACGACTCAGCTTTAACTCTCAAGGCACAGTTGCGAAGTCAACTTCACTGAACTCAGTGTTAAAATTAGAACCAACATGAGACATGCTGAGGGTGTGTCTCAGGTTGACCCACAGAACTGAGGATGAAGCTCCTCCCTTTGTTTTCTGGGAGGCATTTCTGATTCTCCTGAGAGTCTGGGCCATAGGAAGCCTTGGTCTTTTGGAACTCCACATTACCGTGTAACCACTCCTTGCCTGTTTATTCCTCTCCCCTGCAGGATGCTTCTCCTCCTCCAAGTCATTTTTGTGGTCTCTGTTTGACCTACCACAGTACCAACAATGGGGAATTCAGCAGTGGAGAGTCAAGCCAGTTTGGGGACTAAGACAAAACTTCATGAAGGTGGGCCATTAAGGGACAGACTCTAAAGAATAGTTTACAATTGTCACTTTCAATTCTAACAGTGAAAATGATCATTGTCATTTATTAAGTACTTCTCATGTGCCAGGCACTGTTCTGGAAACTTCACATACATTATCCTATTTAATCCTTAAAACAATCCTGTGAGGTAGATTATTATTACCAGTTTGCAAGGGAAAATGTGCTCAGAGATGGTAAGTAAGTTGTGCAAGGGCAGAACCAAGCGTTGAATCTGGACACCCTGATACTACAGCCCTCTATGCTTTAACACTCTACTGTCTTCTTTCCCAACAGTGGCATCTAGTGTTCAGAAGCTCAGTGGGAAGGAATAATAAGTTTGGGCTTCATAGAGATATGAGTGAAAATCCTGACTCGGACACTCACTATCTTGGACCAGTGACATAACTATCCTTAGTACTATCCTTAGTTTCTTCACCTGCAAAGTAGGATTATATTACTTATCATGCTGAATTGATGTGAAGACTAAACAAGATTGTCATATCTAACTTGTACAAGCACATATTATGTATCAGGTACTGTTTTAAGTGTGTTGCAAGTGCCTGCTCATTTAATTTGCACAAGAGCATGAGGAGCTAGGTGTCATTGTTATTCCCATTTTACAGATGAGGAAACTGAAGACCAGAAAGGTAAAGTATCTTGTTCAAGTTTATAGCTAATAATGGTGAGGGTAAAATATGATAGAGGAGGCAGCCTGGAGAACCGTGCATTTAACCACTTCACTTTGCTGCCTGGCTGGAATGCCCAGTACGTAGAGAGCACTTGATCAATAGAGGCTCTGGATATAGCAGTGCTTCTGCCTGAAGGGTAAAGTGATGAGCCTTCCTGTCAAGCTGTGGCACTAACTATTAACTTCCTGGTGCAACTTATCTCTGTAACATCTGTACTGAACTTAATTTTTGCATGGATCTGAATCTTGTTTCCTCAAAAAGCAGAACAAGTTCCTTTGGAGGTGATAAGATAAATATACTAAATCTCAGGTTGACCTATCAGTTCTGATTACTCTTAGCTCTTAGACCTTGGATTAAGAATCTTAGACTGCTCTACTTCTCTGGGCCTCAGCTTCTGATGAGAGATTGCATATAGAAATAGACAATGGATAGACCATGTATAGAAGTAGAACTCTGATCCACAATCTGCAGCAACCAGCCCAGGAAACCAATACATTATCTGCAGTAAACAGCCTAGGAAGCCAGTCTGCTATCTGTAAGTCAGACTTGTATGAAATCAGACCACAATCTCTAGCAACCAGCTCATGAAGCTAAACAATAACTCCTGTAGCCACTGGATCCAAATGGCCAGGATTTGATTAAAAACCAACAGCTTCCCTAATTTTTGTCCCCACATGCAACCTAGCATGAACCAGAAAAAGCCAGATAATGCACCCCTAACCAATCACATAGGATGCTCTGCTTCTAGTTAGCCTACTGATGGCTTCCCCACACCAACAGCCTCCAAGCAAGGCATACCTGGTGGCTTCTTTGTTTTCTCCTGTAAAGCTTTCCCACTTCTGCAGGCCTTTGAGTCTCTGCCAAAACATGTGATGGTGGCTGACTCCCTTTCTATAACAAGCTCTGAAAAAATAGCCTTTGCCTGTTCTCATTTGGTTGGTCTTCATTTACTCCACATAGCATTTGTAGAATGAAAGAGTTGGGACAGATGATTCTGAATTCAAGAAACTGGGTGTGCTATCGCTGTCTCAGGAGATCAGATGTAGCTACTGCTGCCTTAATTACCAGAGGGGTTTGCATGGTTCCTGTATCATCAGTTTTGGATCTAGAATTTTAGGTGAGCATATCTGATTGGAAAGACCTAGGTGATGCCCTAGATGCCAGGGAGACTGGACAAGCCTTCCCTCTGATGGGAGGTGGGCTCAGAAGGAAGAGCATCCCCTAAACTTAGGAAGGAGATCCAGTTGCAGGGTGATTAAAAAGCATAAAAATAGTCTGCTGTATCTCTCATTTCCACCATGCCTTGGGAGTAACCCAATTCCTTGTTTTCAAGGATTCAGGCCTTTTCCAACATTGTACAGTATAATTTTGCCTGCCCGTTCTTCTTCCATACAGATGGAGAGCAAACACAGCATTCCCCTGTTGGACTCTTAAGTTCCTGCAAGACAGGACTGTGTCTTCAGCTTTTTAGCCTACCCTATCTCAGCAAAAATTACTTTATTGATAAGGACTGAATTCAAAAGCAGGAGAATGGAATGCGTTTTTAAAAATTAAAAACAAAAAAAATCTAAATGAAATTGGTTCCTCTATGTGTGTGGCTCTTAGTTAATTTTTTCATGAATTAATGGCTTTGGCTTTTGCTAGAAAATAGATAACACACCCTGCAGACTGGGCCTTGCCAACAGGAGGCAGCAAAACAACAGTTGGTGAAAAAATGAACTAATAGGGCCGCACCCCTAATTCACTGGAAGGTTGGCAGGTTGAACACTCTCCCGTTCAACCCAACTGTCAGGAGCACAATGAGTCAGTCACTTAACGGGAAGAGGGTAGGACTCAGAGACCTACCCTCTGAGGCAGGAAGCTGTGGATTAAAACCAGAGTGCTAATACCTTTCAGAGTACATTCTTTGTCTCACTGAACATTAGAGGTGGGCAAGAATTTACAGATCACTTTACAGGGTAACTGAGGTTCAGAGAGGGAAAGTGAGTTGTCCATGGTTACACAGTGAGTTATGGCAGAGTTGGCATTAAAACCCAGGTCCCTGTACTTCCAGGATCACTAAATCTCAATTCAATTAAAGAAGTAAAAATCGCCCAGATTGGAAATGAAGTACAACAGTCTTTATTCATAGATGATATGCCTATCCAGGGAGAAATATCCAATGGATTTATGAAAAGCTAGTAGAACTAATAAGAAAGTTTCATTTGGTAGCAGGATATAAGATCAATATACAAAGATCAATTGTATTTCCATACACCATCAACACACAATTGGAACTTGAAATTTTAAAAAAATACTATTTAAAATAACATCAAAAAGTTTGAAATCCTTGGAGATAAATCAAGAACAAAAGATGTAAAACAGCTCTACACTGAAAACTGTAAACCATTGCTGGGAGAAATAGAAGATTATTTAATAATGGAATGATGTACTATATTCATAGGTCTCAATATTATTATGTCAATTTCCCCCAAATTGTCCCATAAGTTCAATGCAATCACAATATAAATTTCAGTAGCCTTTTTTTAGGTAGAAACTGACAAATCCACTTTAAAATTCATATTAAAAAGTAACAGACTTAAAATAGCCAAAATAACTTTGAAAAAGAAGAACAAAGTTGGAGGATTAATATTATTAGATTTCAAGACTTATATAAAGCAATGGCAATGAAGGCAGTGTGGTATTGGTATAAAAACAGACAAATAGATCAATAGAACAGAATGGAAAGTCCAGAAAAAGACCCACACAACTAAGGGCAATTGATTTTCTACAATAGTGCAGAGGTAATTTAGTAGAGATAGAATAATCTTTCAAGAAATGGGGCTAAAATAATTGGATATTGTACAGACAAATATAAACTTGGATCTATACTTTACTTCATATATACATGTTAACTCAAAGTGGACCATCAATCTAAATGTAAAATCTACAACTATAAAGTTTCTCAAAGAAAATCTGAGGAAAAAATCCTTCTGACTTTGAGTTAACCAAAGATGTCTTAGATACAACACCAAAAGCAGAATCCATAAAAAACCAAATTGATAAATTGGACTTCACTAAAGTTAACCACTTCTGCTCTTTAAAAGACACCTAAGAAAATGAAAAGACAACCCATAGTCTGAGAGTAAATATTTGCAAATCCCTATATATAATAGGGGATGTGGGTCCAGAAAATATAAAGAATACTCAAAACTCAATATAAGAAAACAACCCAATTAAAAATTGGGCAAGAGATTTGAACGGACACCAAAGAAGGTAAATATATGCAAAAATAAGAGAAGCACATGAAGAGATGCTCAATATTGTTTGTCATTAAGTATATGCAAATGAAAACCACAGTGAGAGAGAGTTGAAGATGACAGAGTAGAAGGACGTGCTCCCATTCCTTCTTGCAAGAGCACCGGAATCACAACTAACTGCTGAACAATCATCGAAAGGAAGACACTGGAACTCACCGAAAAAGATGCCCCGCACCCAAAGACAAAGGAGAAGCTGCGATGAGATGGTAGGAGGGGTGCCATCACAATAAAATCAAATCCCATAACTGCTGGGTGGATGACTCACAAACTGGAGAACACTTACACCACAGAAGTCCACCCACTGGAGTGAAGGTTCTGAGCCCCACGTCAGGCTTCCCAACCTGGGTGTCTGGCAACAGGAGGAGGAATTCCTAGAGAATCAGACTTTGAAGGCTAGTGGGATTTGATTGCAGGACTTTGACAGGACTTGGGGAGACAGCGACTGCACACTTGGAGGGCACACACAAAGTAGTGTGTGCATCGGGACCTAGGGGAAGGAAAAGTGACCCCACAGGAGACTGAACCAGACCTACATGCTAGTGTTGGAGGGTCTCCTGCAGAGGCAGGTGGTGGCTGTGTCTCACGGTGAGGACAAGGACACAGGCAGCAGAAGTTCTGGGAAGTACTCCTCAGCATGAGCCCTCCCAGAGTCCACCATTAGCCTCACCAAAGAGATCTTGGAGGCTCCAGTGTTGGGTCGCCTCAGGCCAAACAACCAACAGGGAGGGAACCCAGCCCCAACCATTAGCAGACAAGTGGAGTAAGGTTTTACTGAGCTCTGCCCACTAGAGCAACAGTCAGCTCTACCCACCACCAGTCCCTCCCATCAGGAAGCTTGCACAAGCCTCTTAGATAGCCTCAATCACCAAAGGGCAGACAGCAGAAGCAAGAAGAACTACAGTCCTGCAGGCTGTGAAACAAAAACCAGATTCACAGAAAGATAGACCAGATGAAAAGGCAGAGGGTTATGTACCAGATGAAGAAACAAGATAAAAACCCAGAAAAACAACTAAATAAAGTGTAGATAGTCAATCTTCCAGAAAAAGAATTCAGAATAATGATAGTGAAGATGATCCAGGACCTCGGAAAAACAAGGGAGGCAAAGGTCGACAGGATGCAAGAAATGTTTAACAAAGACCTGGAAGAAGTAAAGAACAAACAAACAGAGATGAACAATACAATAACTGAAATGAAAAATACTCTAGAAGGAATCAATAGAAGAATAACTGAGGCAGACGAACGGATAAGTGACCTGGAAGACAGAATGGTGGAATTCCCTGCTGCAGAACAGAATAAAGAAAAAAGAATGAAAAGAAATGAAGACAGCATAAGTGACTTCTGGGACAACATTAAAAACAACAACATTCGTATTATAGAGGTCCCAGAAGGAGAAGAGAGAGAGGAAGGGCCAGAGAAAATATTTGAAGACATTATAGTTGAAAACTTCCCTAGGTTTGTTCCATCCCTAGGGGATGGAAAAAGATATTCCATGCAAAAGAAAATCAAAAGAAAGCTGGAGTAGCAATACTCATATCAGATAAAATAGACTTTAAAATAAAGAATGTTACAAGAGACAAGGAAGGACACTACATAATGATCAAGGGATCAATCCAAGAAGAAGATAGAACAATTATAAATATGTATGCACCCAACATAGGAGCACCTCAATACATAAGGCAACTGCTAACAGCGATAAAAGAGGATATCGACAGTAACACAATCATCGTGGGGGATTTTAACACCTCACTTACACCAATGGACAGATCATCTAAAATGAAAAAAATTAAGGAAACAGAAGCTTTAAATGACACAATAGACCAGATAGATTTAATTGATATTTATAGGACACTCCATCCAAAAACAGCAGATTACACTTTCTTCTCAAGTGCACACAGAACATTCTCCAGGATAGATCACATCTTGGGTCACAAATCAAGCCTCAGTAAATTTAAGAAAATTGAAATTATATCAAGCATCTTTTCTGACCACAACGCTCTGAGATGAGAAATGAATTACAGGGAAGAAAACGTAAAAAACACAAACACATGGAGGCTAAACAATACGTTACTAAATAACCAAGAGATCACTGAAGAAATCAAAGAGGAAATCAGAAAGTACCTAGAGACAAAAGACAATGAAAATGCGATGAACCAAAACCTATGGGATGCAGCAAAAGCAGTTCTAAGAGGGAAGTTTATAGCTATACAAGCCTACCTCAAGAAACAAGAAACATCTAAAATAAACAATCTAACCTTACACCTAAAGGAACTAGAGAAAGAAGAACAAACAAAACCCAAAGTTAGCAGAAGGAGAGAAATCGTCAAGATCAGAGCAGAAATAAATGAAATAGAAACAAAGAAAACAATAGCAAAGATCAATAAAACTAAAGGCTGGTTCTTTGAGAAGATAAACAAAATTGATAAACCATTAGCCAGACTCATCAAGAAAAAGAGGGAGAGGACTCAAATCAATAAAACTAGAAATGAAAAAGGAGAAGTTACAACAGACAACACAGAAATACAAAACATCTTAAGAGACTATTACAAGCAACTCTATGCCAATAAAATGGACAACCTGGAAGAAATGGATAAATTCTTAGAAAGATAAATTCTTCCAAGACTGAACCAGGAAGAAACAGAAAATATGAACAGACCGATCACAAATAATGAAATTGAAACTGTGATTAAAAATCTTCCAACAAACAAAAGTCAAGGACCAGATGGCTTCACAGGTGAATTCTATCTAACATTTACAGAAGAGCTAACACCCATCCTTCTCAAATTCTTCCAAAACATTGCAGAGGAAGGAACACTCCCAAACTCATTCTATGAGACCACCATCACCCTGATACCAAAACCAGACAAAGATACTACAAAAAAAGAAAATTCCAGACCAATATCACTGATGAATATAGATGCAAAAATCCTCAACAAAATACTAGCAAACAGAATCCAACAACACATTAAAAGGATCATACACCATGATCAAGTGGGATTTATCCCAGGGATGCAAGGATTCTTCAATGTATGCAAATCAATCAATGTGATAGACCATATTAACAAATTGAAAAATAAAAACCATATGATCATCTCAATAGATGCAGAAAAAGCTTTCGACAAAATTCAACACCCATTTATGATAAGAACTCTCCACAAAATGGGTGTAGAGGGAACCTACCTCAACATAATAAAGGCCATATATGACAAACCCACAGCAAACATCATTCTCAATGGTGAAAAACTGAAAGCATTTCCTCTAAGATCAGGAATGAGACAAGGATGTCCACTCTCACCACTATTATTCAACATAGTTTTGGAAGTCCCAGCCATGGCAATCAGAGAAGAAAAGGAAATAAAAGGAATACAAATCGGAAAAGAAGAAGTAAAATGGTCACTGTTTGCAGATGACATGATACTCTACATAGAGAACCCTAAAGATGCCACCAGAAAACTACTAGAGCTAATCAATGAATTTGGTAAAGTTGCAGGATAAAAAATTAATGCACAGAATTCTCTGCATTCCTATACACTAACGATGAAAACTCTGAGAGGGAAATTAAGGAAACGCTCCCATTTACCATTGCAACAAAAAGAATAAAATACTTAGGAATAAACCTACCTAAGGAGACAAAAGAACTGTATGCAGGAAACTATAAGACACTGATGAAAGAAATTAAAGATGATACCAACAGATGGAGAGTTATACCATGTTCTTGGATTGGAAGAATCAATATTGTGAAAATGACTATACTACCCAAAGCAATCTACAGATTCAATGCAATCCCTATCAAATTACCAATGGCATTTTTTACAGAGCTAGAACAAAAAGTCTTTAAATTTGTATGGAGACACAGGAGACCCCGAATAGCCAAAGAAGTCTCGAGGGGAAAAAAAACGGAGCTGGAGGAATCAGACTCCCTGACTTCAGACTATACTACAAAGCTACAGTAATGAAAACAATATGGTACTGGTACAAAAACAGAAATGTAGATCAATGGAACAGGACAGAAAGCCCAGAGGTAAACTCGCACCCATGGTCAACTAATCTATGACAAAGGAGGCAAGGATATACAATGGAGAAAAGACAGTCTCTTCAATAAGTGGTGCTGGGAAAACTGGACAGCTACATGTAAAAGAATGAAATTAGAACACTCCCTAACATCATACACAAAAATAAACTCAAAATGAATTAGAGACCTAATTGTAAGACCAGAAACTATCAAACTCTTACAGGAAAACATAGGAAGAACACGCTTTGACATAAATCACAGCAAGTTCTTTTTTGATCCACCTCCTAGAGTCATGGAAATAAAACCAAAAATAAACAAGTGGGACCTAATGAAACTTAAAAGCTTTTGCAAAGCAAAGGAAACTACAAACAAGACGAAAAGACAACCCTCAGAATGGGAGAAAATATTTGCAAACAAATCAACGGCCAAGCTTCCCGTTGAGATCCCAAAGTGCTACCCCCTAGGTGTTATGGTAACCCATGGTGATCCCCTAAGAGGGACAGAAAATCAGCTTCGAATTATCTCATTCTGTGATTGGATTAAACTAATGTGGAATTACCAATTCCCTACCCTCCTTCCAGAAGCAAATATAAATCCACCTCAGAGGATGATAATATCCTAAACTTGAGATTATCTTTATAACTTTTCAAATACAATGTTGGGGAACGTTTAGAATAGGCAAAACCATAGAGACAGAAAGAAAACCAGTTTTTTCCAGGGACTAAGGGGAGAGAGGAGTGTGGTGTGATCCTAATATTTATGAGGTTTCTTTCTGGAGTAATGAAAATGTTCTGAAATTAGATAATGGTGCTGATTGCACAATTCTGTGAATATACCAAAACCCACTGAATTGTACACTTTTCAGTGAATTATAAAAGGGTGAATTATATTTCAATAAAGCTATTATTTTAAAAATGAAGGGCTTCTCTGGTGGTGCAATGGTTAAGAATCCGCCTGCCAATGCAGGGGACATGGGTTCAAGCCCTGGTCCGGGAAGATCCCACATGTCACAGAGCAACTAAGCCCGTGCACCACAACTACTGAGCCTGTGTGCCACAACTACTAAAGCCTGTGCTCCTAGAGCCCATGCTCCGTAACAAGAGAAGACACTGCAATGAGAAGCCTGTGCACTGCAACGAAGAGTATAGCCCCCTCTCGCCGCAACTAGAGAAAGTCTGCGCACAGCAACGAAGACCCAACACAGCCAAAAACAAAATAAATAAATAAATTTATAAAAAATAAAAATGAAGATGAAATAAAAACATTTCAGATCAACAAACTCTAGAGGAAAGTAGAAATAGTTAAGATATAATGATTTTAGGACAAAATGATTTGGTTTCTTAGGAAACGATTTAGTTCTCATTTATTTTCATTACAATTGTTAATCAAAAAAGAGCCCACTCGGGCTTCCCTGGTGGTGCAGTGGTTGAGAGTCTGCCTGCTAATGCAGGGGACACGGGTTCGAGCCCTGGGCTGGGAAGATCCCACATGCCGTGGAGCAACTAGGCCCGTGAGCCACAACTACTGAGCCTGCGCGTCTGGAGCCTGTGCTCCGCAACAAGAGAGGCCGCGATACTGAGAGGCCCGCGCACCACGATGAAGAGTGGCCCCCGCTTGCCACAACTAGAGAAAGCCCTCGCACAGAAACGAAGACCCAACACAGCAAAATAAATAAATTAATTAATAAACTCCTACCCCCAACATCTTAAAAAAAAAAAAAAAAAAAAAGAGCCCACTCAATGAATTCTGGTCTTGACGTTTTCATATATTCTCGTGACTTCTCTTGAGGCTGGACTATTATTTTTGTTAAGTTTTCTAAATTTTTCTCCTTTTTTATTGACGTATAATTGACATACACTATTATATTAGATTTAGGTGTACAACTCAGTGATTCAGTATTCATATATATCATGAAATGATCCCCACAATAAGCCTAGTTACCTTCTGTCACCATACAATATTATTACAATATTGTTGATTATATTCCCTATTCTGTACATTACATCCCCATGACTTACTTATTTTATAACTGGAAGTTTGTACCTCATAATACCCTTCATCTATTTCTCCCACCCTTCTATTTATCATTTCAAAACAACTTCACAATTTCTCTAAACAGATTGATAAAAACTGGGATGGGCCATAGTATATTCTGACATATTCTACTGTTTCCATATGGAATACTATTATGAGCACTTTAAAATTTTTTCCTAAACAGAAGCTCATATAGTTAGAGGTTAAATGTTTTTTTGTGGCTGTATCAAGCTCTTTTCATTAATAAAAGGCATTAAATGTGTCATGGTAATATATAAAAATATTATTAATAGTATTCTAAGAATAGCTAACTCTTTTTCATACTTCCTAATGTGTCAGACTGTCTTCTATGTACCTTGCATGTATTTTCTCATTTAATCCTCACAAATATCTATGAGGTGGGTAGTGTTATTCTCACTTTACAAATGAGGAAACTGAAGCATAGAGGAATCAAGTGACTTACCCATGGTCACACAGCTCTAAGTCCCAGAGCCAGGGGTCCACACACAAAGTGTGGCTCCACGGCTGCATGCTTTCCGGTGTACTGTACTGCCTCCCATACACCCAGGCTTGGAGTCAGAGACCTGGGGTCAAGTCTAGGTAGTCCCATTTTCTAGCTCTATGAGCTTAGGCAAATCACTGTTCAGTGAAGTTTTTCTCTTTGCCTTGGCTTCCTCACTGTTAAAATGGAGATAATGATGTATGCTCTGTTTCACAGGGTTTTTGTGAATATCAAATGGTGAAAGTATTTAGTAACGTAACTGCACAACAGGCTGGCTGGCTTACTGGACTAGTGCAGAGACCTACCCCTAACCATTCCCCCACACACTGCTAAGAAGTGATGAATTCCAGTCCCATGCTACCAGAAGCTGCCCAAACCCATCACTCTGGAGGCATGTGGGCATCCTGGGACCAAGAAAGTCTCTGAGTGTAAACTGGAAAAGTTGATTCACTGAACTCTGTAATACTTTGGGCCCAAACATCCTATTAGGGGTGAATATGACCTTGCAACATTTTTTGGCTGGCACAAATTGGCGCTGAGACCCTGGTGAGGAGAGTCCCATTCTCACCGTCCCTGGGGCAGCCCTTGGAGCTTGCCAGCTGGCTCAGCCAGCTCTGATGGCATGGATGGTTCATGGACAAAGCTATGAGAAACACCCCTCTGGGAATTCTCAAAACACTCTAGAGAGTGGAGCCCTGCAAGAGCCTGCTAGCTTTATATCAACACTGGGCACCACAGCACTTCGAGATTTTTAATTTCTAACTTTTCATCCCAGGTTAATGAAATGTGGACTTTCAGATTTTGTTATTCCAGGTTATTTTTATTCTCATCTTATTGTGGGAAAGCAGAATTCACTCAACCAGGATCAAGCAATTAGACCCATTAGATCAGCTTTCTGGTGGGGCCATGTCTCTGGCCTGGGAAGAGAGGCGGTGACTTCAAGGCAGGAACTAGTCCACAGAGGGAAACACCCTCTCTTCATTTTCATGAGTAATAACATTTTCCAAGAGGATACTTTTTGGAAGTTAAAGTCAGAGTCTGAGTGGAGAGAGCCCCACTCGCTATTGCTGGAAGCAGCTTCTACTCTTCACCAGTCCTTTGACTTTTGACCATTCCCTGGATTTGATCATTTACCTGTGGGCTAGGGCTGAAGCTAAGGAGCCAAAAAAATCTATTTTGGGTTAAGAACCCAAATCGTGTCTCATTTCCAGTATCATAGGTAAGCGTTTTCAGGGACACAATCTCTACTTTCTCACATTCTGGGACATGTTCAGACCTGCTGGGCCTTAGCCTGCCTTGCTTTGAAAGTTTTAAAATCCATGTAGTAAGTGAGTGTGCGTGTGGTGTGTGTGAGTGTGTGTGTGTGTCTGTTGGCTTGTCCAAAACTTTTTACTGGCACCTGTGAGTAGAAGGGTCCTCTCCATCACTCCTGCCAAGAGCACGGGGCTCTCTCTTGCAGACAAGGATTTCAGACTTCCATCCATGCTCCATTCCAGAGCTGTTTCCCCTTTATGTGACTCCTGAGTGACTGAGCAGCCAATTCCTGGATCCCAAAGTGGTCAGCATCATGCCATAACCTGACCTCATCCTGACGAATGCATACTTTTCATTGTATTCAAGGAGAAAGCAGTACTTTGCATCAAAGAAGAATTTTGAGACTCTCTGTGACTTATAATGAGTTGTCTAAATAACATGCAGAATAACAGTTTTGTCTACAGCAGAGTCTACATTCATTTTCTGAGGGTTGAAAGGGACTTTAAAAGTGTTTAAATCCCTCTCTCCTCTAACATTCCTTCTGTATTAGGTTAGGCTATGTTATACTGCAGTAGCAGACAATACCTTAACCTTTCTCAGTGGCTTATTACGACAAAAATTATTTCTCACTTATATTACATGTCTGATATGTGCTAGCATGGACAATCTGCTCATCATGGCTACTCAGGGACACAGGCAAAGGTAACACTTCCATCCCTTAATGCTGCCATCCCAACACAGGCAGGATAGGAGAGAGCATGGAGAACTGTGCACTGGGTTTTAAATGCTTCCACCTGAAAGGACACGTGATTCTTCCACTTATATTTCACTGATCAAAATAGTCACGTGGCCATGCTGAGCTTCCATGGGGCAGGGAAGTGCAATTTTCCTGTCTCCTAAGAAGAAGGAAACTGTAAATGTGAGGAGCAACTGCAACGTCTACCATACTTCTCAGTGGATATCCCACCTAGAATACTTCCAGAGATTTCCACTTCTTTATTCATGTGATGAGATGACCCACCAAAATGCAGACTCTGAATCGTTCTGAATACTTTTCATATCGAGTATCTTACTATTTGTTTATTTCTTTAATAACCTATTCTGCTGTGCTGAGCAATGTGAGGAAAAGAGAAGATCATATCTGTTCCTTTGCCCTCCCAAGGTCCTAGACCAGGGGAAGTGGGGGAGGGGGTACAGAGGCAGAGAGGGAGAGGAAGGGTCGGAGGGAAAGGGACAAGGGAGGGGGAAGACGAGATTCAGCGCCACAAAAGAAACTCAAATCCCTGCGGTGTTCAAGGGTGATAAGAATTCCTTGAAGCTTTTACAATAGCTTCAAGGAAGAAACCTTTAAAAACAGGTAAAAGTTTAATGCAAATGTCTCTTTCACTCTCAAATGGTGTTTGTTGCATTCTTTTTACACCAGTTATACAAAGTAGTCTGAAGATGAAAAGAAAATCTATCCAGCCTGTAATCTTACTCCTTCAAAATAAGTATCATCAGCAGGATATATGTGTGTGTGTGTATACACACACATATTATACATGGGTGTATGCATGTATGTGAACACATACATACATATACATGCAATCTGTTTTTGACAGTCGACAACACATCACTTCATCTTTCTATGTCGAGGCAACAGATGGTGGTTAGTGTTTGGCACGTGGTAAGGATGCCCCAGATTCTGTGAACAGCAGAGCAGAGGCAGGAGTTGGAGGTGAGCAGCCCAGTTTGGCTGGGGGCATCATGAGCAGAGGTGTGGGAAGAGATAAAGCTGGAAAGGTGAGTAGGCCAGGTCTCAGAGAATGTGCACTTCCACCACAGGAATTTCAATAATTTTCTGTGGGCAATGGTGAGACTAATGATTTATTTAAATTTTAAGTAACTTTTAAAAAACCTTACCCTTGTATTAAACGTGTATAAACTTGGAAAATACAGACAAGCTCTAGAAAAAGAAAACACCCATGATCTCACCACTCAAATATAAACCTGTTAACATCTTGGTATTTATATTTCTAGATCATTTTCAACATGTACATATGCTCATTGTACTGTTTACAAAAATGGGACCTTACTGCATATGTCATTCTGTAACCTGGTTTTTAAGCCTAAAATGTTATAAAAGGTTTTTTTGAAGAATGTAAAGACAAATTATATTTAGTGGTTGAATAGCATCCTATTACATGGACTCTAACCCATAGAAATAACCAGTTGAAGATCACATAAAAGTAAAAATAAATTTAATTTATCCTCTCCCTTAAATGTATTCCATTTACCTGGTTTTGAAATTAAGAATTTGGGCTTCCCTGGTGGCACAGTGGTTGAGAGTCCGCCTGCCGATGCAGGGGACACGGGTTCGTGCCCCGGTCCGGGAAGATCCCACATGCCGCAGAGCGGCTGGGCCCGTGAGCCATGGCCGCTGAGCCTGTGCGTCCGGAGCCTGTGCTCCGCAATGGGAGAGGCCGCAACAGTGAGAGGCCCGTGTGCCGCAAAAAAAAAAAAAAAAAAAAAAAAAGAATTGATTAAAAAACAAGCTAAAATGTTGAAGCTTCTGTGCTAGGCACTGATGGATACAGAAATGGAAAAAAGAGCAATGGGCTGGGGGGAGCTTTCCTTACCTGAAACCAAAGATAATTTTAGGGGTTCAGGAGTAATATGATCAGAGTTGTGCATTTAGAAGGATCTTCTGGAGTAGTGTGCATTCTGTTGTAAAGAGGGATGAGACTGGGAGAGAGTCTATAAGACAGATGAAATAGGGACATTTCTCCCTTTGGCAGAATGCTGTGGGTGGCACAGAGAAAGCATGATGGCAGCAGTATGGAAGCTCTAGGATGGGACTAAGAGTTTCTTATTCACAGACCCAGGACTCTCTCTTGTGCTGGCCTAATCACAGACTCTGTTTCCCTGGGATTCTACAATCAGATGGGTGGTTATAGTATAATTTCATGAGTTTTTACCCTCATACTATGGACACACGCAAAGCTGGTCCAGGTGTTTAATAAGGCCATGGGATTCAAGGCCGTGTCTCCCAACCCAATGGTTGTTGCCTGAGCAAACTGGTCAACACTTGGCAAAGACCGGTTTATAAACAGCCCAGGAGGCTATTGGGGCCTGTACATAATTAGCTTTGGGGATCAGTCACATGAAATGCACTTATTCAACAAACGCTCACTGAGCACCTGCCATGTGTCAGGTTCTGAGGGCCATTCTGAGATGGAGAAAACTCAGAGCTGGTGCCTAGGGAGGTCATGGCCTGGTGGACAAGACAACCAGGGCACAGAGAGCGATGGCAACGGTGCCATCAGAAAAGAGCACAGGACTGGAGTGACTGCTGCTGTCTAGGACTCTAAAAATTTCCTTGTAGGTCTAGAGAATGAATTTGGCTAGGAGGTAGGCGGAGGCACTATTTCGGGAGCATTGACGCTGATGAATGACTTGGGATGGGATACATCGCATTCCCACTGAAGCCTTTTCCCTCTCTTCCTCCTTTTCTCCCTCCCTCCCTCCCTCTCTCTCTCTCTCTCTTTCTCTCTCTCTCTCTCTCTTTCTTTCTTTTCTTCCTTTCAAAAAAAATATCTGTTAGAAAAAGCAACCTTAAAAAAAGAAAAGGCAACCTTGAATATGTGAGACACAGATTGGTACAGGGGGCATGGACCATAATTCATAACCTGGATCTACTCAGGAGACTCTGTCACTATCATTTTCCCCAACCCTGTACACTGCCATGTATTTATTTAAAATACTCTTGCCCTTGGGACTCCAAAGCTGATGCTCTGCAGGCTGTGGGAGGTTACAAGAACCTGACTCCTGGGAGGCAGTTGCAGCTTTCAGAACTGCATGTCTCTTGTACTTCTCTTTCTTGTGACTGGCCAAAGTCTTTGCTTAGAAAGCTGAGACCCAAGTCCTTCACCCCACTTCTCCATTCCTGTCTGTAGCTCCCAGGGCTCAGTAACCCTAGGTTACCTTACATGCCCTGCAGCTGTATTTAAATTGCTGCTGTCCATTGATTTTCATTAACTTTCAAGCAAAAGAACAGTTATCCTCCTTCTTCCAGCAACTTCCAGAACCTTCTTCTCCTTGGTCCCCTACAGCAGCTGTGTGGCCACAGACTTAGTGGAGGTCACAGTGTTCTCCAGCAGGTGCCCTCCCTCTATTTTTGCTGGCAAACTCCTACTCAGGCTTCAAGCCTTAGGTCAAATGTCACCTCCACTAGAAAGCTTCTCAACCCCTTCCAGCACCATCCAATACACACCTCACTGAGATTCTGCCTCACATTTATGTTTCCATTGGCTCCATCCTTCTGTTAGTGGTGTTAACACATTCCTGTGACTTGTGTTGCAATTGGTCTGTTTGCAAGTGTATCTACTCTACTGACTCATTAGAGCAAAAATACTGGGTCTCAGTTCTTTTTTTTTAACAGCTTTATTGAGATATAATTTGCATACCATAGAGTTCACTGTTTAAAGTGCACAATTCAGTGGGTTTTAGTATATTCACAGAGTGCATCACTATAATCTAATTTTAGAACATTTTTCCTTACCCCCCAAAGAAACCTTGTACTCATTAGTAGTCACCCCCAATTCCTTCTATCCACCCAGTCCCCAACTCCAAGCCCTAGGCAGCCAGTACTATATTTTCTGTCTTTATAGCTGTGTCTTTTCTGGACATTTTATAAATTGTTATCATAGTCATTCATTTTTTGTATAGACTTTTCCGACACTCAGTAGGTGCTTAGGAAATGTTTGTTCATTAAATGTGTGAATACATGCAAGATTGAGAAGTTGATGAAGGGTGGAACAGAGGAAAGAATACTGGACTGAGAGCCAGAAGACCTGCAATCTAGTTCTGATTCTGTCATTTATTTATGTGACCTAGTGAAGATTATTTGACTTTTCTGATACTTAGCTTTCTAATCTGCAAAGGACAGTTAATAATATCTATCCTCTTTCTCATAACATACTTGTGACAGTGAATATCAAATGAGAAATTTCACTTGGGGGTACTTTGTACATCTGAGCATGCTGTACAGATGTAAGAATGATCTATGTTTGTTTTCACTCTCATCCTTTGAAATGCCTGTAATAATAAATCATTTATTACACTAGTGACAGAGGACAAGGTGGAACGGCAGAGTGCCAGTCTAAGGGGGCCAACTAGTGGACACCCACCCTTCATCTCTGCTCCTGGAATGACTGGCAGCTGAAACAGGGAAAAGGACTAACAAAATCCCAGAAATCCCACATCTATCAGTGCGTGAGTTTCCCAGCCAAATAAGGAGATAACAATCCATTTTAGAGTGAAGATTAACTCAGTTTACGGGAAGAAAAATGGTGATGCAACTTTCTTTTATCTCTTGGCACTCAGGAAATACTAATTCACATTCTCATCACTTCTCTCCCGCAGGGCATTTCCATCAATCAGAGAAGGAGGGGGTATTCAGGTTTAGGAGTGAGCTCTTTACTGCCGCACCCAGGTGTGGAGAAGGGAACCTTCTCCATCCTGGTTCAGTCCTTTTCTCTCTATATAGGTTTAGGAGAATTTGTAGAGGATGTGGGGTGGGAATAGAGTTACTTCTCAAATGTAAAATTCAGACTGCAGACATGATATGACATACGTGAAATACATACATACATATACACATACATATGTGACAGGCGTGGCCTGAGAATAACAGAATAAACCTCCTCAATCTAATAAAGTATATTCAGGGAAGAAGGTGGCCTTGTAAAGCAAAGTTTATCCTCAGAGGATCTTTTCTCCTGTCCAATATTATTGTGAAGAAAATTCTCCAAGTTTCCAGAGAGATTAGAAGAGCCCCTGGTCTTAGTCTGGTCCAGGATGGAGTTTGGATGAAAAAACATGGATCTGGACTAAGGGATCAGCCCCCCTTTCTCCAGCCTCTCAAGGTCTGAGACATCGAGCTTCTCCGGGAAAGGGGGTGGGGGGAATGGTGGTGAGCCAGGGAGCCAAGCCTTGCCCATCTGCTCCCACCCAGGAGCCTTTGGGCACTGCCCTCCAAGTTGCCATCTTGTTTTGTCCCCTCTCCTAATCATGTCATCAGTCCACTGCTTCCCCCTGCCCCCAAGAAGGGTACCCTTCTAATCCTTCTCTATGCCTACGTCAACTCTTTCCCCACAGCCACTACTCTCCTCTAGTCCAGGATTTTTTAGCCTCAGCTCTGTTGGCTTTGGGAATCACACAATTCTCTGTGGTGAGGGCTGTCCTGTGCACTGTAAAATGTCTCCAGACATTGTCAAATGTCCCCTGGGGGCAAAATTCCTCCACTGAGAATCACTGCTGTGGTTCCTTCTCCTTCACTTGAAGCCCCCGTTTGTTAAGCATTTACCATGTGGAAGATACCGGATGGTCCTTCCTGTGTTTTACGTAAATGCTTCTCAAATTTTAATGTACATAAGAATCATCTCGATAGTTTTTTTTTGTTTTTTTTTGTGTGTGTTTTTTTACATCTTTATTGGAGTATAATTGCTTTACAATGGTGTGTTAGTTTCCGCTTTATAACAAAGTTAATCAGTTATACGTATACATATGTTCCCATATCTCTTCCCTCTCGAGAGTTTTTAAAGTGCACCTTCTGGTTCAGTAGCTTTGGGGGAAGGGTCTGAGATTTTGCATTTCTAATGAGCTTGCAGATTTTGCTGTTTTGCTGGAGCACAGACTACACTTTGAGTACCAAGGCTCTATGTCATTGTGTCCTTGTGGACCTATGAGGACTCGGTTTTACAGATGAGAAAGAGAAGACTCAGAGAGCTCCTAGGGGCTCATCATGTTTTGGGCCCAGGTCTGCATGCATGCAAAACGTGAACTCATAACCAGTGATCTCAGCTGTCATGGGACCAAGGTCTTTGGGTTCTCCCCATGCTCTCCCTTCCCCGGTGAACCTTGCTACGATAAGCTCAGCCAAGCCTGAGATGCAGACACGTGTTTGCCTGGAAAGTCCATATTATATTACTCCTTCCTTAGACAGTATGAGCAGCTCATGACCCCAGGTGGATATTCTGGAGCCTGCTGAGCTGTCTCCATGACCTCATGCCTCTGTCCTAGCCTGCTCAGCTAACAGCTCATCCCTCCCACCCTCCTGCCTATCAGTAGAGAGTTGTCTAGGATTGCAGTTGCCCTAGGGGCTCACTTTTCCTCTCAGCTCACCTGTATAGTCTCTCCAGCCCTCTCCTGCCTCCCTGTCATCTATTACCCCAATACTCTTACTTTGTCTTCTTCTCTGTCTCAAAATGCCTCTTGGCATCTTCTTCCCATCATAGTTAGGGATTTTTAGTAATGACCTAGACCCTGAAGGGAAAAAGGGTGGGTGATGTGGGCCCCTGCCTAGGACTAGGGGACAAGACTCCGGTCTTCCAGGAGCAAAGGACTCACGCGTGGTAGCTGTAGCAGCAGTGGCAGCTGACCAGCCTGCTGGCTGGGGATTGCATCATGTATTTGATTTACTAAAGAAAACAAACAATACTGTGAGTGTGATGGAGGGAAGGGGTGCTGGTGCCAGAGGGATTAAGGGTCGGCCATCTGGAGAGGTTGGAAAGGCTGTTCCTCCCAGGGTCCCCTATTCTTCCTTCTCCCCGGAGCCGGAGAAAGTCATCCTGCCCCTCACATCACATTTCTACTCCCATGGCTTTGCCTGGACCTAGGCTTAAGGAAACTCTTAGAATGTTTGTGAAAGAAGGTAATTCAGAGCAGGGCTCGGCAACCTCTCTCTGCAAAGGACCAGATAGTAAATATTTTCAACTTTGTGGGCCATATGGCCTCAAAGCTACTCATCCTCGTCTCTGTAGCACGAAAGCAACCCTAGACCACATGTAAACAAATGGGCATGGCTGTGTCCCAATAAAAATTTATTTATGGACACTGAAATGTTAATTCACACACTTTTATGTGTCACAAAACACATGTTTTTCTTCTGATTTGTTTTCAATCATTAAAAAATATAAAAACTATCCTTCTGTCACCGGGCTAAGCCATTCTTAGCTTATTCTTGGCCGGTAGTTTGCCAATTCCTCATTCAGAGTCCAGTGTTTCTCAAACTGTTTCCCAGGGTCAGGCTGGGTTAAAGCAAGTTAAACCCACGCCTGGCCCCCTGCCTCTACAGGGTACTATAGGTTTCCAAGAGGGGCTAGCACATGCCAGTCTTCTCTAATTTACTGACAGTGAAATCCCTAGTTTCGTGGAGAGTCTTGCAGACAAGCATCCTTCAGGACTAGATTCTGTGGAACATGCTTTGGGAACACTGCTCCAGTCTGCCCCTCATCCTACACCCAGAGAACTGAAGGCTGAGTGCCTTCCTAGTTGGACACATCGCCAGGTCTCTTTTTTTTTTTTTTTTTGCGGTACGCGGGCCTCTCACTGGCCTCTCCCGTTGCGGAGCACAGGCTCCGGACGCGCAGGCTCAGCGGCCATGACTCACGGGCCCGGCCGCTCCGCAGCATATGGGATCTTCCCGGACCGGGGCATGAACCCGTGTCCCCTGCATCGGCAGGCAGACCCTCAACCACTGCGCCACCAGGGAAGCCCGAGGCCAGGTCTCTTGATGGCACTGATGCTCCTGATGCTGCACTGCCGCATCCCCTGGGTGATCCCAGGCAGAGCAGCACCGCCGAGGCTAGACCACTAGCACACCAGGGCCCCCAGCCTTCCAGACCTGGCCATGCACAGCAGCTTCCTTATTCTACTTGAACCTGAGAAGGGGCACATTTTGGTTGAGTGATTGTACACCTGGGTGGCTGCATGTCAGGAAACACTCTTAAAATTCTTGTCCCTGACTGATTAAAGGAGAAGCATATCTTGGCCATCCTTGGCCTCTGGGTTACTGTTGCATCATTAAATAGGGCTTAATTATTGAGTGATTTTAGCAGTAAGGAGACCAGTGTACCCTGTACAGTAACAATTGGTTTACCTGTGTATAGGGGTTACAAAGCACCTCTGTGTCACTTTCGCATTTACTCCTTACGCCTGCCCTCTGAGGGTGGCAGGATGGGTTTTTGTTTGTTTGCTTGTTTTAATTTTATGGATGCAGAAACTGAGGCTTGAGGTAGCTAGACAACCTGCCCCTGGCACACCAACAGTGGCAGAGCTAGAACTCAGACCCAGGTCTCACCTCATCTCAAAGGCTGCTTTCTCCATTGCCCCATTGTCTCAGAGTAAAGGGTGACTAGGCAGTGAAGCAATTCTCTAGAAAAGCATGACCAATTTCCCTTTCTCCACCTCCCTCTTCTTCCTCCACCCCTCCCCCACAGCCCCCGTATATAGGAAGCTCCACAAAGCCTGGCTTGCCTGCGCACCTTTACTTTTGAAGCAGCTTCCATAGCTGGAAGAGGAGCCTTCCATTCACAGTTGCACCCTGATCTGTGAATGGTAGGGGTGCCTGCCTGACCCTCTTCCTCTCCAACAGGAACCAGCCACCTCTAAACAGCAAACCCTCAAGCGTCACTTCTAGGACCTGAGGTGAGTGATGGGAGAGTCTTGAGTACTTGGCTTTGAAGCCTTACACTGACCGCTGCCCTACTGGGAAGGGGGGCTGGGGGATGGCAGAAGTCAACTTTTCCAGTGTTTAGGTAAGGGTGAGATGTACCGTGAAGCTGAGCTGCTTCCTCGGGTTTAACACCAAGAAGACTTTAGGCTGGAGGAGAGGAAGGCCAGGAGGATTATGAGGCCTAGAGATGAATTTGCAAGACAGGCTGCAGATCCTGTGGAGTTTGAAAGAAGGGAATGGAAAGACTCTGAGTGAGAGGCTGAAGCACAGAGCTGCATGACAGGACAATGGGTGCTGGCCCTGGGCCCGCTTCTCTGGCCCATGTGTTGGCAGGCACTCCAGAGACAGGCCTTCTCCCTGCTTCCTGCCCAGTCTAGGGGTGGAAGACTGAGCATCCTCAGGTGTGAGACCAGGGCCAGGAGTAAGAAAGGGAGGGAGGGACTGAGCTCTGAGGAAAGAAGGAAGGAAGAAAAGCAAAGGACAAAGAAGTCAGGGAGAAGGAATCTCTGCATACAATTATGATAGACAGACAATGGGGTTCCCTTGCTCTGGCTTGGGGCTCTTCACAGCGTCTTTCAGTGGAAGGTTTTAAAGGTGATTCATCTGGAAATCTGACTCCTCCTCTTGTTCAGTTACCTGAAAATTTAATTCTTAGAGTCACAAGCCAGTCCGTTAGTTGAGGTGGCCTAGTGAGTGTGTGACCATAACCTATCAATCAGCTAGTCCCTCCCTGTGGGTCAGGATTAAACCCACGGCTCCTCATGAGACGGAGGTGGCCTTCTCCTGGGGGAGAGGAGAAAGACCTGTCCACGTGTGCCTGGTGACTTAAGGGCAGAACTCAGACAGGCAAACGCCTAGTTAAGCTCTCTATCCTGCTGAGTTTGGGCTCCCTATATGAGTTCTTTGGCATATTATAAAAGAGTGAAGAAATGGCACTCCTCATTTCTTCACTCTTTTTGGTCAAATTCTGACTAGCAAGTTGTTGGTTACAGTTGACTGTAACAGAGAAGGAAGGAGGTGCAGGGGGTGTGTGTGTGACATGGATGGGGGTGCAGATAGTGGGAAAGCCAGATCAATGGGTATGAGACCGAGGGTCAGAGAGAACCTTGCCCCACCCCAGGGCACCTCAGCAAGGCCACATGTTTGAATTATTCTAACAACGGGAACCCACTCTAGTTTCAGGTTTCCCATCTGTGTGTCCCCGAGGCTGGCCGAGGCACAGCCAAGGAGCATTACTCTGGGGTGTACCCCTCCTGAGACAGAGGGCCTGCCTCAGAGGGATGCCTCCCTTTCTTCCAGCATGATCGTCCTGGTCCTTCCTCTGCTGCAGATGGACTCTCCTGTGCACATGGTTGCCCTTCCCTGCCTGAGTCTGATTCTGCTTTTCTGGAGCCAGGGGCCAGGGGTCCAGGGCCAAGAATTCCAATTTGGGCCCTGCCAAGTAGAAGGGGTACTTCTTCAGGAACTGTGGGAAGCCTTCCAGGCCATGAAGGATATTGTGGTGAGTGAAACGCTGTTCTGAAGCCAGCCGTGGGGGTGATTCTGGGTAGAGAATAACATTTTATGATTATGGAGCCTTTTGCAGCTTGATCATCATTTTCCTATCCAGGAACTTAGTGAAGTCAGAGGTATCACAAGTCTACATTTCCTCTTGCACTTGGGGAAACTGAGGCTCAGAAAGATGTGGCCAGTCTGTAGGAAAAGAAACACAGCCCATGAGGAATAAAGAAGGGAGCCCGATTCATTTGAGCTTCATCTATGTCCCAGGGTTACATGAAACTCCACCAATGGGAAGTCATGGGAAATCCTTCGAGACCCACCAGAGTTTTCACCTACTGCTTTGCCAGCTCCTACTATTCTGTTCCCACCTGCTTAGGCCTTGAGTAAAGGTCGAAGAATGTTTAATGCTGAGTTGGGAAAGAATGGTTAATAGAGCTTGTGACATGTACTCCTTAAAGGACAATCCAGATGCAAGGCAGAAAGAAGGAGCTTGATGAGGCAGCTAGGGAAGAGGGGAGGGTGCTGCATTGGAGACAGGTCACCTACGTATGATCTTGACCTTGAAACCAACCCATACAGCAACCCCTACCTTCGCCCCCATCAGTTTCCTTATTTGCACAATGAGGAGGTGGGACAAAGGAGCTCTAAAACTCCTTCCTCTCAAGCATTCGTTGGCTCAACATTCAAGAACTGGGATGAGTGGTGGGCTGCAGGGGAAGCTCCAAGGGGTAGCCCCCCTACCCGCCCCAGAATATGGGGGTAACATCCCATTCCTCGTTGTTCTTAAACCACATGGGCTTATTTCTTCCTGCCTCAAGTGACCAAAGGGATCAAACAGGTCCCTCGTAAAGCTCTAAGAGCTCCTGGGATTCCATCTGTCCCTGGGGGCCAAGATTGGTGATTTTCTGGGCCTGGAACCTTGTACCCCAATCCCAGGGGCCAGCTCAGCATGGCCTTTCCTGGGTCCTCCCTCTGGCCTCTGAGATCTCACAGACTGGATAGATTTAGGGGTCTGGGGAAGCAGCGTGTATTTGCAAGGTCGGTTTCTATGCTGACCCCCAACCTGGAGACATCTGTTCTTTCTCTTCCCAAAGCAAGCTCAGGATAATATCACGAGCGTCCAGCTGCTGCGGAAGGAGGTTCTGCAGAATGTCTCGGTAATCAGATGCTGGGGAAGGATGGTGCCTCCTTTGGGTGGCTGGTCTTCTATGGGTGACACTGAGGGGTTGTCTAGGGGAGGCTGACAGAAGACTACACTTCTGCCCTGGGCTGAGCCTGCACAGGACAGGGCTTGGTAGTGAGCCAGAGAAGTAATATCTGGGGTTGTCATCTCAGTATCTGGGGTATGTGAACATGTGGCATGAGGAGAGGGGCAGGGATTGAGGCTTGTAAACCTCTGTCTCCATTTAGCCAGAGTTGCCATCAATCTAGATTTCTCTTTCGCTTTTGGCAGCCCAGTGAGCATGTGCTTAGGCCACTTCCATGCCCCCACTTTTTTCTCACCTGTTCCTCATCACCCATCTAGGCAGTGAGCACAGACGACTGAGCCCTGATCCCTGAGAGATGCTGAGCTTCCCTCTGTGGCACTTCAGAGGGCCAGTGTGCATTCCCTGTGCTCAAGGATACTAGTTTTCTTTTCTCCTCATTTCTTCTCCTTCCAAGCCTTTTCCCTGCCAACTCTCAACCAATTAAGATCTGGTGCTTTTCAAGGTCCATCACCGCCCAGAGCTATTAGAGAGGCCATGTGGTATAGAAGAAAGAATACTAACCAGATGGGAGTCAGGAGTCCTGGGGGCTAGGCTGTGTCTGCCACTGACCGGCCGTGGGACCCTGGGTGAGTCCCTCCTTTCTGGGTCTGTGGTTCCTCCTGTCAAACAAAGGGGCCTGGAGGCTCCTTAAGATCTAACATTTATCAGCATCTCCTAGAGGATCGCTGCCTCTACTGTGCTTATCTTGCCTTGCGTGGCACGTGAGTGGTTCATCCAGGGCTGGGGTGGGCAGAGGCCTTGGCTCCGCAGTGACCCCGCCCCTCCCCAGGAGGCTGAAAGCTGCTACCTCATCCATGCCCTGCTGAAGTTCTACTTGAACACTGTCTTCAAAAACTACCGCGATAAGGCAGTTGAATTCAGGATCCTGAAGTCATTCTCTACTCTGGCCAACAACTTTATTGTCATCGTGTCCAAACTGCAACCCAGTGTGAGTAGAACAAAGCTGGGACTGAGGCCCACAGGAAATGCTATGTTTTCAGAAGACTTGTCTTCCCTTATTTGGCCCTGGCTTTTATTCCACGACAGGGAGCTTCAGGTGTCATGGAAAAGAGCACAGGCTCTGGGCACCAGCAGTTCTGGGCTCAAATCCAGGTCTGCTTCTAACCAACTGGGTGTCCATTTGCAAGGTGGTCAACCTCTCTGAGCGTTGGTTTCCTTATCTATAAAATGCTGATAATCACCCCTACGCGGCAAGACTACTGTGAGAATTAAAGGACACAGTCCCTGCTGCATGGTGGGAGTTCAGCATTGGCTACCTTGGGGACGCGGGATTTGGAGCTGTCTTCTTAGGCCTTGGGCACCCCTCTGGCGTCGTTAGGAAGGAGTGGGAGGCGGCTTGCCTCTGCTCCTACCCGACACTTGGCACACTTTTTTTCTGTTATCCAGCAGGAAAAGGAAATGTTTTCCATCAGTGAGAGTGCACGCAGGCGGTTTCTGCTGTTCCAGCGAGCATTTAAACAGGTAATCAAAGCCAGGAACTGAGAGCTGCCCAGCTGGAAGCAGACTAGTCTGAAGTGTCACACGATTGTTCCTCAGGGACCGAGTGCAGAATCCAGGGCAGCTGACTCCACGTGGCTGGCCCCAAAGCCACCTGACTTAGCACAGCTGTAGCTGCGTCAATTGCCATATCCTCTGCATAAATACCACAAATGGCAGCCTATTTCTCTTCCAGTTTTCAAGTTAAAGTGCTATTATATTTCCCTGCAAGACGATTTCACTACCAAGGACATTCCCAAGTGAGAGTTTTATGGGTACTTGAGGTGGGCGATTGGAGTCAGAAGTGAGGGGGAAGGAAGGGAGAACCCCCGAGCACAACACACATTGCGTATTTTCCATGATGTTCAAAGGGTCTAGTCTATGAAAAAGAATTATGTTGCCTTGTCCTAAATTAAGACAACAAAGAAAATCCCAATTTCATACCCAGCTCCCCCCACAAAGCAAATACAATTTTGATCATTTTTTGAGGAACAGATACCCCCGTTTATAAATAAATGGTGAAGAGCAATAATATACAAGGGAAAGGGGCCACCCAGGCCTCAGTTTCCTCATCTGCACAGTGGGCTCAGGGGATGGACAGAATCCACCCTGCACTGGGATTCTGATTCTTAGTGTCAGGGACTCCAGACGCTTTTCCCTTGCTCCTTATCTGTTGCCACTCACCAAGCCATCTGTCCTCACCTCCGAGGCAGACAACACTCATAGACGGGGAATAATTGATGGGTAGGTGACTTTGTCAGAGGCCATCCCAAAGGGGACTCAGCCCATGATTTGGAGTCAGACCGGGTTCAGGTGTCGGAAGGAAACCTATTCTTGTGGCTAACATGACAGATCTTCAACTCTCCTTTCCCTTTAGTTGGACAGAGAAGCAGCTGTGACCAAAGCCTTTGGAGAAGTGGACATTCTCTTGACCTGGATGGAGAACTTCTACCAGCTCTGAAGGCCTAGGCCAGGATGTCCTCCTCGTTCTCTGTGTCATTTCAAACAAGCGTCCCTCCCCCTGATGTTCTCTGGGTGCTTCACATCCTTGACCATGGGCCCCATCCTTGGCCCAGGCTTATCCTCAAAGACTTCATTCTTTAAGTGACCCCAACAGCAGTCGTGGAAGGTTCCCTTGGGTGCTGCAAATAACCTTCAAAGCAGATTCCTATATTTATTATAATGCTATTTAATTCCTATCAGTGTTTTAACCGATGCCATATTTATTTGTCAGAATGAAAGTTCTGTGAAGGCAGCAAGGACAGGGCCCCACGCTTCTCTCTGATCCTCCACAATCCTTGCCACCACGTTGGGTAGAGGATGGGTGCTCAGTAAATGCTTAATTGGATTTTTTTTAACCTGTCTTTGAATTGTTGAGGAACAATGAGGGATGTTGGGATGTGAAGTTGAACTTTAGGGCATGGAAATCACATTGTCATGACACCTGCAGGGGTCATCTGCAGAGCACTGGGATGAGGGTGAGGGCACTGGTTTGAAATATAAATGACAAAAGATATAATGCAGGGGGGTGCCCAGAACAAAGCAGACTCTCCCTAAGCACTGCATTTCTTGCCCACACTCCCCACCTCACTCCCACCATCCCTGCCCCTTGGGTGCCCTCTTTCTTATCCCTCTCACTCTTCCCTTATCTGACACTTGGAAGGGTGCCAGTGTCAAGCTGACCTCGTGGATGGTGTCATCATACCTGGATGACAGGTATGATGGTGGCACGAATATAATTTAGGGTTAGGTTAGGGTTAGGGTTATGTGTTATCCCATCTGTGATGACATTCCCTGCTCATAAAAAGCAGGCACCCCGGGAACCTTTCCTTTCTATCACTGGACCAGTGCCCAGAGAAGCTGAGTTGTGTGTCTGGGAAAGGCCTTCTTCCTAAAAGCAAGACGGGACATTCTCTAGTCTCAAGCTCTGACTGGACTTTGTAGTTGATTGCAATCCAAAGATATAATGTCTGCCTAACTGTGCCCTTGTTCAGAACACTCAAGAGGATGAATATATGTAGGAGGTGGGATGTCTCTTCTTCCATGACGTGAGCACCCTTGCAGAACAACTGGCCTTCCAGGAATCCCATATCTTTTCTCTCCCCCACCTGGCTATAAGCCACCTGGACTGGCAAAGAGAGGAGGTGCATTTCTGAAAAGTAGAGAGATGTAATGGCTTTGGCTAGCTCAAATCGACCAAGGTTAAGATAAGTGCACACATTTCAGTGCATGGAAGAAGGATAAATAGATGACAAAAACTATTCTATTTCTGAAAGAGGGGGAATGCTGGAGTCAGGGTACTTAGGTGCATCAAGGGAGGAAGCCTTAGAGTAAAGAGGGTATCCACATATATCACTAGCACTAACAAGCATGGTTCTGAAAGTTTACAACCCTTCATCACATCAAAATAAATTGCCCTCACCATAGGACTCCAGACAAATAGAAGATCACTAGTAAATGCCGGCCCTAAGATCAGGGCAAAGAGGTTGTAAGGGGTGTTTCATAACAAGGTCCCTTCCTAGCTCAGGGCTGAAGCATGTCCTCACAAAGAAGTTCAGGCACCTTCTACTGGTGAGAAACCCAAGACCGAGAAGGGCTTTCAAAGCAACAGCTATGCCTAGGCTCCAGTCCAAGGCCATGTGGTCTAGAGCCAGGACAGCAAAGACCGTGTGATCAAAGACACTCTGCAAATCCCATAGCCTGTTGCATGACTTGGAAAGGAAGCAAGTGGCATCAGGACAAATACTCTGCATTCCTGGAGCCCACCTGAAAACCACAGGGGGCTGCAAAAGTGTCCAGGAAGAGCTGGGGGAGCGGGGACTGAGCAGTGCTCAGGGCAAACAGACAGGGATGAGACTCGAGGTGGGACGTGGGAGTAATGAGGGTTCTGAAAACAGATGGAGTGGGTGTTGGAAACCAGCATACAGACAAGACTCATTGGCACCAAGGTCTGGGCCCAGGGGGACAGCTGGAGAGCTGAGTCAGGCAGGGAATATTGACGTAGTCATCGGAATCTGTGTCCTCCATCTTGGCAGCAGGCTGGTGGTAGAAGCTCACATATTCACAGCTGATCTTTACAGATGGGGCATGGAGACAGGGAGTTTCCAACACCTGGGAACAACCAGAGAAGCATCACTGGATCTGGGTAGGGTGATTGTAGCATCGACAGCAGGCAATGGGGCGGGGATGGGGGGAAGCATGTATGTGGTTGCTGTCTTCTAGAAGGCAAAACACAGAGGTGGTTGAGCTCCATCAGGTGGCTCAGCCCTGGGGATTTTCAGAGTGGCGCCTCAACCCCAAATAACTGGAAAACACTTAGATCTAACGTGACAGGAAATGCCTTAAACGGGGCTCAGACTAAAATCCTGTGACTAAGCACGGGTCTGAAGGAGAACCAGCTGCCAGAGGGGTTCCCCCTCTGGGATTAGATGATGTGACTTGTGGAATAAATATGTATCTTCTCAGGGAGTTATCAGAAGTAGGATGAGTCATCCTCTGTACCTCCATAGGGTTTTTAGTCCATGGAGAGCTTGTGACGTGACATGACAGTGCATTCCAGGAAGGAGCCGGCTGGTGAAGCAGAGGAAGGTGGCAGGCCATGTGGAACTCCACTTCCCCAGAAAGTTCAGGGCTTCCCTGGTGGCGCAGAGGTTGAGAGTCCGCCTGCCGATGCAGGGGACACGGGTTCGTGCCCCGGTCCGGGAAGATCCCACATGCTGCGGAGCGGCTGGGCCCGTGAGCCATGGCCGCTGAGCCTGCATGTCCGGAGCCTGTGCTCCGCAACGGGAGAGGTCACAGTGGTGAGAGGCCCGCGTACAGCAAAAAAAAGAAAAAAAAAACCTATCTATCTATCTATCTATCTATATCTCCCACTGCCTGTTACAGTTCATCATCTGAGATTTATTTGGCTTAAAAAATTTAAAAAAGTCACTCCCCGTGAAGGCTTAAAATACTCAGTCATTAATCATAGGCACCTTGTTGTGAACTTGCTCCATCAAGATTTTTATCCCTGATAGTGGGAATGTGAGTTTCAAGCAGGGAGGAAGGGTAAAATTTGAGCAAGGTACTGGCCCAGGTGAGGGTATGTGTGGTCACAGAGCAGTTCCAGAGAAAAGGGCTGAGTTAAGTGTAGAATATATGGGCACCGCTGGACCTACCTAAGCTACTGTGAACCTTCTCCAGCAGGGCTGAGTAAGGGCAAGCTTGAGAAGCTGGGCATGATGGGGGCAGAGCTGTTGCTTGTTGCCAGGCATCACTCTCCTCTTTTTAGCAAGGCACGGTTACTGAGCCAGGGATACATTATTCAGCCTCCCTTGAAGGCAGGTGTGACCACGTGACTAAACTGTGCCCAGTGGGATGCAGGTAGAAGTGATGTGTGAAATTTCAGGGTCATGGTCTTAAAAATGCAACTTTCTCTTTCTTCCTCCCATGCGCTGGGATGCAGACATGGTGCTGGTGATTGAGCATTGACCACAGACGGATGGACGCGGCAAGACTCCAGGGGATGGTGCAGCAACAGGCAGAAGGCATTTGAGTTCCTGGAAGACCCCATGGCTCAGGCCACCTCCTCCTGGCTCCCTGCCTTTGCTTGAGAGGAAAACAGGCTTCCATGTCGTGGGTCGTGGTTTAGGGTTTGCTGCATTAGCTTAGCCTACCCCCTGATTAAATCAGGGACACTTGCCACACTTAGTTTTTACTGGTTCCTGAAGTAATAATGTTTCCGCTATGGTAGGCTGCTTTAGAGAATAAAATGGGAAATTTGGGAAAACAAACACGAGTGAATAGTTTAAAGGTTTTTCACACATCTGCCAAATGGCTATCAATAGAAAGATGAGAAGAAAAAAAAAAAAATAGAAAGATGAGTTCCCTATGTCCAAACCTAGATTTCAAGAGGAATCTTCTTCATCCAAAGTGTTGAATCTTATCTACGTCTCTAGGCCAGGCTTAACTGCCTTCAGTGATGGGTAAACAACCTCCTCTCATCTTCGAGGGCTTACTAGAAAGTACTTCCTCATATTAAGGTGAAACTGGGTAACTTCCACCCCCTAAGATCTCCTAGAAATCGAATCTTTTCCACACGAAAGCCCTTCACGTATTTGTAGAGGTACCATCTATCATCCTCTACTAAGCTCCCATTGACCCATGAGAAATGCTTGGCTAAAAGCCGTGTAACTAAGTTTACCACAATTGTTGCGTAGTCGTCTACTGACACCATCAAAGGAGGAAACTGATACTAGTTCCCAGACTCAGGGCCCGGGGAGCCACTGCGAAAGCCCGCGCCCTCCAGCTAAGCCGAAGCTCCACCGACTGCGCTCGGGTGCAAGCCCAGGTCTGGGGCCGCCCATTAGGGCCGCAGCTGCCAATCAGGGGCGGGGCGGAGCTTACCTGCGGAGGGGCTGGGGGCGCCGATGCTCCGGGGCCTGGGAGAGGTGCCGCCCCTTCACCTAATGGGAACCGGGAGGGCCGACATGAGGGCGGGACCGAGGGTCCAGCCCCACCCGCAGCTCTGCCGGAAAGCCTGGGGAGGAGGAGCCGGCCGCGCTGCATGCGGCTGTTCTGGAGGCGGGTTCTTCTGGCTCACCCTCCGCGCCGCGCAGTGTCTGTTGCTCCAGCTCGCACGCCCGACCCGCCCCGCACTCCCCCAACCCGCCTCCCTCTCCCCCCGACCTGTCCCGCTCTCCCCCACCTGCCCGCCTGCTCACCAGCAGCGTCCACCCCCCGAGGGCGCCGAGGGCAGGCGCTGTAGACGTTGTTTTGGGTGCGTGGCCGCTGCGACACGCGTGGCCGCTGTGACACGCGTGGCCGCTGTGACAGGGGCCGCTGTGAGGCCTCCAGGGCGCTCATCCTCACGGCCAGTCGGCGGACCCGTCTGGAGAGAGCTTCTCGGTAAAGCCACAGGGAAGGAGAGAGGAAGAGGGTGTCAGAGGCCCATGGGCACCCCCTCCCAGTCTTAGAAAACTAAAGGCTGTCTGTTTCCCTGGTGTTTGGCAATGTCTGACATGTGGGTGCTTACTGAAGACCAAAGGGCCCAGGCCGCGCTCCTCCCCGCCCCCATTTCCAGACCATTGAGCCCCGTACCACGTTCGCCACACCCCAGGCTGCTCATCGAAAGCTCCTGAGTGTCCCCGGGAGGTCAGAGGGATCTGAATGCGCTGGGATCTTTGGGAAGCTCGGCTCTCCGAAACGGAGCCTGACTCCCTCACCTTTCCTCCTTTGAATGACCCTCTTTGCCACCAGCCCCAGAAGTGCCAGCAGGATGAGACCCAGGATGGTGGGGGTCAGGATGTAGAAGCCTTGATCTTCCATCCCAGACACCAGGCCTGGGCCGTGGTTGAGTGCTCTGAGGAGGGAAGGAGGGGGAGAGAGAAGGGAGAGGTCAGGAAGGGAGGGGGTTAAGGCAGCACGCAAGTGGCCAACTTTTTTGGAGGTAGCTCACAAGTTTGTCCCTTTGTTAACAGAATTCTCGCCCTGGATGGTGCAGGCCTCTTACCTCTGCCTGTGAAGCCTGGTTTGGCGGTTGTAGCTGGCCGTCTGGAGCCTGAGCAGTTCCTCCCGTGCTGAGGTTTTTGAGGCTGTGGCAGATGGCAGGAGGGTGGTGGGCTGGGCAGTTGCTACTGAAGATGCCCTGTTAACTCGAGGGCGGTGGGTGATTGAGGTGGTGGGGGAGGCATGGTGTGCTGGAGGGGCCTCGGTCCTTTGAGCTGGTGTGGTTACTACAGAAGACAGCAGGAAGAAGTGACCTTCCACACACACACTCTAGTCTCCAGCAGCCTTGGGCCAACCATTTCTTTCCTGAACACATGCTTCCCTTTTACCTAGACTACCTTTGTCCTCACAGTCCTCATCACCTGAAATGCCTCCTGAGCATGCCATCTGCGTCTAGTACGTTCTACCTATATTTGCTTCAAACTCCATTTCCTACAGGAAGTCTTCCCTGACTTCCCAGGCAGAAGAGCTTGCCCTCCTCTAAGCATGGACAAAACCTTGTTTGTAGTTCAATTCCCACTCTGCCTTGTGTTGTATCTATGTGCTTGTCTATTCTCCCCCATCCCACACCTGTCAGTCACAACCCTGAGTATACAATGAGCTCAGTTACACGATCCCTCTCTCAGTGGCCAGCTGTCTTTTAGTGCAACAATATTCAATTAATGTATCTACCTCACAGGGCAGATGTGAGGATGTGATGTAACTATTGCATGTCAATATGCATTTAAGACAGGAAAATGGTATAGAAATGTAAAAGTATCATTAGTATAATCATGATTGATCTTTTTATTGTAAAACAGAGCTGTTAAATCAGTATGCCAGCAAATGGAAGACAGCCCTATGGGGAGCAGGAAGCCGGAGGACCTCTGGCTGGGAAACGTCTGCCCAGTCTTGGTTTCCCGCAGTCATTCATAAAAGAGCTAGATTTTGTGAATGGAGCACAAACTTCATTACATGTGGTGCCACCTGGTGGTGATGGGTAATTTCTGCAACTAGTGCCAAGTGTACGGGCTGAAGGATGGGCTTGAAAGACTTGGAACGCAGATCTCAGGGAGGTACCCCCTCTTAAGGCAGGGAAATACACATCTGAGACGCAGCTCTGCTCTGCCAACAACCATCCTATGAGCTGAACATATACGCCCTCCTCCATTTTCACAATGCCATAGAATCTCCCCCACCTCCCCTACCCTACCTTTGGGGAACTGACCTTTGGATATGAATTCCAAAGAACGGGCATGTTCAGGCATCTGGAACCAAAGAGGCATACGCATTTGGAGGAATCTGTTAAACCATGCTGGAGGCTCCGGCATTGGCTCTTCTTCCCAGAAAGGCCCGTAATCTACCGGAGGCAAGAGGAGTCCATTGGTGGTCTCTAGGACGAGACTGAGGCCTGGGGAAGGGACTGCTGGTATGAGCTGAGGCTGACACTCAGCTAGGGCAGATGGCAGTGAGGAGATGAGGGCAGGGAGCAGAAAAATAACCAGGCTGGGGGCTTCCCTGACAGAAATCCTCTTTCACCCTAACCCTGTCGGCATTCCCTGCAAAACCATCGGAGACCATTGGGAATCTAGGTTGTTGAATTAGTGCTGTGTATGTCTGAGGAAGTCAGTGGAGAAAAAAAAAAAAAAGGAAGGATTCGGGAGAAATAAAGAAAGGATCAGATCGTGAAGTAACAAATTTGGCCATCAACTGTGAAAAATGGTTGTCTTTCCTTTATATTTATCCCTGATATTTCTCATGGGACAATTATGGTAATAATTATGTCCGTTTGCTTCCAATTTCCTTCAGTCTCAGAGCCCCTCCTCAATCTCATCCCACACTCGCCTCGTGCCCTGGGTAGGATGAGTAAAACACCACACAAGAAGAGCACCTATCCTGTCCCTTTCATACAGTTTGGATAGAAAATTTGGTGGACCATGAAGTTCATTGACTCTACGAGGTTTCAACTCTACAGATCCCAATTCCTACTGGACTTGCTAATATGGGAATAGTGTAAGAGTGTGGGGACTGCTGCAGTCCCATTGTTGTCCCAGCCTTCCTAGGTGGAAACGTTTTCTGGGTGGCTGGAGCCTCCATCGTGTGGGGCACCTACCACTGTGAACAGACAGGTTGACCTGCTGGGTCTTGCCCCGGTCTGTGTCCATGCCCGCCCCACAGGCATAGACCCCGCTGTCACTCTCGACCAGCTCTGTCATCTCCACCAGGAACAGATTCCTGTCTGGACACAGCTCCAGGGTGACTCGATTCTTGAATTCCTTCTTGACGAAGTTCCTGCTGGA
The DNA here is from genome assembly GCF_949752795.1 of Hyperoodon ampullatus. Lineage (NCBI taxonomy): Eukaryota > Metazoa > Chordata > Mammalia > Artiodactyla > Ziphiidae > Hyperoodon > Hyperoodon ampullatus. The sequence goes on along the minus strand of NC_136915.1, from coordinate 148,083,800 downwards.
CACCACGGTGGCGCATCCTCCAGACGCAACAGTTATCCGGCACAGATATATCCTCACATAAATTTCAGGAAGCGGGCACTCGATGACAACGGATCCTCCCAGCATTCCCTCCACAGTTACTTCTGGAAGGACCCTCAGGGCTCCAGCTACTGCAGGGAGAGGCAGTTAATGTAGAGGAAGCCCCATCCCCAGCCACATCCCCAACTCCAACCCAGGCCCCAGCCCAGCCTCACACTCATCCCTACTTCCAACTCCATCCGCATTAGCAGCCCAAGCCTCAGCCAGCCCTGAGCCTCAGCCCTCTCATGGTCTCCAGCCCTGGCTGCATCCTCAGCCTCTTCCCATCCCCAACCCTATTTATATCCTTGGTCCAGCTCTATGTCCATCCCTAGCCCTATGCCCAAGGCTGAGTCTCTCCCCAGCCCAAGCCTTAATGTAATCCTCAGCCTCGTTACCAAACCTGAACCCATATGGACCCAGACATCAAACCCCTGAAAATACAGTCAAAGCCACTACCCCACTCCAGGGGGAGAGAATGTGCCACAGTGATCCCCCCAACCAGCACATGATCCCTGAGTGACTTCAGGGTGGTGTCGGGAGGCATGGTACAATTTGCTCCAACAGGTTTTCTGTCTAGTTTTGTTTTGCTCAGATCCATCCAAACAACCAAAACAACCATTCACCTCCAGTTTTTTTATTCAATAATTCAACAACTATCTGTTGAATGCCTTTCATGTGATAAGGTAGCTGGCATCCCTCCCTCACAGAATGAATCATTTATTGAATGATACAAATGGACGGCCACTATGTGACAGCAGAGTATAATAAATCCCATGGCGTAGATACACGGGGCTCCTTGGAAGCAGCAAGCAGGGGCGCCTGATCCAGGCTGCTGCAGAGGATGATATAATTTGAGGAAGTCTTTCTGGAAGACATGATGTGTAAGTTGTGACTTGAAGGACTGGGTGTGGAGGGCAACTCAGAGAATGATGGTTGTCTTCACTGAGGAAGGGAACACAGAAGGAAACAAGGGTATATTTGAGTGTGTGTGCACATTGTATGTGCATTGGGGGTGGTGTGGAGCAGGGTGGAATAAAAGGTGTGGTTTCTGAGTCCCTGACATCAAAAAGCTTATGCTTTGGCTGAGAGAAGGCAGGTCTAAGCTGGAGAAGAAAGTCCAAGTATGATTAATTGTCAGCTAAGCGGGTCCCAATAAGTGTCTGTATATTTCTGGGAAGACAATTCAGAGGATGAAGTGTGTGTGGGGGGAGGGGGCTCTGGTCTAGGGTGGAGGAGAGACCCTTCTAGACAGTGAGAACCACCCCCAAAATGGCTGGGACAGGAGAGAGAACATGGCATGTTCAGGAAGCGGGGAGGGATGTTCACAAACTTCCTGAAATTCATCCATAGAGCAAACGTTAAGAATAGCTCTAGGACTTCCCTGGTGGCACAGTGGTTAAGAATCTGCCTGCCAATGCAGGGGACACCGGTTCGAGCCCTGATCAGGGAGGATCCCACATGCTGCAAGCAACTAAGCCCGTGCGCCACAACTACTGAGCCTGTGTGCCACAACTACTGAAGCCCGTGCACCTAGAACGCATGCTCCACAACAACAGAAGCCACCACAGTGAGAAGCCCGTGCACTGCAAGAAAGAATAACTCCCAACTCACCGCAGCTAGAGAAAACCCACGCACAGCAACGAAGACCCAACGCAGCCAAAAGTAAATTAAAAAAAAAAAAAGATTCTCTCTTAAAAAAAAAAAAAAGAATAGCTCCAAGGAGTCAAGGAAAGAAGTGGGGCTGGAGCCTCCTAGATGAGCAGAGAGGGTCGAGGAGGATGTTCTGGGGAGAGGGAAGAACGTGGACAACAGAAACAACCATGGGAACATGAAATAGGGGTAGAGGAGGCTAGAGAGGGGCTAGCTGGGGACATTTACAGGAGTATGTTAAGATCTGAAAGTGTAGCTGGTCAGTGTGGTGGGGAGAAGAGGGGCCCACCAGACATGTATGATCTGACATGGAAACCCTTCATGAATAACCCAACACTGCTTTAAATCCCCTGGAAACAGACGTGTGAGGTAGCCCTGTGACTGGAACGTGCCATCAAAGGACAAACACCCAACCAAGGGGATAGGCGAATCCCCTGTATGTCCAGAAGGACCATACCTGTGTGTAAAGCCCAGCACCTGAGAATGAGCATGCAAACATTTTTGGACAAACCCAGCCAGAAAAGGGCATGCCTGCTGCTTTCTCAAGGGTGAGATGCTGTAAAATGGGCAGGCGCAAGACAGAGGAGAGAGGGGTCATCACCTGTGCAGATGCCTCCAGTGGCCTCTCTGCTCAGCGATGAGCTGCTGGTAACCCCCTGGCTTGCCCAGATCCTCTGTAATGGACTGTATGTTTGTATCTCCCCAAAATTCATGTGTTGAAACTCCAACCCCAAAAGTGATGGTATTACGAGGTGGGGCCTTTGGAAGGTAAGTAGGGTTAGATGAGGTCATGAGGATGCAGCCCTCATAATGGGATTAGTGTCCTTGTTCTCTCCATGTACACAAGAAGAGACCATGTGAGCACACAGGGAGATGGCTGCAAACCAGGAAGAGGGCCCTCACGGAGAATCATATCTGCCAGCACCTTGATCTAGGACTTCTAGTTTCCTGAACTGTGAGAAATAAATATCTGTTATTTAAGCTACGCAGTCTATGGTATTTTGTTATAGCAGCTGGAGCTGACTAAGACATCCTTATTGTGCAAATTTTGGATGGATGAAGCACAAGGAAAGCTGCTGAGTACACTGAACTCTGGTCCCAAGGAAGCACTAATGGGCGAGATGAAAATGACCAGATCCCACTCTCCTTGGAGTTCATAGTAGCTTCTAACCAAAAGCAGATTTCCCAAATAGAAAAATAGATAGATATAACCTCCAGGTTTAGAACTTATGCACAGTGTGCGTAAGACTCCTGTGGGGGAACTTGCTAGGATACAGATAACCTGGTCCTGCCCTTAAGCAATGTGATCATATCTGCTTAGGATGGGGCCTATGGATCTGCATTCTTAGATAAGCATCCCAGGTGCCCTTGAATTTTTGCAATTTTGGACCCTTTAACTACATTTCCAAATGATTCAGGGGAAAAAAGAAAGGAGTGGGAGAAGGTATCTAAAGGAACCAAGCTGGTTAATATTGACATTTTAGAGAGGATGCTAACTAAGTGTCATTAATCTCTAAGTTGGTGATTTGATTTTCAGTGGTGATAGTAGGGGAAAGGGATATATGTAGCTTAAAAAGTCACTCTCAACATATAATTGGATATAAATATCCAATTTGGAACATGGAAAAAATCTTTTTTTCATAATGTAAAATAAGGTAAAGGCCCCCAAGGCCTTGGCTGGTGGCAGTGCTCTGGGAATAGACTTCGGATTATGTGTAGCAGTGATTTTCTAGGTGGGAAAAGCAATGAGACCCTATCAACTCAAGTCACAGCAGAATCTCTGGAAGAAGGGAGCTGACCTGAGTGTTTTATGTTTATCCAATGGAGCGTGGATTTTTTTAAAAGGATGGGAAGCATCCTATGCTCCTTCCCACTTCTGCCCACAGTAACCTGTGTGTGTCTCGCCCACTGTCTGCCCTTGGTCCTGGTCGCTGTGGATGGAGTGTCCCCCTCCTCTCAAAAGCCAGTCCTTTCACCTTTATCCTGAATCCATCCCATCACCTTCTTCAGAGCATGTCTTCTGCAATCACCCCCTTTCTCTGTCTGTCTCACTGGTTCTTCTCCTCCAGCATTGCCATGCTTACACACATGTCGTGATATGGCCCATACTGGAAAAACCCTTGGTTGACTTCTCCCCTCCCCTTCAGCTGCCACCCCTCTTCTGTTCACTTTCTCAAAATCACTGAATCCACTCCTCCATCTCCCGATTCCTCTTCCACCTACATCTGTCAGAATTATAGCTCCAGTATTCCACTGAAACTGCTCCGGTCAAGGTCACCAAAACTTTCCTTGGTGTCATGTTGGATGGTCACTTCTTTATCTTTTTTTTTTTTTTTTTTTTTTTTTGCTCTCCTGGCAGCATTTGGTGGAATTGAGCCTTCCTGCCTTGAAATGCTTTCCTCTCCTGGCTTCCCCGACATTACACTCTCAGTGGCTGTTCCTTTGCAATCTCCTGACTTATCTCTCCTTATCTGTTCACTTTAGTTCTCCTCCTCCTTCCTTCCTTCCTTCCCCTTCTCTATCAGCACTGGGCCTGACACTGGGCCTGTTCTCTTCTCTGTCCTCCTTGCTTCCCCCCACACTAGCTCATTTACTTCCATGGCTTTTAATACCAGCTCTATATAGATCTCACCATAATATGGATCTCCAGTCTTGTCTTTACCTCTGGGCTCCAGACTTGCCTTTTTGACACCTGCTCTTGCACTTCACTCAAACATATAAGAGATTTTCCAGACTTACAATGGCAAAAACAAACAAACAAAACCCTCTTGATTTCTCCTCCAAAGCCTGTTCCTTCATAAGCTCTTCCCATCTCCAAAAAGAGCACCAACATCCGTCCAAGTGCTGAAGCCCCAAAGTCATCCCCATATTAAAGAATCAAGAATAAATTTTAGGTATGCGTATGTGTACTGGGTCACAGCATCAAGTGTATGTATTATTATGGGTCAAGGTAAAAAAAGTTTGAAAGTGTATACCCTATGCTACTGCCTTGCTTTATTACGGAACTCCACTTAGGGCCCCAGGCGATGTGGCCTATAGTCTGTGCCTCATGCACTGGGCTCTGGGACCAGGACCACCCCCACATTTGCAGATCCTGGGGCAGGAATACAAATAAGACCCAAATATCATACGTCTAAATATTTTAAAGTTAATGATCAGGCTAAAAAACTGTTGAATAAAGTATCCCCCTATCCTGACAAATTTACACACTCCTTGGATGTCCACTCAAATATATGGCTATGCGGGGAAAAATGGCTCCAAGTTTCCTGCCTCTAGCCTCTGGCCTCTCTCCTTTCTGTTCTCATCCCTGGCTCCTGCCCACTCCACAATGGTCCTGGTATATACATGGGGGATGACCCAGCTTGCGTGTACAAGCTCTATCCATCTCCTTCCCAAACAACCACCTGTAGCCACCCTTTTATAGGCCAGGGGTCACCCTAAGATAGAAGACCCAGGATAGAATCTCACACAGTCATTGAAGGTGGTTCCAGAGACATTTGGACAGGGAATTTGAGGTCTAGAAGAGGGGGTGTGGGTGTGGGTGTGGGCTTGGAGTAGGCACATCTTTTTGGACCTTGAACTCCTCACCCTGTGGAGATGGGCACAAGTGGAGAAGGACCAGGCCCAGAGCAAGGACCCCTCTGGCTAGAAGGGTCGTATTGCTCAGGACAGACTGCAGGGGTACAATTTAGGCACCCTTCACTCCTAGACATTTTCCACATCTACCCAATCCCTCTTCCCTCTCAGGCCTAAGTTTAGTTAACCATCCACTGTGATCACCTATGTCCTACCACCTCTCACAGAGTCTATTTCATTAAAACTTCATTCCCTTGGGTTTTTAGGGATTTCCAATATTTGATTCAAAGATTTGACTTTCTTCCAAACTCCAGCCATTACAAAGAAAGCAAGTATGAATAAAAAACAACTTTGACCCCCAAGAAGCTTACCATTGAATCAATAAAATAAGGTGAACACACCTTGAGCTATAATACAAGGTAGAACGGGGTCAGCTATTGGGGTTCGGAAGAAGGGCCTCTGGAACATGTACGAGAAGGTGGAGGTTGAGATGGGATTTGAAGGACCCATAAATGGTGGAGGTGAGTGGAAGGCTATTCCCGGCAGCAGGAATGGCATGAGCAAGGGCATGGTGGCAGGAAAGTCTAGCACATGTTCAAAGAGGAGGTTGTCTGGAGGTTAGGAAAGTACAGGGGAGTATGATAAGCTCAGAGTATAAAAGGGGAGGCCAAGGGAGGAGTTTGTATTTAAGGAGTTCGATTCAGTAGGCAGTGGGAGCCATGGAAGGTTGTTGGAAAGGATGATTCTATGATCACAGTTAAGATGAAGGAAGGTTGATCTGGAGCTACAGGCTGGTCAGGTTGGAGGAAGTGGAAGAGATAGTTAAGAGGTGATCCTGTGTTTTTCCTTTCCATTCCCTCTGTTATGTCTCTAGTAGGGGCTGCCATGGCTTCTCATCCTGGTAAATGTGAATCTAGAAACTACATGAATTGGCCATTGATTAGGTCAAAGTCTGGTTTGGGATAAATGGGAAGAGGTGGTAAAAAGCTATTTTGGCATTTTACAGCTGATATCAGAGATAGTTAAGACAGAGAGAGTAGCTGATTTGGGTGGTGACCAGTGAGGAATTTGAGGTTAGGTGTTAGGCCTGTTGCATTTCTGATCTTGATGGGATATGGAAGTGGGAGTACCAAGGAGACAGTTGTAAATTGAGATATGGAGCTCAGGAAATGGATTAGGGCTACCAAATGGGTTAGGGAGACTTCATTTAGATTGGAACTTTGAAAATTCAGGAGTTAAAGAGATCCAAAGAAAGAGAATGTAGAAGTAAGAAGAAAGAACTTTGGAGGCACTTGCTTTGAGATTCCATATTAACAGGCCGATATGTCTGGGAGAGATGGCGCCTTCAGCCCTTACAAGTCAACTCCTGAGTGAGCAGGAGGTGTGTCTGGAGTAGAGGGAGGCGCACTAACTGGGAGTGGGGAGGGCCTCCATCCATGTCCTGCCCTAGGTACCGGTTTACAACTAAATCCATCCAGAAACTTCAGAGCTGGAGACGCACAGCAACTCCCCTACCTGTGGCCAATTCAGCCCTCATACAACATCCAGTGTGTTTCCCCACAGCACTTACCTGGCAGGAAGTAAAGTGCCCAAAGCCAGAGGTCCATGGCTCCTTCCAGAGCAAGGTCCCATCCAAGAGCCCCTGGAGAGGGGGACAGAGACCCACTGCTCACCCAGGAACCCTTCACTGTTTGATGCTTGAAAGAGATTTCTGGCCCCTACAAGGAGTACGGCTTGAAAATGAGGAAATGACAACTTATCTTATTTGCCTACTAGTTTTAGATGAAAAAGAAAATACCAGCAAACCAAAGAGGAAGTGAGGAACTGAGAAAACATGTTGTGTTGAGTGAGAATGGGTCACCAGGGTTCAAAGTGCCTCGAGGCAGCTTCTAAAGACTATTAGAAACTACCAGTTCTGCTATTTCTTTGCCTTGGAGGGTCCTCCCATGCTTTATGTGCGCCAGAGTCATTCCCCTTATGCCTGTCTTCAGGATAAAAGAGACTCGTTACCAATTTTCTGCATCTGAGGACAGCTGTATGGACAGAAGCTTGGGCTTGAAGTCAGAAGGTGCTGGTTGTAGCCCTTGAACTCATTTGACAAATGCTTTGGGGGACCTACTATGTGGAAATACTAACTGTGGATTTTGAGCAATTCACTACCTTTCTCTGAGCCTGCATTTCTCTATCTAGGAAATGAAGGTGAGACTAGATGATCACTGGCATTCTCTCCCACAGAACATCATTCCTGGGGTCTTAGCAGCAGCTCATCCCCCCTCAGATCAGCCACCCCTCATCTTCCCCGACTATCTCTCTAAGGTGCTGCCCTCTCACAGCGGCCCAAGCACAGTCCAGTGACCACAAGGGCAATGCCCGGAAAGGGTGTGACAGGTCACACAGCAACTCTGCCTAGAGTCACAGCAGTCTGGCAGAGCTACCCTTCAGGACCCTGACGGTCAAGGGTGAGGGCCAGTGGCCGGGACACTGAGGCAATCTGCTGAGAGTCATCATGGAAGGAGCTTTGGGCTCCAGTCAGAACCCTGGATTCTCTTCCTGGCTTGGCACTTTCTAGCGAAGGCCTCAGTCCTCCCACGGATAAAATGGGATGGTGCCTGCCCTGCCTACCTCCCACAGTGTGCCTGAGGCCCCGCAGAAGCCATGGTCATACAGGTGTCTCTAGAGACCCTCATGCGGAGGCGTGGAGGATGCTACTGATCGGAGGATTCAACATTCATCCCTGGATGCTGTCCACAGGTTGGTTCCCAGGTCCCCCACTTCCAGGCGCTGCAGCCTCCTGTACCCACAGGGAACTCTGGCTGTCCCCATACCTTTCCAGGAGGCCCCTCCAGCCCCCCACCGGCCCCCACAACACAGGTCTGTCACATGCTCTCCAAAACACAAAAGACAACATCCGCAGTGGAAGTGGAGCATGAGGCTCCGAGCAGGTGCAGAGGAAGTGTGGGTGGCGGGGTGCTGGGTCCCCAGCAGCCCAGAGCAGCTGCGGCTGTGATTTCTTCCCCCACCACCACCGAGGTGTCGAGCCTCCGGGCTCTGGTTCAAGTGGGTGACTCTAGGGGGTCTTCCGTCAGCCTCCATCCTTCCTCATACTCAGGCCTCTTCCCAGCCCTGCAGCTGGTGCACAGCTGGGCTCTGGCATTGCCAGGCCCGAGGCCTGGGATGCCTTGGAGGGAGACAGAATAAATGAATGAATGAAATTGTGTGTGACTGTGGGCATGACAGTGTGAGGTGTGTGATGTGTGAGCATGAGCGGTATGTGACTGGAATGTGTGTGTGTGAGACAGTGGGAGGAGTGGTGCTGGAGTGTGTTATGTGTTATGTTAGTGTGTGAGTGTGTGTGTGGAATAATAATGTGTGTGTGTGATGTGTGAATGTATGTGTGGTTGTGTGTGTGTGCTTGTGAGTGTGTGGGTGCGTGGCTGTGAGTGTGAACGTGCTGTGTGTGTGAATGTGTCTATGAAGACAAGGGTTTGGCTGGGCTGTGGCTGCATCTGCCAGGTAGTGCAGGAATGTGTGGGATAAGAGCGTGTAGGAGAGATTTCACATCATGTGTGGCCCAAATAAATCCCTTAACAACATCACATTGGGCTCTTAAGAGCGAATATTAGGGATCTGAGGATGGCCAGGGAGGAAGCGAATGTTTGGAGTCTGAGGGACTGAAGCTCTCAGACCTGGGCCGTCTAGTCTCTACCTTCAGATGTTGCCCCCGGGTCTTGGAGGTGTGGCCCCAGGGGAAGGCTGACTCCTGGCTAAATTGCCAAGTGGGAAAAGTTAGCCATCCTCACTCTCTTCTCCCTCACTTTTTTTTGCCCATCTACACTCTATTTCTCCTTTCTGACCAACAGGGCTGCTGGAAGGCTCTGGTGCTCCCACTCCCAGGAGAAGCTCTGTGGAGCTGCAGCGCCCCAACAGGCGGGGGACTCTGTGGCTTCATGTCATGCCAAGGCTTGGCCAGAAGGGATAACCCAATGGAAAAAATTCAGAGCCCAGTGACTGGCGGGTGGAGGGAATAAATAATACCAGATAGATCAGGAACTGTGCTAAGTCCTTCAGGTAAATTCATCTACTCTCCATAATAGCTGAGGTTTTCTTATCCTATCTCTGTTACAGATGGGGTGAGAACATTTCTCATAAAGTTCTTGTGAGGGTTGCAGAAGGCAGGCATTACCTAGGGCTGGAATATAGTGTGAGCGCCGAGGAGACTAGCCCTTGTCATCAAGGGGGATGTTGTCGTATGGCTCTGCTTGGTTATCGCATCACCCTGCTTTGACCTTCCCCTTGGCCAGGCTCTGAAGAGCCGTCTCCTGACCTTTCCAGACAGATGGCTGAGATCCTCAGGTGGCCCTCACTATGACCCAGCACTGTTCTCCCCAAAGACAGACCGTGAGAGTCCCCTGCCCCCTGGAATCACTGGGGAGCCCGCCCAGGTAGAGGCACCTGGCTCAGGCATCCCGCAGTTCCCTCTTTCTGAGAACTTCGACCACAGGCTTGCCCGCCCCAGAGGGAGCTGCTCCCCAGTAATGGGCCTTTGGGAAGGTTAACCTTTACGGTAAACAGACTCGTGACTTTCTGCTACAAGAAATGGTGGAGTTTGGGTAAAATTTCTTTCCTGAATATGGTCATGTTCCTGTTGGTGTTCTAAGGTTAGAACCCAAGTATGTGGAAATTTTGGGTGAATTTTAATGTGATTTGTCCACAAAGACCTAGATTTTAGAATATTCAGCTTCATACACTTAAACAAAGACTTTTGGCTCTAGTGAGGGTGGATTGGCCACCCATTTCTTTATCAGCCTTAGGAGAGGTTTACAAGCTTCTAGAACTCCTTGAATTTTACAGCTCTACTATCTTCCTTCCCTCCCTGCTTCAGATTCCTGTCCAGCTGGGGGCCGCTGATCTTAGTTTTATATCTTTTCTCTCGGTGTGCCCCTGTCTAGATATGTAGTCTTTCTGAGATGATTTCATAATTTTTATTGTACAGGCTCCATCGTAGAGTTATTTCAGAGAAGCTTGGGGACGGGGAACCCTACTTGTTTCTCTGCCTTGGGGACAAGCTTCACAGACCATATCATAGTCAGGTCCTCTCTGCTGTCTGCTGTTCTTAGGAGAGATGACCCGTCCTGAGTCTTGGGAAAGTGTGTATATATATATATATATATATATATATATATATATACACACACATATATATATATATATATATACACACACACACACATATATATATATATATATATATATATATATACATATTTAGCTTTGCAAACAAAATCAACTGCTATAAACAGATTCTCAACCACTGTTGGGTCTTAGTAATGTGTAATCATTGTTACATAATGGATTTTTAAAAAGAAAAAAATCAAGATAATTCAAGAACTTGAGGAAGATTTTCTTGCCATCAGAAATATTGAAATAGTTCTCTGTGTGGTTGCTGGACACTAATCCTTGTTATTTGATTTATCATTATCAACCTCACAGTTGATTGTTACTCCCCTATATTGGGCTGAATAGTGTCCCTCCAAAATTCACGTCCACATGGAACCTTAGAACATGACCTCGTTTAAAAACAGGAACTTTGCAGATGTAATTCATTAAGATGAGGTCAAACTGGATTAGAGTGGGTCCGCCATCCAATGACTGGTGTCCTTATAAGAAAGCATGTGAAGACACAGGGCAACACACAGGGAGAAGGCCATGCGATGATGGAGGCAAAGACAGGAGTGATGCGTCTACAAGCCAAGGATTGCTGGCAACTACAAGAAGCCAGGAGAGAGACATGAACAGATTCTCCCTCAGGGCCTCCAGAAGGAACCGACCCTGCTGACACCTTGATTTCAGACTTCTAAACTCCTGAATGGTGAAAAAATAAATTACAGTCATTTTAAACCACCCAGTTTGTGGTACTTCCTAGAGTAGCCCTAGGAAATTAATATACTCCCGCAAATTGGTGACTTTTTAACTTATTAGAGATCCCATTTAGGCTACAGAGCAGCTTCCTTCTTCATAGGAAGGTTTTTCTCTCCAACATGCTGCATGCGGAGCAGGTGGATTTGGGGCAGGACATATTACTAAACTTGCTATCACCTATTGACAATGTCAGTTAAGAATAATACAAGATTGCAGCTTTAGTGACATTTCTTGGCCTTTGATTCTAGGGACTGGGATAGACTGCCTAAGTTCAGGACTGGCTTGTAGGTTGTTGCATTAACACAGAAGCTGTATCTTAATTCTTCTGCCCCAGGCATGACTCTGATGGGTCAGAGAGCAGCTTCCTGAGGGTAAAATAGTGATGGGTTCTAAGATACCTTGTAGTTTTGGTTCTCCTGCAATGCTTTGCTATCCAGACTGGGGAAGCACATAGCATGGAAAGCATTATGTTCAAGGCCCGGATAGAAGCATAGGTTCTATCCCACATCAGGTGGGCTAGACGGCCAGGAAGAACTCTCTCCAAGAGAGAACTCTCTACACACTGACACCCTGAAGAAGAGTCTAGGGGTGGCACGGGGGCTTATAGGATATGGCAAGGTTTAGCAGAACCTAGGAATGGCCTTAGGAGACAAGGGGGTCCTTTACCTAATCACTGTCCCCCAAGAGGCTTTGGGTCAACTATTCTAAAACCTAACTCATCATCTAACTAGCCTCTAGTCTGTGGAGGGAGTCTATTCATTTGGTTACTTGAGTTTTGATTAATAGCCTCTTGATCTTGGAGTATACCCCAGGGAGGTGTGAGATTTAAGGTCAGGTGTTCCATGGATGCTGTACCAAGATTTTTTTTAATGCCTAAGAGGAGTACTGCTTATATCTGTTTTCAGTTTATTCCATCATAGAGAGTCTTTCATTACAGAGCTTTGGCATCTTGACCACTGGTGTAGACCCCAAAGTGTTCTTTTATTGAAGAGAATCTTGGTCCCATTTGCAAGCTGTCCCCTAGCCTCCCTCAGCCCAGCATTGGAGGCAGGGGGAACTCTGGTTTAGACACATGTCCTGGGGTGTCTAAAAGTGGGACCACAGCAAACTGCTCTGAAAGGGTTGCCCGGGAGACAAATGGTATGGGGGACAAATGCAGTCTGAGCCTCCTTGGTGGCAATCACTGTCTTTAATTATTAATTAATTCACATTTTTGATTTGTTAGCAAGTGCCAGCTCGTAGGTGCTAGTTGAAGTACAGAGCTTAGAGGGAAAAAGACCTTAAAACCTTAGCTCTTTGGAGATCAGCCCCTCTCTGGCACCATCAAACCCCCTCTTTTCTCTCCTTTCACTCAGAATTCTTCAAATACAGGGGTTATGAGTATTTGACCATTCTCTTACACTATTAAGTCTCTGTAGTGACAAAAAGGGAAAGGGGTATCTTCCCTGAGGTGGGGCTTGTGAAAGTCGCTATTTACATTTTTCTCCTCCTCCTCTTCCTCCTTCCTGTAGAATTCTGTCTCCATCAGGAGAGCAGAGGCTCTTATATGGAGACAGGAGATACAAAATCTAGCTTTGACACTAGTGTATCTCATTTGTTGCCCTTGGACAAACTTCTTTACCTCTTAGGACCTCAATGGGTCCTGTAAAATGGTAACCTGTAAAATGGTAAGAATGTGTTTTTGATTCCTTTTATGTATGCCCATGTTGCATAATCCCCAAGGCCTCAGGACTCCAGACCTTTTATGGTTTCTCCCAATACAGGCAGAGGTGAGAATACGTGATGAGGATTTCAGTGAGTGTAAATACACAGAGATGCTGTGGCTTCCAGGGATTCAGTGATGTTTTTAGAAAGGTTGCTAGCTGGGTTTGTGGCCTATGTGTCCCGGTGTCTAGAAGAGCACCTGGAATCTAGTGAGTATCCAAATGCATATTTTTAATGAGGGAAAGAAGAAGAGAAGATGGAAGGGAGTGGGGGATTGGGAGATTCGGGGATGGAGTGGAAGGGAGAATCCCACTGACATCCCCAAACAAAGGTGCAGAGAAGCCCTGAATGGCTTTCTGAAATTGTCTCCCCACCCACTGTCGTCCCTTTTCTTTCTGAGAGGTCCCCTTAGATCTTAATTCTCCTTCCACACCTTAGTTCTTTCATTAGGAATAAGCTGTAGGTGGGAACGCCTCACGTCACCTCACCCCCAACAGGAACAAGTAAGCCAGGCTTGGATGCCACCGAGAAGGGACCAACATACCCTCTGAGGACAGGTAGGAAAAGCCTAGGTGCGGTGTGAGTGCAGGCAGTGGAGCCCCGGAACTAAGGGCCCTGAGGATCAACGTGATTCAGAACGTGATTGCCACGTGCGGAGGGATGGGTGCAACCAGGGCTCTGTCTAGGCTTCTCTGGGGCCGTCCTGGGCGGCGGCGGCCATGTTGTTGGTCTGGATCAGGAAGGCAGTGAAGGCCATGTCGGCTTCCTCCTTGGATGACTAGAGGGCAACAGGAGAGGGGTCAGTGTTTGGGGCATTGGCTTAGAGAGTGGGGGTCGGAGGGAGGGGATGCGCTAAGTATCCTAAGTTCATAATCTTGGCCTAAACAACCCAAGACTGTGTTGACCCACTGTTCTCATTCCAGCCACCGTGCTCACCAAGAGGGACTAATTTTGAGAAATGGAAAGTTGCAGCTTCTAAAAATATCTCCCTCTGTCTCACTACCTCCTTCCAACACATGGAGTGGAACCACCTCTGTTGCCTGGGCCCGTCCCCGGAAGCCCTGCCCCCGGTCACGGCCAAGGTGGCCTAGGCTGGCGTCAGCTACAAGGTTTACACTTTTCTTTCTCTACCAGTTCAGAGACACAACACCAGGCTGGAGGGGAAGGCTGTCTCCAGGACTGACTCATTCCCCTGATTGTTCCCAGTGCTGGGATCTCTGCTGCCGCCAGGGAGAGTAGATACGATAACAAGCGTTAGTGCTTTGGGATCAGGGAAGTACGAGGAGAGGGTAACATGTGACCCAAAGGCAGGCAGGATTTCAAGTAACGTGGCACTTGGTTGGGGTGGGAAGTGGCCTCTAGTGACTATCAGTGCCTCCCATGAGCAAATGTCTTCCAGGCCCAGAGAAAATGCTGGTCCCCGCAAACCCTCAAGCGAGGGTGGTGACCTGAGTCTATGGGTCCCATGGCCCGGGAAGAGCACCCGCCTAATTGCCAGTGTTTGACATTGGACCTGCCCACCCTGTGGCTGAATCTTTAATGCATTTGCCTTCCTCATCCCCTGCCAACCACTCCCCTTGCCCCCGCCCCCACCGCCATCTCCCTCCCTCCTGCCAGTTTACAGCCTATAAACGCAGCTTACCTCCTGCCTGGGCCTCAGCCACATCAACACCACAACCAGAAAGACGCACTTTCCAAATACTGTTTACATCCCCTCCCCCACTCTGGCACCAGCCGCACTCTGAGGTGGTTTTTCCTGATGTCTAACTGCAGTCTCTCATGCTGCATTTCCTTGTCACCCACGTGAGGCCTCCTTCTCCCTCCTTGCTCTCACCCTTTTCGCCTTCTTGGGTTCTTCCTTCTCCACGGCATCCCCGGTAGTGGTGGCGAACTCTGTGTGAAGAGCAGGGGAAGGTGGATCAGCCCTCCCTGGCCTCCTATTCCCATCCCAGATGCAGAGTCAGGGCTAATTGTTGTTCCCCAGGGACTGGGCATTCCCTTGAGTGAGGGATGTACCGTCTTTTCCTCCAAGAGTTGTCTCCTGAGTGTCTGGAGAGGCTCCCATGTTGTCATGGGCTCCAAAATCCCTGGAGTTCTCAAAGTCTGACATGCTTATGTCCGTCCTGTAGCTTCTGATTGAAATCCGGTCTGTCAGGGGGCAAAGAGGAGTTGGTGTAGAGATGGGAGCCGGGGCGTCCCCGAGGGAGCCCCACAGGAGAGCTGAAGGGGGGCAAGTTCTTTGTTGCTCGTCTCTGACTAGGACCCAAGGCAGAATAGAAATGACCCGAGTCTCCTCCCCAATCCCTTTTCACAGACAATCTAGACTCAACTGTCACTGACCTTTCTTCATCACTCTGCAAACTTGCAATGCCCAGGACCTTGTTTTGTTCTCAGAGATGGTTATTCCTATCCCTGTCTTGAGCCGTGAGGAAACCAGAGGTATGAAACTGGGACACCCCGAGTCACACAGCTGACTGGTCCTCACACCAGACTGGAAGCCCAGGTTTCCCAGCACTCTGCCCTCTTCCTAGCAGCTACGCATCTGAACTTAGACCCCCAGCAATTGAAGATGGACTTCCAGCAGAGATGATGGCATTTGGGCCACAGCACTTACTGTAAGTTTTGAGCATGTGTGGGTTTATCATTCCCCACCTCACTTTCCTGGACCCTTCCTTTGAGCTGATAAAAGAGAACAGATCATGGCAACTCCCCTCAGCGCCTCTGAGCCAGGACTGAGGCTGAGGGTTGGAGGTGGGGGGAAGGGAGCACCCCGGGACTCACCGACATTCTTCCTGTGTCGGGCTCTGAGCACCCCAATCGCTATGGCCCCTGCAGCCAGCACCAGGGCCAGGGGCACCAGGGTGGAGACCACCGCTTTGGAGCTCCCACCTTGTCCTGCAGAGCTGGAGGAAGCATTGATTTAAGTTAGTCCCTGCAAGGGACACTGGGAATCCCAGGAGGTGCTGGCCGGTTGGCTCCAGCCAGTTCTTCCTTCCTGGTTAATCCACTGCGCCCTCCTGATACAGCCGCCCGAGCTCTGTTCTTCTAAGAAGCCCTCCTAGACAGGACAAAGCTGAGGACTGGGCCTTGCCTGTATCCCCGGACTGGGAAATTGAACTGAATGGTGAACACTGCACTGGTCGCGGGAGAAGGGCAGAGAGCACAAACCGAGGCAGTGAGGGCTGTCTCCACTGTCAAGAAGCGGACAGGCTCTCCTCCTTGGGCCTGGTGGCCTAACCTCAGGTCCTTGGTCTCCAGAATGTTCTCCAGGTGGGGAGCCCCAAATCCCTCCTCACCTGCCGGGACCTTCGGGTGCTCCGCTCCCACCAGCTGGATCTCCAGTATCCTTCACTACTCTTTCCTCTGCAAAAAGGCTGGGACCTGGATTGACTTTGCCCTCAGTCTCCCTGGCCCTCGGCTCTATCGCCTCCTCACCAGGAGCAGCATTCACTCGACTGGCATCTTGGGACCCTGGAGAGAGCAGAGGGGGCTGGATTATGGTTCTTTCTGTCCTTGAGTTTAGGGAGTCTGAGGAGTGGGACTTCATTAGGAATCCCAGGGTCAGGGTGAGATTTCAAGACTGTTAGGATAGGGTCTCGAAGGACACTAGAAACAGGACTGATGGTCTTCACTAGCTTGTCACAGATGATCTCCGTCCCATTCATACCAAATTCACTTCCATCTACAAGGTTCCGTGTCATTAGATCCAGCTATGCATAAGGGTTGACCCATCATTTGTGGACAGGGAGATTTTTCACAGCTTTGAAACCCTGCCCAGGGTCTCTTGACTACAGGGCTGGGCGCCATAGTGCTGCCCCCTGGTGATAGCTTGGTTAGGGCTCCCTCAGTGAGCCTGACCAACTGGATGCTGACATAATCGGATTTCTGGAGGGACTAAAAATACCTTCATTAGGGATAAAACATTTCATGTGATATTTTAAAAAGAGGCTTGAAATGCAAACTTATTAGAAGATATTGCCCCGATTTTCTTTATCAGGCCTCGTACATGAAGGTTATCTGGCCCTCTTTTGAGCAGCCTTTGGCAGAGTATGATGCATATAACAGTGACTTTGACATTTCTACATATAGAAGAAGACCTCTCTGTATAGAAAGGGCTTCAAAGTGGCCTGAAGGAGCAACAATGGGACTTGTCTTGAAACTGAGGTTAAATGGCAAATCCACTATTTTTAATTCGTTTGTATATTTATTGGGATGCCTTTTCTGGAAGGCTAAATTAGACCAGGTGGGGGCATAATCTACCCCACCCCCACCCCCGCCTCTTATAGCCAAACCTAGGGGCCACTCCTGATGGAGATGTTCTTAGGCAGCTTTCTGTGGGGTCCCAGGGTACGTGGGCATGGCCCTCGGAGACTCACCCTTCACCCTCTTCTCCACCGCCACATAGACAGCCACGGTCTCTCCGTATTGGTGGCCCTCCTTCACTCCGCACCAGTACCAGCCTTCGTCCTCACTGGTGACGGAGTTCAGGTTCAGGGAGACGATCTGGCTCCTCTGGTCGCAGTTCACAAAGGCCTGGCTGGGGCCTTCGACCTGGCTGGTCAGGGTCTTGCAGCCTCTGTTGCTCCACTTACACCAGTACTTCTCGTAGGAGTAGTATTTGCAGGGGAAGTGGCAGGAGATCTTGAGGGCCTCTCCCAGCCAAGCCCTGACATTCTTGGGTACCTTGAGGCTTGGTTCTCCTGGAGCAGGGAGGGAGAAATAGGCACAGAAGTCAGCGCTGGTGATGCTGCAGAAAAGTGATGGGGGGACTAGGGGGGTGCTTTGTCCACAGCCTATTTCCTCTTTGGACAACATGGTAAATAAACACACTATACTGAACACAAAAGCACTTGTAATTATGTGCCTATGTAATAGATTATTGGTGACCACCATGAGTCACTCTAGTCTATCACAGACCATAGACCTTGCTAATGACTTCAGTTTGCTTTCCTTGTTGTTATCTGCTCTCCTAGACTCAAGACAGCCATACTCAACTCAGCTGATGACGTATATACTGTAAAAGAAGCTGATGCTCTTGATCACAGGAGGTGCTACGTGTGGTAGTTTGAAGAGTGTGGGGCAGGAAAGGGTTTGTTACAGGTGCAAACGGTGGGGACGGGTGCTTGATACAGGTATGAGCAGGTGGGCTCTCTCCATCAGCATGGAGGTGGGGGAAGGTGGGAGGCAGAGTGGTTGGGGGTGTTGCTGCTGCTGACTGGAGGGGTACCTGGGGCTGCCTGCTTCCCTTTTGCCCCAGTTCAGCAATTACCTTCCACAATCTTGAGCTCCACCGTGGACCTCCAGCGAGTATCGCCGTCGGTCAAACACCAGTAGAAGCCGGAGTCCTGGGTGGTGAGCTGGTTGAGGATGACGGTGTAGGTGCCATTGCCTGGCTCCTCGTACAGTGCGAGCCTGCCCTCGTACTGCTCCTTGACCATCCCCTCGCTCTGCACCAGCAGCGGGCAGTGGCCATCTTGAGTATTTTCCCAGCGACACCAGTACTTCAGGCTGTCTGTTTCCTTCGGGTTGTAGGCGCAGGACACGGCAACGGAGCTTCCCACCACTCCTTTCACCACAGACCGACTTAGGGGAATCATGGTCTCTAGAAGCACAGACAGGGGTGGGAAGGAAGAAGCAATGTGGTCTGGGCAGCCTCTTCCCCGTGGGCTCAGCCAGGGTGGAGAGTGACATTTAGACCAATCACCTCATCCTCCTGAGAAAGTGAAAAAGATTTTCCTAATGTCACAGAGCCCAGTACTGGAGCCTTCACCCAGCCTCCAGGAGACTTCCCCACTGGTCTGGCGACCTTGATCCCTTCCCCACCTTATTCTGAGCAGAGAATGGAAGGGGTTTAAAGAGAGACTATTAGCCTTTCTCCTTGGGCTTCTTACAAAATCTCCCCCTAGGTAAGTTTTTGTCTGTTTATTAGCTTGTCCCACAAAATGGCCAGATGTTTTTTTCTCCAAATTAAGAAAATGTATTAGAACAGTATGATTTAAAATATACACTGTGTAGCACAGATAAGTTTAATTGTTGAGCACCCCGACTGAGGGCCATGTCCAAGAGAAGCATGGCCTCTCTCCAAGAAGCTAAAGTTGAGGTTCTGTAAGAACCCCAGATGACTGAAGATGCTGAGGGATGTGGTGAGGACCGAGCTAGATGGAGAAATGATGTACAGGGAATGTGAGCCCCTTACAGGAAAATCACAAGGGCAGTGACCATGAACTTCAAGTACTGGTTCACTGTGTCTCATGAGGGTAACTCTGTGTGGAGTGCTCCAGGGTGAGAAGGAGCAGGGATTTAACCTGCTGAATAACAAATAACCCTAAGAGATGTTGGAGGGGAGATTTTAGAATCTGGGACATTGCCTTCCTGGGATAGCTTTGCAACCAATAAGTCAAGACTTCTTCCATCTGAGTGTGAAGGATGAGGTGCCATACTGCTCGAGGGTCAGGGAGACTCCATGTTATGTCCTCACCATGGCTCTCTGAAACCCAGGCGATCTACAGGTCTGGTCTCAATCAGGAGCTTCACTCCCCTCATTCCTATTGATCAGGGACGGCCATCAAAGGCCTTTGATAACAGAGAAGAAGAGTTAGGAGATCACACAAGGCAGAGGCTATGTCTTATAGCGCTCATGTACAGCTGCCCACAGAACATCTGATCCAGGGCTCGTCAGTGAGCAGATATTGTCAGCTGAGTGATGGAGATTAAATAGATTCACAGGGAGTGAGTGAGGCTCTCTCCTGCCAGACTGCCCACCTCTTCCCTCCCCGCCCCCTCAGGTCTCACCTTCATTGACAAAGAGTTGCCAAGCCTGGGTAGGCCAACCTTCATGAGGCTGACCATCAGGGTGGGCTCCACACAGGTAGAGCCCCGCATCCTCTTTCCTCAGGCTTGTGATGAGCACACTGAAGAAACCGTTACCCTTGGGAGTGAACAGGATCCTGCCCTCAAAGTCCTGAGCCTTCTTCCCCAGCGTGTTGATGATCACATTGCAACCTTCCGCATTTTTTTGCCGGCACAGAAATTTGGCCACATTTGCCATCTCGGGGCCCAGGTCACAGTCGAAGTTGACCGAGCCCCTCAGGTCTCCATAAATCAGCTCAGGCTCGGGCTTCAGCACTTGGAGGTCAGCATTGCTCTTGTCGGCGCTGGCATCATCCCCAGCCTGGCAGACGTACATCCCAGCATCGTTGAGCTGGATTCGGTTGATGACAACGCTAAACACTAATTTGTTGGTACCCTGAATAGTGAGACGTACTCTGTTGCTGTAGCTGGGGCTCACATACCCAGTGGAGTCGGTGACTAGTATGCAGCTCTGGCCTGTCTTCTTGCACACAGATTTCCTCTTCTCAGAATTCACAGCCCTGAAAGGGCAGTTGATGGTCACTGTTCTGCCCAGGTCTGCTGTGTAGACGTGGACGCCATTTATCTGCCCAGGAGCTGCAGGATGAGAGGCGGGGGGCAAGTTGTGATTTTGCTTTCTTGCAACACAGGACTACTCAATGTTCCCCTTGAGGGCTGGGTGTGCCCTCTTTTCCAGAGGGACACTGTCAGAATGTCTGCCAAGGCCCAACTTTACTGCTGCCTCCTCTGTGAATGCTTCCCAAGCTGGCACTAATCTCTCCCTCCTCTATTCTGTCTTGACACTTACACCTGTATCACTTATTACATCCAATCTTGTGGACTTTGGGCAAGAACTGATCATTTAATTTACACTGAGAGTTTTGATGGACTAATGGATCTCAGGTTAGAAAATATATTTTAAAAGAAGCCTTCTGGTGACCCAAGGTCTTGATCTGAAGGGTGCTCTAATAGCAGGAATTTAAGGATCCCTATGAATCTTCCCCTGCTCATGGACCTCTTGTCCCTCTTGCAACAAATATAATGAGAGAAGCTGTCCTCCTCATGCTCTTCTAAGCTAGAGCCTTAGTAAAACCTGAAATGTTTCAGGCCCTGAAGACCTAGAAAAGTGCCCCCGCACCCCACCACCAAGTAGGTCCCATCTGTGTCGTTTCCATGTTCTATTATGCAAAGTCCTTTCCTCCAGATGGACCCATAGCCTTCCCCATGCCCTCTCAGGTGATCCTTCCTCAGGCCTTCCTGTTGCTCCTGGGATGATTCCCTCTCACTTTTCCCCAGAAGTCTAAGGCACCTGGATCCTTACCTAGACTGACTTCCAGGCTCACATCAAAGGACAGGCCTCGGCTGCTAATGCCCAGACCACACTTGTAGAGCCCCGAGTCATTCCGAGTGAGATGGCTGATGTTCATCACAAAGGTGCCGCTCTCTGGGAAGTTGGTGAGGTTGGCTCTGCCCTCATAGTCCTTGGAGACGTAGCCCTCTGAGGAGATGAGGGTAATGCAGCGGCCCCTGGCTCCCTGCCGGCACCAGTACTTCCGGGTATGCCGGTTGACGGAGGTGGCCGGGTAGTAGCACTTGATGGACACTGAGCTGCCTTCCACACTGTTTACCTCCTGAGGACCGAATATGGGACTCTTCATGGAGACCACTGTGGGGACAGAGAAAGAGGCTTTCCGAGGCTGCAGGAGGGTAAAGCCTACTGAGAGGATCCAGACAGCCCACGCCGAGGACATGAAGGTTTCCTCCCAAGACATGTGCCTTCTGTGGATTAATTACCATGTGCTACAGCTAGGCAGTTGCTAAATTGCAAAACTATTAAACAATTCTTAAATTTTAATCATAATTCATTAATGATAACCATTTTAAGGAAAATGGAATCGCAAAGTTATTTAGTGATATCCCTTGTGTGTGTATATATATATATTTTTAAACCACCTTCGTGGGGTGCTACATTATTTCCTTTGTTATCTGTTATTTCCTTATATTTTCAAAAAAGCTTTACAGATTACTTTCTTTTTTTTCCAGACAAAAATATTAAGAGCCACAAGGATAAGTCATTTCCTCAAAACCCCAAAACAAAGCAACTCATAGTGATGCTTCATTCAAGGTCAAGGTCTTGTTTTCTTTATTCCCAGTGAAGACCCTTCACCAGAACCCCTGACCTTCAAATGAGGAAGTGCCATTTCTGTTCCCCATCTCCAGTGCTGGCTCACCAATCCATTTTCAGATGTGGCCTCTCTGCCTTGTCTGTGTGGTTACTCCTCAAGGGAGTGCAAGCTTTGCAAGGGATATCCTTGGGGACAGACCTGATTTCAGAGCCCCTAGGGAACTGGGTCTGGGATGGGGGTGGGCTGGGACCTGGCCGACGCACCTGGGAAGACAGCCAGCAGGCAGGCGAAGAAGAGGCGCGACATCGCTGGTAGCTCCCGTGGGGCTGTGCCACCCAGGCCGCCTTCTTGCGTGGTTGCTGAAAGATAATAGCACGAGGTGATGAAATTCCTTTGTCTACCAAAACTAGCTGACCGAGTTCCTGCAACACCTGTTTCATTTTGTATCTCCAGTAACCGACTTAAAACCTGTGGAAGAATGAATGGCTCCGCCTTTCCCATTGCAGTTCAAAGTCCCATCATCCACAATGCTTTTTTGTTCCTTAATAGGTATAAGTAGATTTTCATCTTCTCAACTAAGCTGCAAAGTTCCTTTAGGGTAGGGACACGCACATGTGTCATTTCCTCTGTATCCCTATCCGGGGGACACGGTCCTGGGCAAGATCTGTTACAGCTCAGGAACAGCTCACCAGATAATTGGTTGCTACCAAGAAGTGGCTCCATCTCTCTGTTCCAGCTGCCCTCCCTACACCCCTGGGAAGTGGAGGGGGGCTGGTATATTTTATGGCGTGTCATATGAGTAAGTAGAGATGCATAGAGGCAGCCTAGCAAGGATTAAAGTGATGATGATGGTCATAACCACCATGAATGGTCCTTGTACCATGTTCCAGGCACTGTGTTAAATAATGTACCTGGGTGGGAGGGAGGGAGACGCAGGAGGGAAGGGATGTGGGAACAGCTGACTGATTCACTTTGTTATAAAGCAGAAACTAATAAAAAAAATAATGTACCTGTATTATCTCATTTAAACTTGATATCGCCCCTAGGAGGTGGGTATTCTATTTTTGTTGTTGTTGCTGTTGCTGAGGAGATGGGCATTCTTATCCACATTTTACAAAGGAGGAAATGAAAGCTTAAATGTTAAGTGCTTTCCTCGCGTTCACAGGAGGATTAAGTGTGGGGATAGGTAGGGTGGGAGTTGAGGAAGTGGGCAAGACCTGAATCCTGCTTTGTCTGACCCCCAGGGTCTAAGCTCTGGGCCTCTCTTACTGCACTGTATTGCACCTCAAATAGAGTGGGATGCTTATCCCTCATGCTCATTCCTGTTATTTGTAGAGCCCCCTTTGCTTATCAAAGCATTGTCATTTACACTATTTCACTGGAGCTCTATAAGTTCCCTTTAAATATGACAGAACAGATATAATTACAACCATTTCATAGATAAGAACATCAAGATCTTGAGATGCTGAGTGATCTGCCCACGATTTACCAGAGACTCAGTTATGGGGTTGGGGTTAAAAATGTAGGTGTGATGGCCTCTGTTATCCTGGTTGCTGAGGCCGGTCAGACGAAGATGGAGAATCCAAGGTAAGGCCACTCAGAGGGTGCAGCACGTGTGGACCTTGTAACATCTGTGGACATAGCCCAGGGCTGGGGAGGGTTGAGGGCCCCAGGGCCCAGCCTGACCACAGCTGTCCTCTGGACCCAGACTGCAGCCTAAAGGAGGAGAGAGGCGAAGAGGGGAGTCCCCACTTTCCCACGGACTGTGACAGGCTTTCAACTTTGGAATGGACTTGACAATGAGAGTGTGAAAGGAGAAAACGGTGTTAACAAGTGCTGGGCAGTAACCAGCACCCATAAAGATAAGGAAGCTCTAAGCAGCAGGGGGCATGGAGAGGCATCTCCCAGGCTCCCTTACTGCCTTGGCCCTGTTCCTGCTCTCAGAGACGCCCTTCTCTAGCTTGAGCCAAAGGAAATAGAGCTGTTTATCTTGGTTATTTCTTTTCTGTGGGGGAATTCCCCAGCAAGGCACCTTTTTATTTCCTTGTGGAGATAAAGGTATTCTGTTTCTCCAGTTCTTCAGAAGAGTAAGAGGAGTGGATTAGGGGAGGTGGGGACAGATATGAGTGTCGGGTGGCAGCTCAAGGCTCTCTTGATTCTGGTTAACTGCCCTGGACTTTTCATACCAGGCCAATGATTAACTTCTGGAGTGGGGCCTTAGCCAAATGCCAGCGTCCGCCCCAGCCTGGATGTGCTCAGGCAACGCTGGCTGCAGGACCACCTGAGTGGGCACCGTGGTGGCCATGGGATTGACTCCCAGGTGGGAGCAGGGGTCAGAGGGCTGGGAAGTCTCTCTCCTCTGGAACTCGCTGCAGAGACCCAAGTACTCTACCACCTGCCATTTGCGCTGGCCTTGGATGCAGTGGCCAGTGGGAGGACACAATGCCACGTGCTTTGAGGAGCCCAAGCCAATAGCAGCTCTCTGGTTCCGGTCGCTGTTCTCACCTGACATCAGCAAGCTTCCTAATATTACTGTGAGGCTGGAGTCGGTCTTCCCATAGGCTGAGCTGGGGCATGCAGCCCCGCCTCTGGATTGGTAAAAGCAATTTTGCCTTGGGTTACATAGAGTCAGATGCCAGATTTTTCAAGCGGGGGTCCTGACTGCCAACCCAGGCTTCTCTCATCTGTGACATGCTTGGATGGCTGTGAAGGTCCACATCGGGGGAGGATGCGCACACGTACCCATTACCCTTTGCATAACCTCACACCAGGGATGAGATCACCAGGCATGCACAGGGGGAGGGCAAATCTGGTAGAAGTTGACCTTGGTGAGGAAACACACAGTCCAGTCCCCAGGGATACTGGACTCTTCCCATGCCCCCATGCTCTCAAGAGCAGGAAATCTTTGCTCAAAGCTAAACTTGAAACACAATTTCTCTGTTCGCAGCTGAAAGGACCCTGGGCTTTGCGAATCATTTGAAATCTCTTCCTCTCAAAACCAGACTTTCTCCCAAACCTGGGAGATTCAGGTCTCAGGGAAGCCCCAGTTCCATGGTAGCTGGGGCTGGAGTCAAAGGATTTGCTTTAGGAAGGAAAGAAAGAGCATAATATTTATTGGGCACCTGGTATGCACCAGATGCTTTGCTACCTTGTTTTCTTATATGACTTCATCCATCATCTCAGCCACCCAAGGGATAAATAATATCTTCATGTGCAGATGGGAAATCTAAGGGTTAGAGAGATTCTTGGCCCCAAGACTCCACAGCAGAGTGGGATCAAATCGCTACCCTATTATCACTACTTGGATGCTCAGAGGGGCCTGTTCTTTTGGGATCTACATGGGCTAGTATATCATGCATGAAGGCACATTTTC
This sequence comes from Hyperoodon ampullatus, assembly GCF_949752795.1. Lineage (NCBI taxonomy): Eukaryota > Metazoa > Chordata > Mammalia > Artiodactyla > Ziphiidae > Hyperoodon > Hyperoodon ampullatus. The sequence goes on along the minus strand of NC_136915.1, from coordinate 148,058,543 downwards.
TGGCTCTTAAAAAAGGAGCCGTATTTTCACTAGTCAGACTGGGATATTCTAAATCATTCTCATTTTACCAAGTTACTGACCCTGATATATTCATAATGTATGTCTACACAATTGTGGGTTGGGGCAGGGTGTAGGCCCTGCTGAATCATAGGGTCTATCTCCTCATAGAATTAATCTAGCTAGCTCCCCTGAAGTTAGAGTGGTTGGTCTTCAGCTCTCATGGCTTGGAATCAAATCTTTGTCCATCTAATCTTAGGTTTTTCTCCTTTTTCAGAGGGAGAAGGCTCTCCTGGACCAGGTCCTGGCTTGGCTGCTGGTGAGCACAGGCCCTCAGCAACTCTGGGTTCTTCACCTGTTTGGTACACAGCAGAGGGTCAGCTGAAGCTCTCACAGTCCCCGGGGCTTTAGAGGGAACAGAAGCAGGCACTGTGGGGACTTGAAGCCAAGTTGGCAGTTTCTGACTTCCTGTGAGTGTGAACTTGGGGGAACAGGAAGCTTGGGGCTCAGAGGAGCAGGGAGAGTCTGGTCTGGCTGGGGAAGGAGCTTTCCTTGGCCTGGACTGAATGGCCAGGAGAGGCACTGACTGGGTCCATGTGGGACTATCACTCTCCTCTCCCATGGGTGCAGAGGCCAAGCACAGACTAGAGTGAGCCTGGAAACCACAGCATCGCTAAGGGAGGGAAGGCAGTCTGTGTAGTCTGGAAGGGCCTCAGACTTGTAGTGGCAGGCAGGAGCATAGGAGAGGTTATGAAGTTTATGTAAGCCCTGGATTGTGGGAGAATCTCCAAGGAAAGTTAGTATTGGAGAAAAGGACTCGGAACTCCAGAGGGCAGGGAGATGGAGAGAGAGCAGCCACAGGGTCCAAAGGATATATGAGCTAGAAAGACCCAAGACTTTCTGGTTCCATTCCTGTCTAAAGTCGGAATGCAAGACTTCAGCAGAAATTAAGCATTTGGAATACAAGCTCCATGAAGCTCTGGGAATAAGACTTGTGGATTTTCAGATGGCCTTTTGACAAAGACTGAGAACCCCTGTTATTGACTCCATCCCATTCTACCCTGATGTGTAAGTGTTTACCTCACCACTCTACCAGGTGGCAAGTTCCTGGAAGTGAAGGGTCAACTGAGATCAATCTCCCCACCTCCAGAAGGCCTTGCTCTCCAGAGGGTGCCTGGCAAAGACCAACTGCTCAGCAAAGACTGATTGGATTGGGAATGGTTACATCCTCATTCCCTCTCTGAGAAGGGCAAAGTTAGGGCTGATTTCTCTCACTTTGCCCAATAGCTTCTTGGTTCTGGGCACTCAAGGGAAAGTAGCATGAAGAGGAGCATGGAGGATGAAAGAGGACCCAGAGGTCCCGAGTCCTGCTCTGTCACAGGCTACCAGAAGAGCGCTACCACTTGGGCAAAATATGCTGGCTCAACTTTCCCATCTGTAAAATGGGCATCATGGTCCCTGACCCTTCTAGTTGAAGAGCTGCTGCGGGATGGGGGACTATGGAGTGGAATAACAGGTTAATATATATGGAAGCACTCTGAATAGTGTAAAGCGCTCTTCCACTGTAAGAGGTTGCAATTACTCGTTAGCACAGGAGGGTGAGGGTCTGTGCACTTAACTTTTACGGTTGCTGTGCACTTGGAGAGTAGCACAGAGCACGGACTCCTCAGCTTGGCTCTCGTCTCTCTTACTTGGGGGTTGCGTGATTTGGGGCAGGCTATTTAAACTCATTGAGCCCCAAGTCCCCATCTGTAAACTGGAGACAATTGTACCTAGTATAGAGAGTCGCTGTAAGGATTAAATGAAGCAACATATGTAAAGTTCTAAGCAGGGCGTTGGGCTTAAAAAAAAACAGTTCCTTGCCCATATCCTCTCTAAAATCAACACAGTCTTCTCTTTTACCTGTCTTAGAGTGAGAGAACAGAAGTCTGTTTGCTGAGCGTCCTTTGAAGACTGGGGGGAGCTGCTCAGATTAGACCAGCATGGCCTGAAAGAGGACTAGGTTAGAAGTGAGGGATCATAATTAGAGCTAGCACGTACTGAGTCATTTTCAAGGGCTTTACATGTGTTAATTTAATCTTCACAACCACCCTAGAAGGTAGGATAAAATGGGCAAACGCACTTCACAGATGAGACAGTTGAGGCCCAGAGAAGTAAGACATTTGTCCAAAGTTACACAGTAGGTAAGTGACTGGGATGGGATTCAAATACAGGCATTCTGGGTCAAGAGTACAAGATTTTAGTCACTATGCTGTACTGCAGAGGGTTTTAGAGTTGAGAGGAAGAAGTCAGGAGGGGAGGGAGCAGGAAATCCAATCTTAGAGGAGAAGTTAGTCCAGTTCTCGCCTCTCTGCTTTTCACAGGAAAGGTAGTTCCTGTGAAGAGACTCTATCTGAACCCAGAGGTAGGTGCCAACAGAGAAATTTCTTCCTGAAAAATAATACTGGCTGCTATTTATTTAGCACTTACCATGTGTACGGCATGCTACATCCGTTTCCTAAAACCAGACACATTGCCTTCAAAGCTCCTTTCTACTTCATCACACTGTGTCAATGCCAGGGACTTTGGGCCCCCAGCTTCAGCCCACCCAAAGAAGGGGCAAGACATAGATGAGGGGATCTCTGCTGAGCACAGGCCTGAATAATGTTATTGTTTTTAAAGCTGGGTATTGTGTTTTTTAGGTGATGTCAGAATGTCCCCATGACCATATCAAAATGACTGCCCCCAATGTTGTCATTTGTACTTGCTGGGTGAACTTACACCACTCACATTAACTCACAGTCTTAGTTTCCTCAACTGTAAAATGGGATTGTGATACCTACCCTGCCTACCTCCCAGGTTTGTTTCAGGTGGGAAGGGAATGAAGCTGTGAAAGCCAAGGGTAAGTGTGTTTACCACTTGGAAGCTGCTGCTATCACCCTATTTGTAAAATAAAACCACAGCATCTAGAGGTGCTAAGAGACAGGCTAAGAGACAGCTAGCTGCTCTCCTGGCTCCTGGTTCATGGCTCGTTCTGCTACATCACCACACCCAAGGCCAGGGAGAGAGATGGATGGAGAGTTTCAGAACTGGCTCTGGGAAGACCAGAGAGTTGCCTTCTACCCTAACCCATGAATTGGCATATCTCGTCTCCAGGTGTTCAGGGACCTGTAATTCCCCTAGTGAAGGGGGAGAGTGATGGCGAAGGCTGTGGTGCAAAACAGCGCCAGCAGCTTAGGTGGCCTGGGGCAGTTGCAAAAAGGGAAGTGGGGGCGGTGGGAGACGGAGCTTGCGCAGCAGCTGTGCTTGGGCCGGAGGGTCCCCTGGCTGGCCTGGGGATGCCGTCAGGATGGGCCAGGGGAAGCCTATGTCTGAGGCCTCCGGGCTGCCGAGCCAGGAGGAACATCAGGATCGGGGAATGCTGTCTATGCCTGGGAGGGGTCTCTGCCCGCCTTGCTCACTTTCCCAGGAAGGACCTCGTTTTTCCCACTTTAGCAGATGCAGGATGATACAGTGATACACACTATACCTCAAAGTGGCAGGAATCTGTGAGAGCAAAGCTGGGTTGAAATTGGAAAGGATCTCAGAGCCTCTTCGAAGCCGGGAAAAAGGGGCTGCCTGTGCCCCCACCAGAAAGCTGGAGGTGGAAAGCGTCAAGGACTAGAAGGGTACCTGCCTCGCGCCAGGCACTACACATGACTTATGCTATTCAGGTCTTTCTGCTGCTCAATAGTCCTGGAATAACTGAACCGAACTGAAAAACACCAAACAACTGTTATTTCCCTCTAGAGTTTTCAAAGCAATTCCATACGTTTCCTCATTTGAATCTCACATCCACCCTAAGTGATTGGCCTTATTTGTATCCCCATTTTACACATTAGGAAACCGAGACTGAGAGAGCGATTAGGTGACTTGCCTAAGGTCACAGTTAAGTTATAAAGGAGTTAGTAGGGAATTCAGAGACCAAACTTAGAGCAGAACTACATGTGCTGACCCAAGACATCCCTTCTTCCCACCTGCTGAGCTTTCACCCATGCGTCCTTACTCAGCTCTCCGGGATGTGCCTGCCTACTCTCCACAACATGCTCAGGCACACAAGCAGCGACCACGTTCTCCTCACCCCACTCTCTGTAAGCTGGGAGTCATGCACGCAGAGAGCACTGCCTGAGTCACCATCCCGGGCCCTTCCCAGATGGCATCCCTTTGGGGATCCCAGAGCAGCCACACTTACTTTTAGCCACTTCCTTCTATCCTGTCAGCTTCTTGGACACAGCCTGCTGACCAGTCTGCAACCCTTGCCTTTCTAGAAGCCTCTGTCAGGACACTGGATACTGCTGCCAAAACTGAAACTGTGTGTGGTGCTTGACCCACACCTGGGCTCTTAAAGGGACACTCTCCCATGGGCATGGCGGCTGGCCAGTGGCACGTGACTCCCACAGATCCCTTGCTTTCCTTTCCTTTTGGCTTTCCTGGCTGGCACCACTTGCTTCTCCTTGACCTTGGGAGACTCTGTTACTTGGGAATCCTCCATCTTTACAGCTGCAGGATGTGAGACAGGGTATCAAGCATGAAGAGCTTGTTCTGTTGCTTTTTAGCTGCAAGATCCTAGGCAAGTCACCTTCATATTTCTTTTCAGCTGGAAACTAGGGAGAGTAATACCAAACCTACAGGTTGAGGATATAACCAGATATTAGATGTGAAACCCCTAGCCCAGGGCACAGTGTGGAATCGATATGCATTGGAAGGGGTATAGGTGGCAGGAAGAGCCTCACATCCTTGGACTCATATCTCCACTCACCTGGCAACGTCCCCCACTCCCTGGGCTATTCAGCCTGGATTAAGTCCACTTGTTACGCATCTCCTGCAGAACCCCTTTTGCCAGCTCCAGAGCTCCCAGGACCCCGGGGACCGTGCTCTTCCCTCCTCACTCACTAGAGGAATTGGAGATTCTGGCTGCCTCTGAGCTCCCCCAGGAATGGCAGACCTTGGAGTCTTGTTGGAACCTGGGCTTGGCGCCTCGGCAAAGAGGGCGCTGACAGGCAGAGCTGGGGTAGAAACCTCCTTCCCTGACTCAGTTAGTCCTTGGTGCTCTCCCTGACCTGACCCAGTTAGGACTCCCAGGAGTTCCCCAAATGACCTTAGTCCTGAGTCACACAAGTGAACCCCACTCCCCAACACACATGTGCGTCCTCCACCCCTCACCATGCTCCCCCCACAGAATCCTGCCCCATCTTACCTGCGCAGGGCCGACCCAGGCTCTCCCTACAGCATCCTACAGGCTGAACCCCAAAAGGGGAAGGAGGAAAGGGGAAATAGAGTCCCGGAAAAACACAAGGCAGTCAGAGCCCAGGTCTTATTTTAGCTAACCACTCAGTCACAGCAGGCTATCAACTCGCGATCACAGGTTTGGATGGCAAGAAAAGAAACCAGGTTTTCTACTATGGAGCTTAATTTTAGACCCTAAACCCACAATCTGACTGATGTAAGAAAAAATTACCTAGTCACTTCTGGGCAAAGTTGGTCCAATTCAACTATATCTCAGTCACTTTACTCCCGATTGAAAACTCAGTCTCATTCTGGATTTTCTTTCCTTTTTGTCTCCCCTCTCTCCTCTGGTGATGATGTAAACCCTGGGGAAGTGGGCATGGGTGAGGGAATGGCTTGTGCCAGTGTAACTGTCGAGGCAGTGGGAAGGAGGGTCCCATCACACTGGCCTTGCTTTGTCATGGTTCTATGTTGGCCTCATGCACCAGAAGGAAATAGTCCCATCCACTGAGATGTAAGGTGCCCTGCTGATTGGTGGCCTTTATACTGGCCCATCCTGAGAGGTCTGTTGTCCACTCTGTGTTCTACTTGTCCCTTCATCTGGGCTCCTTTGGGTAGGACCTCCGGGCCCCCTCAGCCCTTCCTCGCCCTTCTTGTGTATGCAGGGCAAATGTGGCTCATCTGCATCTTTCTGATGCCTTCGGGAGATCGTGTGCCTCAGAGGCACGTTCTCCCCAACACCACTTGTAGCCTTCTGTGCTCAATTGTCCCCCTGTAACTGGGGCTGCAAAGGACATTGGCAAGATGCTGACCACCAAAGTTGCATACAGGACAAGCAAGGCACAGGCCCCCTTGGCTCTGGCATCTCCAAACCCTTCTGGATCTCTCCCTCATTGTCAACCTCCTCTCCCGACTGCAGCCCTGATCTAAGCCCGATGGTGGTGGGTGGGAAGGCACAAAGACGCATCGATAGCTAAGCCATCTTTCTTCCCCTTCAGCAATTGTTCTTCCTTCCAGTTCCAGGGTCAATGTGAAGTGGGAGGATGTGAGGGGAGATGGAGATGGTTTGGGGACAGTTAGGGGAACATCCTGGTTCTGCCAGATTATAGCTCCTTTCAAAGGTTTTCCTTCTTATCTCTCTTTCCTTTGGAACTCAATTGTCAAGATATTTGTAGGTTTTGTTTTCTTAGTCTCATTAACCGATTTCCTCCAAAGCAGGGATACCTTGTGTTGTCTGGGCTGGAGTTGGTGCTGAGAGAGGCCCACTGAGCACTAAGACAGAACCTTGATGAGTGTAAGCCTGTGGGGAGGGAGGGAAGCACATCCATGAAACAGTTGCTTCTCATGCTGCCTTGGGGGCCTCAGATCTCCCCTCCTATTCCTGTAGTCTGTGATGGTGGGAGGGTTCCTTGATCATGTCCTGTTGTATTCCCAGGAGTCCCCAAGACTATCTTAGCATACCGTTCCCCCACTCACCCCCTCCCCGCCCTACATATCCAAGACCTGCCTGGATTAGTGATCCAGCTTAGGGAAAGAAGAAAATGAGAAGCAGAACCCAGGGAAGAGCCACAAAGTCAAGGCCCTGCGTCCTATTTTGGGCTCAGCCACATGCTAGTGGTGTGATTGGAGTCCCCCAGCTTCCCCTCTTTCACTGTGGTTTCCCCACCTGGAACCCACTGGCCCTAATACATAGCTCCTGCATCCCAGTCCTGAGAGAGGAGATACAGGCCAAGAGGGTCCAACTACCCAACTCAATAGTGATGATAGCAACAGGAATTATACCTCCCAAACTGCCATCACTTCATATGCTTAAAAGCTTCCCCTCCCTTTTAAAATAATCATATGAGAAGAATATAATAATGAGAACGGCTTCTCATTTGGCTTTCATGACTCTGGGACTCAGCATGAGTCAGTGTGGGGAAGTGCAGAGCCCTGGTCTGGGGAGAGAACACCTGTATCGTGGCTCTGGCTCTGCGTCTAACTTGCTGAGTGACCTTTGCCAAATCACTTCCTCCTTTAGGGCTGCAGTCGTTTCATCTGTTGAATGGGGTGGGGGGGCTGGACCAAATGGTCTCCAAGTCTTTTCCAGTTCTAGGATTCTGTGTTTTGATCAAGCACCACATTAGAGTCCTGTGGCTGCTGTAACAAATTACTACAACCTGTGTGGCTTAAAACAGCTGAAATGTATTATCTCTTGGTCCTAGAGGCCAAAAACCTGAAATCAAGGTGTGGGTGATGTGCTTCCTCTGGAAGCTCTGGGGAAGAATCTGATCTTGCCTCTTCTACCTCCTGATGGCTGCTGGCATTCCTTGGCATTCTTTGGCTTGTAGCCGCATCACTCTGATCTCTGTCCTTGTGCTCACGTTGTCTGCTGAAAGTGTATCTCAAGTGTTTCTCAGCCTCTCTTATAAGGACACTTGTGATGGCATTTGGGGTCCACCCGGATAACCCAGGATGATTTCCTCATCTCAAGATCCTGAACTGAATTACATCTGCAAAGACCCTTTTCTCAAATAAGGTAACATTTACAGATTCTAGAGATCAGGAGGTGCACATGTCTTTGGGAGGTTATTTTTCAGCCTACCACAAGCATCTACTATGCCCATGACCAGTTTGATCAATTTACCACAAAATTACGCCCACAACAATTTCGAGGTCCAGGGAGATTTGAGACATGCAGGGGTACGCAGCCCTGTTCCCCAAGGGCTTATGGTTTAACTGAGGAGTCGTCACCCCAACACACCACTGCCAAAGAGCAACACCAGCCAGGCAGTGTAGCCTTGTGGAAAGCTCCCAAGCTCCAGACCCAGAACACCATGGCTTTACGTAGGAGCCCTGCCACCTACTAGCGGAGGGACCCTTGACAAGTTTTTTAATGTCTCTGGACCTTGGTATTCTCATTTATAAAATGAGGCTAATTACACTTACCCCATAATTATGGTATGAAGATTAACTGTAATATGGACAGTGGCTGGCATCTAAAATGTGCTTATTGTCCAGCTTCAAATGAAAGGGACAGCATAGGCTTTTGGAACAGAGCCGCACTGATCCATGAGGAACCAAGGGCAGGGAAGTGGAGTGACTTGCCCAGGTTTACATGGTGAGTTGATGGCATGGATGGGTTGAGAACCAAGGTCTCCCAGCATTGGGCACTTTCCTCTACTTCCCAGATCCTTTGCTCCGCCAGATGAATCTTCTGAATTGTGTTTCCCCAGGCAGCAAAGGGCTCCCATTTGCACCCTGAACTGATCCAGGGAAGACTGGAGAGGGCCAGGTCCACACGCCTCCGCAGGCCCAGCCCTTCAGATTGGCACCACTAGCGTGTTGCTCCCAGACCTGGGGCTGATCCAGCCACCAACGGAGAAGGGGAGGTCAATGCCATCCAGTCCTTCTCCAGAACTCCACTGCCCTTCTGGCATTGCTCACTGTGGACGGTCTCCATGAATGTAGCTGGACAAGTGAGATAAGATAGGATGGATGAAATGCCTATAACTGCTGTTTACTGCCTGCTCTCTGCTCCCATGTGTGGATCTTTAGCTGAGTCAGTGTTTAACCCTTGTCTGGAGTCAATGTTTAACCCCAGGTCAGCCAGCCCTGAAATTTAGCATTCCTTGGTAAACCAATAATATATAGTATTTTAGTGTCAATCACTGGAAAATAGAATTGTGACAGTGGATTTACCAAAGCTAAATAGCAAGCCCCATTCCCCCCCACACACACTTTTTTTTAAGGATGTTGACTGTTTGGGATTATTTATGCCATGTATCCTGCCCTCGCCATCAGCAAATAATGATCTAGCATTTCCTGGCCCCAGCTGTCGTCTACTGGCAGGAGCACAGCATTGGCTCTTCTTGTTCTAATTTCTCCTTTGCGGCTTGGGAGAGGGCATGGGATGGGGACGACTGTCCTTTTGGTTAGCTGAGCGCTGCTGTCTGGCAATGTGGTCCCTAGTGTGGTCACTGCCTGGAATCCCAGACTAGAACCATCCAGTCGGCTGGGCTTGCTCGGGAAAGCTTTTGGGGGAGTTTCTGAGCACAGACTTATGTTCAGAGGCTCCCTGGTGAATCTCCCCATTAGGAAGTAGGTAGAAGGAAACTTCATTATAAATGCTCTATGTTTGCCTGGCTATTGGGTGATTCCATAGGGGCTCCCCAGGGCCCTTCTTAAGGAGCTTGGAGCATAGCATCTATGATCTGGCAGCATTATGTCCATGACAAGAACAAGCTCAATGAAGGAAAAGTCAGAATGGCAAGCTGGGTGGTGGATATGTGGGGAGTGTGAAAGACGGGGAGAGGGCTGCGACCAGATTAGAGGTTCAGGTCACTGGATGTGTTGGAGAGGGTGACTTACTGGCCAAGTGTGTGCACCTGAGCCTCAAATCTTTTCTTTTTTCTACATGAACTCACTGAGTCACCTCCTTCTCCCTGACTACCTGCCTCCCTGTGTCACTGCCCAGATGTCCAACCCCTCATCTGTTTTCCTAGCTCTGTTGACTCCCAATCAGGGAGTGAAAACAACATTTCTTCTAGGCCTTCCGGGGTGGTGGTGAGGAGGATTATCTGTACTCTATCATTGTGGCTGGTGGGCGAGTGAAGGCAGAGACTGTGGTGGGTGCCCCCTGAGCCTATGTCTTGCCTTGAGGAGGCTAGGAGTGATGAAGCTGAACATGAAAGAGCCTGGAAATGGAAAGTTGGCCTTGGTCCCAAGGCTCCCTCTATTTCCCCTAAGCCAGTCCCAGGACCCCAAAGAGCTTTTATTCTCTGGTTCTGAGAGGCAGGAACAAATGAACAAACCATTTCTGGGGTTACCAAACCACTCTCTTGCCTTCTACTACCTCCATCCCTTGGCCAGGAAGGGGCGGAAGAAGGAAGAGTTTCAGAGTAGACATCCAAAGTCAACAGAGTGTCAGGTGACAGGGCCCAGCCCCTCTCATAAGCTACTGGTATCTTCCTGAAACCTTGTTGTTTCCTTGTTCCTGGTCTGAGCCTGGCCTTTAGCCCAAGGTTTGCCTAGCAGGCAGCCACTGGAAAAATATCGCCTGTGATCCCCTGCAGCCTGTGCCGTCCGAGCCTCAGTGGTCCCACCTGTATAGTGGTGTACTATCTGCTTCTTTCTGGTGACATATACTATAATAAATTTTCAGTTTTCTTTGCTACATGGGTGGAGGAGAGTGCTGGCAAAATGAAAAATTTAGACAAGTTGCATTTCCTAAGCAGTCTGCCCTTCCCATGCCAGGCTCTAAAGAAGTGAACTCCCTGATGCCTGTTTCTGAATTTGTGTCTGAAGTGAGGTGCAACATCTTCAGATTATGGGACAACTTGGAAAACGCCTTTGGTCATGGTCATCCTGGCTCTCTTCCTCTTGTCTAAGATACCCAGGGCTGGGGAGCCAAGACTCTGTAACATTAGGAGAAGAAGTGGCCCTTGTTGATTGACCCTCTACACTCAGAGCAACACTGGTAGATCTAGATCAAGGCAGCAAACAGGCCAAGGTTGGGAAATCGGCCAGAGGTTCGAAGAGGCAGAACACAGAAGATGCCAGATGCTAATCAGGGAACATATGTCTTCAACAAAACGGGACCAGGAGGCAAATGGTGGCCTCCTGACCTAGTGCCTCAGTGCTCGTGATTTCTACAAGCCTCTAGGAGTATGGCATAGGGTCCTTTCCTGCAGCTGGCACCTCTCTGCTGCCTGTCTGGGTTTCAGCTGACCCCCTGGAGATCAGGCCATGGGGTGACAGCTCATCCCCTTGCTGATAGTGAAGGGAGCAGGTTGGCCTGGGAGGACCAGTGCCTTCAAGCCAAGCTGTGTCACTTCAAGAAAAATGGAGGGCTTGGTGGCCCTGGACCCTGCATGCAAGGCTACCCACAGAGAGTGCGTTTCCTTTCGTGTAGAATCTCCATTCTCCATTGAACGTTTGTCAAGCTGTTAGCCCTGGATTATCTACACCAATGGAAAATAATCACATAATCCATGTCTACTTGGCTGAAGTGAAGTATAAGTCTTTCGGTGGAAGTACCTTCCTCTTTATATCTGACTGGAGCTGTTATTTAACTGATTCTGTATTTCCCAGACCCCACTGGCTCCTGGAGAAGAGGAAGAAATCCCCATAGTCTTAGTGGAGAGCATGAGAAGTGGTCTGTGGAGTTAAGCATTTGCCCTGAGTTAGCTATGACGGACACCGCTGCAGGAGATTAAGATCTGAGCAAAATTTGCACAAATGCCAATAAGGACCTCGGGGCTGGTGAGTGAATTTTTAGCTCTTAGCTCCAGCTCCCTGAACTTTTCCACTTCACTTAGCCAGGACAGGAATGTCAGCTCAGTGATCGAAGAGAACAAATTACTGGAAATGGTTATGACATTTTTACACCCAGGCCTAAAAGAGGAAAACAAGGAATTCTCTAGAACCTTAAACAGGGAAGGCCTGACCAGATATGCAGGCCATAAGTCCAAGTATGGAGGTGCAGCGCCGTGATCAAGGATCTAGGCTGTAGCTGCTGTGCGTTCAGTGCCCAGGTGTGTAGCTACTTCCTGTCTCTGGCTTCAGTCTTCTCATCTGTAAAATGGGGATTATCCTGCCTACCTTACAGAAATGTTGCATCAAATGAATACGGAATGTGAAAACACCTAGGGGCGTGCCAGCTGTGTAGAGATACTTAACGAACAGTAGCAACATTAATAAGTAGTGGTGGGGTGAGAACGGGAGGGTTGAGCCCTAACCCGGAGAACATGCTTGATCCTAGGAAAGTCAGTGCTTCCCTGCCCTGTATCTTGGATTAGAAATCTCCACGGACACTTCCCTGATTCCAGCTTCAGAGATGGAGTGTCTCCATGCCCCTCATCCCAGAGGTGTGGGTATCATGCTAGCTGGGGATATGAGATTAAAAATCCAAAGCACTGACAATACCCAGCAGTGGATGTGGCCTGCTTAGCCTGCTTAGCCTGCTTTGCCTCTGGCCCCTTAAGTCCAAGCTCCTGCCCCACTGCAGGCATCCTTTAGCCCATAAAGGAAAGCTGTAAGCCTTCGGGGCTGCCCCACTTCCTTCCTGGCCAAGATTTCCCTCAGATCTTATCTCTGTTCTGCTCCAAAGACTTTGATCTTGGCTCTGCTTCATCCATTTGAAATTTTACTGGCTTCTGCTTGTGCACCTCAGCTTTCCCTGGAACTCTGATTTGGCAGTCTTTCCTACTTCTGGAAGCTGCCCCTGACTCCAGCCCCTTGGCCAACACACTTGCTGGTTGGTCCCCTCCTTCCCCCAGGCAGGTGGTCAGGCAGAATGCCCCAACGGCTGAATCCCAGACAGAAGGATTACAAGAGCTCAGAAGGAGGAGGGGGTGAGGAAAGGGGTGGTCCAGGGCAGCTGTTGAGAAGGAGTGATCCTTCATATCAGAGTGGGAACAGGAGAGTCTCAGTTGGTTTTATGGCTTAATGCGGGGATTGGCAGATTATGGCTCTCGAGCCAGATCCAGATCCAGCCTGCTTCTGTAAATAGTTTTGATGGAACATAGCCAAAGTCATTCACTTAGGGATTGTCTCTGGCTGCTTCTGTGCTGCCAGGGCAGAACTGAGTAGTTGTGACAGAGGCTGTATGGCCTGCAAAGTCTGAAGTATTTACTATCCGGCCCTTTCCCAAAAAGGTTTGCTGACCCCTGGTTTAGTGCATCAAGCTTCCCCAAACAAGAAGTTATTTGAGGAACCCAGTCCTGTGAGGTTGCTTCACCAAAACACAGTAGTCCCAAACCCGGGGAAACACACACAATGTCCCCACCCCCCAGAGCTATTCACAATGCACCTTAGTGAATTAAAGTCTTCCAAAAATCCGGCACAAAACCTGTTTTTTGTTTAACCCACATTTCCCAAACTTCTTTGGTCTACCAAACCTTTTTCTCAGCATGCCTCTTAACAGTCCTCAGAAGCTAGAATTCTGTGGACGCCTCTGGAAAACTCTATCAGGTGGAATGATCCTATACAGCCTGGGTTCTCTCCTGTCCCTGCCTCTAATGAGCTGAGGGACCATGGTTGAATTACATACCCTTCAGGGCCTGCTTCCTCATTGGTTGGATGGGATAACAGTGGCTCTCCTATCTCTTTTACAGGTGTTTCAGGCAGGTCCCTGAGATCATGTGCATGAAAATGGTCTGGAGCTAGGGCTGTGGTGTCATTGATTTTTGACGATGAGCTTTTCTCTGACACATTGTTTAGCAAAGGTGAAATGGGGAAGCCACCAGGTCAAGGTCATGAGTTCCCTTTTCTAGTCCTCACTCTGTTATTCCTAATTGGGTTAACTGAGTGACTTTCAACAAGTTACTTCCCCCCATGGGGTCTCAGTTATCTCACCCTGGGCAATGGATTTTAGACTGGTTAATCTCTGAGGATCTATTAGCTCTGAAATTCGGTGATTCCATTTGGTTAGGTGCAGGCAACTTCCCTGTCTATCCAAAGCTGTGAGTCTTTCTCTCCCAAACCATGAAAATGGCATCGTATTGATTTTCTCTGGACAGTGTCTGGGTTCAGCTCCACCTATGAGGAGGTAGTAAGGAAGGAAGGATTTCTGGTGCTGCTGACACCTTAGGAGAGAGGGCTGAGCCTTCTGGGAATGTCTACCTGACAATTCTTGACTTGATACTGGAGCCTTTCTTTCCCTTCTCTTCCAATGCTCAAGGGCTGCTCTGTCCAAACATGAAGTTCAGACAGCTTGCTGACAGATCTGGCAAAATAAAGAGCAGATGTAATTCCTGAAAAGACAGTGGGCCCAAGAGTGGAGCAAAAGTCCCCCAACAGGCATGAAATAAAGTGATTGTAAAGCAGAATCCACATAAAATTCCTCTTGGCCACCTTCTCTCTTATCTGTCCCTCTTACCATAACCACTTTCCAGCTTCATCATCAGTCCTTGATATCAAGGATTTACAAGCAGTTGAATAAGGGGAGCTTTATGGAGAAGATGAGAATCTACTGAAAAATACCCTCTTCCTTCATGAACTTAGGAAAATCCCAGAAAATCTTGACTGGGTCAAAAGGTCTACAGCATAATAAGTATGGGGCCAAATGGGCAGGGATGAACTGGGAATGAGGGTTCTTCCTTTTGGTCCCTGCGTAAGGACCTATGGGATCATCTAGGGGACTCCCAAATGAAGGGGGATTCAGAACATCTGTGTTGGCAGTGTCCCCAGAGGTCATGGAGCCCATGCCCCTCCAGTCAGCCATTCAGTCACAAATATTTATTGCGGCCCCTATTGAGCTGAAGTTCTTTGGGGACATAGTAAGATGGAGAAAACACAATTACTGTCCTAAGAGCTTAGAATGTACTTGAAAAGGATATAGTTTAATGTGTGCAGCAGGCTGAGTGTTAAGAGATGTCAGAAAAAGGGGACACCTACCAAGGGCTAGGAGTGATGGTTGAAATGTTGTTAATTCTCCACTCTGATTGGAAGCCTCTCATATTTTCAAACCTCCAGGAATGGAAATTCCACTTTTTCCAGGTCCACTGACCTCCTCCAGTAACTAATAGATCCTTTCTTGCAGACTTCTTTGAGTCATAGTGTCACCTTTGGCCATGAAAAACGCTGGACCTTCCTTGGTCCAGTGATGGTCAGCCTTTGCTTCCCCAGATGGAGTCCCAGCTCCCCAAGCTTCCCTTCATACAGGCAGAGGAAGGAAGAGAAGAGGCTGGTATTCAGCCCTGGTTCTTTTTTCCACGGTGACTGAGCGGCTTATCCTTCCATTCCTCGGGGTCCAGGGTCCCTCTCCGGGATACTCAGGCTGGCATGGAGAGGAGGAGAGTCATCCTGGAGCATCTTCCTTTCCACCTGGGGAGGCTGGTCTGGCTGGAGGCTTAGCTCCGGGAACTGTGTCATCTGAATCAAGGTGACCCCTGATGATCTTTCTGTCTCCTGAGCTGCAAAGACACAGAGAACACTGTGAGCGTCCTGGGCACTGAATTTGATTCCTTGAGAACCACTTTCACCCACCGCAATCCTCAAGGACTTCCTGACACAGAGGATTTGCAACTGAGCCCTTAGATCGGCAGGGATTGGGCCAGGCCTTTGGGGCACTGGGTCTGAGAATCTTAGCCCTTTTGACTTGCTCCCAGAGCATCTCACCCTTTCTTCGCCAGATCTAAATGCCGTGGAGCAGTCCCTTTAGGAATGTTTAAACCTGGGCCTGGCGCTTTAAGAGACCTCCAGCTGGGCCGTGCAGAGGGTGCAAATGCAGTCTGGTTCCACATTTGGGCCCTGTACTCCGACCTGCGGTCAGGATTGTTCACGTGGTTCATATGACTACCAGGTGTCTTGCCATCTTCTGAAGAGCTTCTCCTTAAGCTCTGGGATGCCACTGAGACATAAATATATAGACTACTTTCCCATTTGATTGATAAAGGAACCAAGGCCAAGCTTGGTTAAGTGGCTCAGACTAGAATTTAGCACTTCTACATCCAGAAGTCCTGGTACCAACTCTGACCTCGACCCAGTCCTGAGGGTGTCAGATGGGAACAAGTGCTCCCCTCCCTGGCCTTGGGGTGACTTAAATTCCACTTACACCTCCTTTTTCTCCGGAGCTTCCTTTGCAGCAGAACAAGAGCCGTCAGCATAAACGGACACAGCACCGAAGAGACTGGAGTCAGCATCCGAGAGAGGTTTTTCTCTTCCAGATAAGCACTGGAGTGGAAGCAGCAGGGGAGGGGATGGTAAACGCACAGGAGAGGGGAGGTTGGAGCTGGGTAGGAGACTGAAGACCCTTTGGCCCTTGTCCCTCATTTTACAGATGAGAAGCTGAGGCCAAGGCAAGCTGGCTGCCCGAATTCCCATGGAGGGTTAGTTGCTGAGCTGGGACTAGGTCCCCTGCCTTCCAGTTCCCAAGCCCTGATCCTTTCCCTCCTCCACCAACGTGCCACAGTGGGCAAGAGAAGTGAGTGAGGGTCAGGGCATCTACGCTTGGCATTTGGCTTTGCCACAATCTGTCTTTGTAGCTTCAGTGAGTCACCCCCTGACCTCGTCAGAGCTTTGTTTCCTCATCTTTAAAAAAAAAAAGTCCCAACAGTCCCACCTAAATATGCCATTATTCTAGTGCTTATATTTTTGCTTGAAAGTCACATGAAGATACTCAGATAGGGTTCTCCCAGCAAGGACCCTTGAATGAGGGAGGATTCTGACTTTCATGTCCCTTGCACTTTACTGTCCTGAGGTTACAAAGGGAGAGGAGTGAGCAGACAGAGGGAGTCACAGAGGTTAGCTCACTGAGGGGCGTGCAAAGGGATGGAGCAGATGTGGAGTCTCAACGGAGAGGGCAGCCTGGGGGTTTACCTCTTCACGTGGGAGTCCTTGCCCAGGGGCCTGAAGGGCCTTGCTGCCAGGGCCAGTCTTGACGTCACTTGGGGACCACTGTCTCCAGCAGGGATGTCTAGGCCTCCTTCACTGCTTCCTTCCGCAGATGCCATCTCTATGCTGGTTGGCTCCAAGGTCCACACAACTGCAACTGGGGTGGTTCCTTCAACGGAGCCCAGGGCTTGTGGCTTAGAAACCGACATTTCTTCTTGGAGGGTTTCCCACATCCATTTTTCTGAGACCAGGGTTGATGGCCTAATGGTCGCCATGACCTTCTCAGCTGTGTCTGGGGCTATTCTGACCCTCTCTGTTTCCTCTCTTTGCCTATCAGTCCCAGTAGTTGTTTCCCTCTCTCTTTCGCTGGCCCTAGCCCTGTTTGCTTCCAAACTTCTGGTGCTCCACACTCGATCATCTTCTGTTGTATGGGACACACCTCTGATGGCTGAAGCTGGACTCTGCGGAGTGGGCATGGTTGCCCAAATGGAACCCTCTAGCTGGCTGCCTGTCCCTGGAGCTACTACCCCAGTTGCTCCTGGGGTTTGTCTTCCCTCAGCTGAAGCTGTGGTTTTGCTGGTTCCTAGAGTCAGAGCAACTCTGTCCCATCCTGTCCCTTGTCTCTCTATAGTCTGGATAGTTCCTGGTGTCTGTCTGTTGGCCGCTGGCGATACTGTCACAAAGGATCCCGTGATGAGCTCGCCAGCAGCCACAGTGGCTGAGGGGATGGCTCTGGAAAGACCTGTGTGAACAGTAGAAGGAGACCAAATGAGAAGGCTATCGGGGCTGCCTCCAGGACACCAAGCTGCAAAGGACACCAGTCTTGACGTGTTTGCTCCATGGAATGCAACCTCACTAAGCAATGCAGTCTTTGGCCGATATGTTGGATAAAATAAAAAATTGGGAAAACCAGATGTGTTCTCTAGTTTGTTGCCAATACTGACATCTTATGTCCCTATCTCCTTTTAAGCCCACAAATTCTCTATCCAGCTGCCCCAGGACACCATGCTGTCCCCTTTCCCAGGGCCCACATCCCTCACGTACTGCTTTTCAAATAAGAAAAAAAGAAAACTCCAGTCACAGCAGAGCAGCCAATGTCAGCAGATGGTTAGATAGCAACATCTAATCAAACAAGTCCACTCTCTGGACTCCTGCCTGCCTGCGCCATGTCACCGGTAGACCTGCCTTTCATAGCCTGGATGCCCTTCCTTGGACTCTGGGTACCTGACTCTAGGTCAACTCTCCAGAATGAGCCATGCACGGCACTGGCCTGGTAGCTGTCGGATGTCTGCTGAGACACTCAGTCTTAGGAAGAGCTCAGTCTCCATTCTTCTGCTTTGCCTGTCTTATGTGCTCTGCATGTCTGAACAAAGAGACATCATGACCCTAAGAAGCCATGTCCTCCAATTCACCAGCTTCACCGAGCTCTCTTCAAATATATGTACCACAACTTTCGGGGGGAATTGGGTGAGATAGATTACGGGGATTCAGTTGGGACGTTTTCCCTAGTATCTACCTTCCCTCTGAAGGTGGTCTCCATCTGAAATGAAAGCCTATGTCTTAAAGCCCTTGCCTGACCCCAGCTTTTCATCATCACACCCCTTGTGTTTAAAGCCCTCTTGGACCTCTGGGTCTTCTGTTGCCCCTAGCCCTTCCTAGCATTCGTGTCACCAAACTTGACCTGCCAGCCATCAGCCCTTACCTGCAGAGACGGTCAGGTTCATGCTGAAGAAGAGCATGTTGTTTGTGTTTCCAATGCCACAGCGGTAGTGCCCCACATCCTCCGGGGACAGCTGGGACAGCCTCACCACAAACAAGCCTCTTTGTGGGAAGTCTGTTAGGGCCACACGGCCACGGTAGCGAAGGTGAGTGTAGTGGTTGGTGGACACGATGGTTTGGCAGACCCACGTCCGGGGGCTGAGGCGGCACCAGTACTTCCTCTGGTGGCTGTTGACGGGCAAGGGTGGGTAATGGCACTGGATGGTGACAGCTCCCCCAGGCTCCCCAGACACCAGCCTCGGGCCCTTCAAAGCATTTGCAGCTGCAGGCAGAGAAAAAAAGAAGTCCGGAGCAAGAGTGCTGAATTTGTCACTGTTTGGGGAGCTATGAGCTCCAAACCCTGGCAGAATTAGGGAACAGGTCGGAAAATGCCTTCATGAAAGTGAAGCTAAAAAGAATCAATATAGGAATGTCAGAGCTTAGCCACTAGGTCAGGAGTAGCCCCAAGGTATGAAATGGAGCTGTGTCCAAGGCCCTATGGAGAGATGAAAATGCAGCAATAATCTTACCACTATTTAGCTAACCACTATTGAGCTTATCATGTGCAGGTGATCTCGTACATGTCTGTCCAAAGCCTGGATTCATGCCACTGTGCTCCAGTGCAGATGTTTTTTAAAAAATGCAAATGTTTAAGAAGCTGCCATCTAAGCACCTGTAATAAGGCCAAGGCAACAGCTGGCAGAAAGACTGTGGTTTATTTGCATGGAATGTAAAAGAGAGATGTTAAAACAACAATATCCTGTGATAAACCATAATGGAAAAGAATATGAAAAAGAATATATATAAGCATAACTGAATCACTTTGCTGTACAGCAGAAATTAACACAACATTGAAAATCAACTATACTTCAATAAAATTTTTTTTAAAAGAGGGATGTTAAATAGTAAAAAGAGATGAGTGTGACTTCTGCTGAAAGGAGAGGGTGCTGGAAGCACAGGAATCCTGCTCTGCTCGGCGGATAACTCCCCAGACCATCGTTTTCAAAAACGTTCATAGTGCTCACTTCTCTAGAAATGGAAATAACCAAGTGCCACCGTCAAAGCACGGCAGAATTGTGAATATGTCTGCTTTGGCGGTAGGCATGAACCATAGTTGAAGTACAGTCCATGGTCCTTTTACTGACTTAAATTTGATCCAATGCAAGCAGAAACAAGTTTACTCTTTCTCTCACTGCCTCTTCATACTAGCTCTGGGATGTCCCTCCTCCTTGATGAAATCTCAGACATAATTTCAAATATAGTAGCTTTCATAGTCTCGCTTGGATAAGAAGATGCCCAGCCCAGTGACTGCTGCAACTCCAGCCTCTTATCCAACTGAAGCCTCTTCCTATTTCCCAGCTACACTTGGAGGCCTGATGTGGGGGGAGGGGGACAAGTCGGGGTCTCTTGCTTTGCTCGACCCCTTCCCCTACTCAGAACTGCTCTTGGGGCCCCTCTGGGATTGGGTGTGGAGGGGAGAGACGAGAGGTGAATGGAAAGTCGTGATCTGCTGGTGGCGCCCTCTGGGCATGGCAGACGTCCAGAGCTGTGTCCTTCCCTTTTGCCTCCCAGATCGCTTGTCCGTGGCCTCTGGCTGCAGTTCCCTCTTGGTAAGAACTGCCTCTCCTCCTGCTGGCCTTTTATGACTCCTCCACCGCCAAGCTTAGGACTTCTGGCCACGTGCCCCTCTCGTGGTTACAATCCCTTCTGGGTAG
Source organism: Hyperoodon ampullatus (assembly GCF_949752795.1). Lineage (NCBI taxonomy): Eukaryota > Metazoa > Chordata > Mammalia > Artiodactyla > Ziphiidae > Hyperoodon > Hyperoodon ampullatus. The sequence continues at coordinate 148,038,513 of NC_136915.1, read as the reverse complement.
ACCTCTTGGTAGAGGCACTGGGGCAGCTCCTTTCTCTGGGACCTACATTTGGCCGCAGGAAGCACACCTTTGTCCTGCTGTCAGGATAAATCTGGGACATACAGCAAGCTTGTTGAGTGGCGTCCTAGAAGTTCCTTCTCTTACTTGGCTTAAAGTGAGGAGGAGGTGATCCATCTTGTCCCCCAGGGGCAGGTGGTGGAGAGCACAGCACACTGTCTCTCTCCAAACAACTCTTCTCTTCTACCTCTGATGATTCTCTAGGAGACTACACGGTGGGCTATTTCTGGAACAACTAGCCTTGCCATCTCTCTCCATAGTCCTGCCCAGGTGGTTCTACATGTTGCTTTAGGATGTGGGTGCCTGGCATCTATCAATTTGTTCTATGTCTTCAGCACCTCTGAATCCAAGAAAGTTTCATCCTGTTGCCAGGACTGGCTACATAATTTGCAGGGTCCAGTGCAAAATAAAAATGGAGGATCCCTTATTCAAAAGTTACTAAGGATTTCACTATGGCAACAGTAGAGCATTAAACCAAGCACCTTCTGAATGGGGTCCTGTGTGACTGCACATGGCACATGCCCATAAAGCTGACCTTGCCTGTTGCATATGTCTTGAGGTCTCATTATAGGAAGAGTCAAGGCCATACATGTTAGGGATAAATCAATACTCATTGTAGCTTTAATTAAGCGACACACCACAACTATGCCACTATTGATAAAGTTAAATGGTAACTTATCATTAAAAAGTAAGAATCTTCGTAATTACAAACAAGGACCACCTCAGGATGACAGTGATGGTGCTCTGATAAAGTGTTCACACCTCATATTTCAGGAATCTGCATGTGATCTACATGCGGCGCAGGCAAAAGGATTAAGAAGCCCAATTAATCAGCTGGATGGGCTGTTCTGACTTTGCAGTTGAGAGCTGATTAGGAATCCTTAATCAACTTTTGCAATAAACATTTTTTTCTTTTATAAATACCAAATTTCACTTACCCTTAAGAACTTATTCGCTGGATGACTAGTAGCTCTTGGTTATATATAATAAAGGTTTTTAGAATTTAGTACTGGTTGCCTGTGAGAATTAAAGAAAGGGCTGACATTTTAGGATCAATGTGGCGCCTGCCAGGGGTCCCTTCGGTGGAGGTGGTGCCCCTGCTCTCATTCACCCATCATCTCCCAGCAGCTGTCCACTGTACGGCTTCAGTCAGGGATGAGCGAGGGAGGCCTGCACTGGAGCTTGACTGGAGGCCATGGACTGGAGCTTGACCTGGTCTGAGGAAGTGCAAAAGGCCTGTGACACGAACAGGGAGAGCAGGGCTGGTGCCTGGGATGGATCACTCCTCCCTCCAGCAAAGGGGTGAGAAAACCGGGAGTGTCTCCTTGGCCCAGAGGGTGGGCCCAGAGGGCAGAGAGCCATCCCACAGCCACCTGAGACACGGTCTTCCGTGTGGAGGGGCCAAAGCAGAACCTGGGGCACAGGGAGGAGATGGGCCCTCGAGGGATCCACAAAGGCATCCACAAGAGGAGGAGCCAGCTCTAGAGCCCTGCCAGGCCAGAGAGTTCCCAGCCATCCCATCAAGTAAGAGCTGCCTGGCTCCTGCTGTCCTCCCACCTGCTGCTGTGACCCTATTGGCGTCCCAAGTGCCAGCTGCCTCGGCAGGGAGGAGAAGGAGCAGGGGAAGGGAGAAGGCAGCCCCCAGAGCCCTCCCTGCCTTCCTGACTGCGGGCCGTGGGTGACAAGGGGGCAAATCTCTGAATGAAGATTAAATTGCTGACCAAAATATTTAACCAGCCACTTACAATGATCAAATTAGAACATCTGAGACTTAAAGGAATTAGGTTAAGACTCCTATATGTTCGGAGAAAAATCATGCGGGCTGGGGAAGCTTGCTTCTTCTGAAAAATTTTAAAGGGGGCATTGGGAGATGAAAATAAAGAGGTGGTGTGATTATATCACAGAGAGTTCTCGCTCAGAGATAAGCTACCTTTGATTCATTAAAATTCTGATTTGTTTGTAAGACAAACACAATTGTTAATCCTTTCTTTGTATTACCATAGCGTTTATTTATTCATTTATTCTTTCGACAATTATTTGTTAAGCATCTACTTGGGTACCAGACACTCTAAGCACATACTCACTACATTCCTCAATGGCTCTCCATTACCATCAAAATAAAATCAGATACCACAGCATGGAGAGAGGACCATTCGTCATCTGAGCCTGATCAGCACACCAGCCTGTCAGGACCTACAGAGCAAGAATTCTGTCTTTCATCCGTGTGTCCCTAGTGCCTGGCACATGGTAGGCCCTCCATAAGTATGCATTGACTAAATAAGTAAATGTGTAGATGTAGTATTTACCCATCTGGTTTCTTTGTAGACTCTGCACTATTTGGAGTAGGTCAGGGTTTTTACGTCCCTAGTACTGGGTCTGGCACTTGAGCGTTTTTAGAATGAGTGGAAATAGAGTGGTGCTACCTCTGGCTTTTGCACACCCTGGAACCCATATCTTGCAAATGCAGCCAACTTTCTGTCATCAATTTGAATGGAAGAGAGCAGAGACAGATCAAAACTGTGAATATTCCAGCAATCATCAAGTCAGACATATGCCCCCTCATGTGAGCTCTCACCTCCCTCATTCCCTCTGACCCGGATCTGACCACTCCCTCGATCCAAAGCCATGCAGATGCCCGAACTACGGTGCGGGTGCTGAATGCTGCTGAGGTGCCCGTCAGGCATGTCTGCAGCCTGGAAGGCTCGGGTCTGGGTGTACAAGCTCTGAAGCTGGGCTGTTTGGGACTCACCCTGCAGCAGACACAGTATGAGGAGGACGGGCATTTTCCATCCTGCCCTCTGGTTGGTGACCTGCAAAAAAAACACTGCAGATGAAGAGGCTTGAGAGGAGACGAGTGAGAAGCTGGGCGAGTAGCCCTAGGACCTGGGCAAGCACCTTCTCACTCTGGGATCTTGGTTTGCTCAGTGCTGGGGCTGGATCAGCTCCACCTAAGAGCAGGATGTACCTGCCCTCTGAGGGAAGCACACCTCCATCCTCACGGCCCTAAACACGCACATTTGGCCTGGGTCACTGCCACCAAGACTAAAAAACTCCCTCTGGGGGATTCCAGCCCCGGCACCCACCTGCCAGCATGGAGCTCTGGATTTGGGGGAGCATCGTGTAGTGGAAAGACCCCAAGCTAGAAGTTTAAAACTTAGCTGGAATTGTGGGACCCTGGAAGGGTTACTCAGTCTTGGGGATCAGCTTCCTCTCCAGGGGGAATGAGAATCTGTACGGGGCTGTTGTACCAGTTAAATGAGACTGTTTTAGAAGAGTCAACAGAAGGCCTGGTCCTGAGTCGCTCGCTTCCCCTTCTCTTTTGCAGAAGGAGAATTAGTTCCTTCAAGGGAAGCTTTCTATCTCACTGGTAGTGTGCCTCCAGTCAACAATAGGAGTAAATTAACTCTCAGGCCAAGTAGTTTTCTGCCCAAGGGTCCTATTCTGTTTCTTCTCCACAATTTCTAGAAAGCCCTCCCTGGCCCCCAGTCCACACTGATCTTTCCCTGCTCTGGTCTCTCTCACTGGCCTGGGGAGCTCCTTGAGGGGAGGACTTTGAGCCTCCAGGCTCTGAAACAGGATCTAGCCTGGTGTAGGTGCCCAAGGCACAGCTATTGTGAACAAGAACCTTCCACTCTTTTGACAGACACCATGCTGACCACTACTCAATGGCCTTCTGTTGCTTGCTGATTAAAAAGGCAGGGATGGTACATTATACTTCATTTGTAGTTCCCACAGGGTTTTCGTGGATGCTTTTTGAGTGACTAAAAATCTCTTCTTTGAATCTATCTACTCTGCAGTTCCTGGGACCCGTGGACTTTTTTTTCTAAAGAAAGCAAAATTAAGTTAGCCATAGTTTTCTCCTTCCAATGCTAATACATGTCTCGCTAATGTTAAGAACAGGCTCTTAACAGTCAGTGGTCCCCTCACCCCACCCCCTGTATAACTAGACAAAGCCACACGAGGCCACTGGCCAGTCTGGGCTGTGGGCTAAAGGGGGAGAAAAGGGAAAAAGGTGAGGAGGAGAGGGGGAAGGCAGAGGAAGTAGGAGAAGGGGAAAGGAAAGGTAAGGTGGGAGTTGAAAGGAGACAGGAGAGAGGAGAGAAGGAGATAGAGTCCATGGTTGGCCCTGTAATGCAAGCTGTCGGCTCAGTGTGGCTCTGCCTAGCCATCTCCACTAAAGCCTCTGCCTGCTCTATCCAGGTAGGGCCCCCAGAGTGGCCAGATCTGGAAAAGTCCATGGGCTCCTTCTGCTTCCTGTGCCCTCCCCTTAGAATCTCCCGGGTCTTGGGCACCATCATGGCAGCCTCAGGCCCTCCCTGCCCTCCAGAGCTGCTGGTTTCCTGCCTGCACCTGGAGGCTTTCCCAGGTGCGCCTGCAGCTAATATGTTTTTTGATTAATATTCAACAGTTCCAGGCTAATTCTGAGGCTGGTGCCCAGGTTCCCCCAGGTGAGTTTTTCAAAAGTGCTAAGTGCTGACACAGCACATGCTGGGGCCAAAGTCTGCAGTGCCATGCTGGGGTTCTCTGAAGTGTGCACCAGTGGGTGCAGCTATCTCTCGGCTTCAGGAGCAAAAGCCGCCTCTGAGGGGCAATGAGGAAGCACAAGGTGTGAGATAAAATGCCTCCAAGGAGTTATCGGCCTTGACTAGAGGCTGCAAGGATAACATGCAATGGAAAGTCTCCAAGTTATCCACCTGCTGATAACCTTCAGAAAACCTCTCTCCAGGAGACAGGGAGCCCCAACTCAGTAGCTTGGGGCCACAGGCCTCTGTGATCGTGCACGGCATTTTAGGGGACAAGGGCACATTGGGGAATTCTCTTGTCCCTCAGTCCTGCTGGGAAGGGATCTACCCCATCTTCAGCACAGGCTGGTGTCTAACTCCCCAAATCCCTACTGGCCCCCTGAGCCCCACTTCTCTCCTATGCCCCCATCCCCGTGACAGCAGACAAGAAAGGAAGGAGGCAGATGTAGAGGGAAGAGCACAGAACCAGGATTCAGGAGGTTCCGCATTGCCCATGGCAATGACCTTGAGCAATGTCTCTTTTGTCTCCACTGCAACACAAGAGCTTTGACTGCAAGAGCGCCATATGCTTCCTTCTCCTTCTTAATATTAGTTGGTTCTAAATCCCTCAGGGGGCTGTAAGGAGTCATGCACTCTGGTGGGAGGGAGAGTGGGGGTGAGCAGAAGAGTAGGGAGGTAGGAGGGAGATGCTGGCCTGAACTCCAGAATCCTTCCCTGGCCCCCGGGAGCGAGGCCAGGCTGCTCTGGGATGGCCGCTGCTGCAACTCACCACCCACATCCAGAGACAAGCCCCCAACCTCTTGGGGGAAAGCCTCACCACACCTTTTGTTCTCCGGGCTTAGCTGGGAATTCTCCATCCATCTCTGTCCAGAAATAAAATCCACTTGGACTTCTTCTGTTTTTGATCTGCTGGTGATTGAACGCCTTCTAGTTTCTTTTCTTTAAACCTTGAGGCTGAGTTGGCTGTCTGATGTGACAAAAGGCAGCTGGAGTTAGCACTGGAAGATGGAAGGATGAGGTATAGCCCTGCCACTCACCCCTCCACACTCCCAAGATCACGCTGGATCTTGGCTTTTATTTCATATAAAAAGGGAGCCAGTCCAGGTCCCTTGTTCTTACTGTCACTTATCCCTGCAGAACTTTTCCAGGGGTGATGACCGTGGCTTCAAGGGAAACACACTGACCCACATCCTTCTACCTCTCATTTCCCCTCCAGTCCAGGGTCCCAGACTTTTTAGGATGCCCCAGATCAGCCAGCCCATTCAGACCTCTCCCGGGTAAGTGATGCAACAACATGGCAGAAGAGAAAATTCAAGAGAGGAATTCCCCTGCTTTCTGGCTGGCATCTGGTTCCTCCTAGCTGGCTGGGCCCCTTCCATTTCCATGGGGAGGCAGTTTGGGTCCCTGACTCCAGTCCAACTGCATGCCTGGTAGTTACCAGCTCATGCCCTGGACAAAGCACAATAGAGTAAATGAGATGATCTCCATGGAGAAAGAACACTGACAAGTGTGGCTTATCCAGATGGATGACACACTTCAAAAATATCCCAATATTTCCCTTTGGAAGATATTTCATGGATGGGTTTCTTTCCTTGTAGAAGATGTAATTTGCCTGTCTCTGTTGGTTTTAAACTGACATCAAACGGAAGGCATAGGGGCTTCCCTGGTGGTGCAGTGGTTAAGAATCCTCCTGCCAATGCAGGGGACATGGGTTTGAGCCCTGGTCTGGGAAGATCGCACATGCCACGGGGCAACTGAGCCCATGCGCCACAACGACTGAGCCTGCGCTCTAGAGCCCGCGAGCCACAACTACTGAGCCCGTGTGCCACAACTACTGAAGCCCACGTGCCTAGAACCCAGTGCTCCGCAACTAGAGAAGCCACTGCAATGAGAAGTCTGCACGCCACAATGAAGAGTAACCCCCACTTGCCGCAACTAGAGAAAGCCCACGTGCAACAACAAAGACCCAATGCAACCAAAAATAAAATAAAATAAATAAATTTATATAAAAACAAACAAACAAAAAAATGGCAGGCCTACTCCAAGCACTCAACAAGGAAGGGGCTCCAGAGGATACATGTGCTGCAGACTACAGTTAAAGACTCTCACCAGGACCCCTGATAGAGTATGTAGCATCCTTGAGCCAATTAGAAATGGCACTTCTTCCTTAAGAAAAATAAATTTAGTTGGTATATTGTTGCATAACTTGGATAACCATTGGGGCAGCATGTATTACCTATGCTTTCGCCCTTCCAGGTTTGCAGACAGGGCAAGGTTAGGAATTGAGCCACTGAAAGCAATAGGAGAGGAAAAGAAACACCTCCATGGGATGCCTGGAATATGACTGGGACAAGACTGTCTTGTGCATCCGTGCATGCCAGTGTCCTTGTGCACAGCTGTGTGTCCTGCTGTCTCAGGACTTGGTCATGAGCTCCAGATCTTCACAAATACCTAGGGCCTCCCATGTAAGTCTGAACACATCTACAGTGTGGATGGCATCCCCTTAGGCGTGGCATGCTGGAGCAGTGTACAACCTGAAGAACTGTACGTGGTGGTCCTGCCTTCAGAAGCTTATCCCCAGGTTTGAATGATCTCTGTGCAGGTGGTAGAGAGGGTTGATGCCTGGCTAGATTCTCCCTTCCCAGCTCCCCAGAGAGCAGTATAGCCTCATGGTTGATCACACAGACTTTGGAGTCAGGCTCCCTCCAAATTAATATCCCAGTTGTACTTTTTGCTGGGAAAGTGATATGGGTCAGATTACTTATCTTCTTTAAACTTCATTTTCCTGATTTGTAAAACAGGAGAATAACAGCACATACCTTATAAAGTTTGTACGTGAATTAAGTGTGATAATTCATGTAACTCAAAGTGCATAACCTGCAGTAAATTCTCAATAAATATTATCTGATAGTATTAATAGCTTAGCTTCTAGCAAAAGGGAGCAAGTGTCTTAAAGACTATTTGATTAGTAAAGACGTTAAGTTATAAAGTCCAGTTAGTTTGGAAAGCATGGGCCAGTTTTCAGAGCACTGGTCCAGAGCCAAGCTGGTCCCCTCTCTGAAGATTTATGGGGGTGAAAACGGTACTGGCTACTTCTCTTGGGAACATAACTGAATTCTCTTGCCCAGCACAAAGCCACAGGTGGCCTCTTTACACAGGTTTATGACACTGTGACCTTCTGATTACAGGGCCCAGACTCCAGAAAAAGGCAAAATAATACTTAGACCAAATGTCACATCTGGGAAGAGCTTTATCCACTCCCTGACCCCCCACCTCCAACCTCCAATCCCAGTTGTAGCAAAGGATTTTATTTGCTCAATAGACACAGCAGAGGGAAAATCAGCAAACAGAATGCTAACCAATGCAAGAAAAATCATTTGTGCTGAAACAATCTGTATTGATCTCTTTCCTCTCCAAAACATGTTTTCTAATGAATAAGAGCAATGTATAGAAATGTTTTATGCTTCCATGTCGCTGGTGGTCAAGACTTACATTCTTCCTTATGCATCATTGCAAATTTTTCTGCTTCCTCTACCCACACATGTAAGCTTTTTTCTATCCTTGTTATTTGCGGGAGAGACACATCCTTCCTCCCTCTCCCTCAGCCAAGTTCTGGTCAGAATACTGAAGGCTTAAGAAAACATTGTTTAAAAACACTTGGATTACTACAAGTCCTTTATCACTTCCTTAAAAACTCATAGAGGGGGCTTCCCTGGTGGCGCAGTGGTTAAGAATCTGCCTGCCAATGCAGAGGACACGGGTTCTAGCCCTGGCCCAGGAAGATCCCACATGCCACGGAGCAACTAAGCCTGTGAGCTACAACTACTGAGCCTGCACTCTAGAGTTCGTGTGTTACCACTACTGAGCCCATGTGCCACAACTCCTGAAGCCCGCACACCTAGAGCCCGCGCGCCACAAGTGAAGCCACCTTAATGAGAAGCCCGCACACTGCAACGAAGAGTAGCCCCTGCTCGCCACAACTGGAGAAAGCTTGCGCACAGCAACGAAGATCCAACGTAGCCAAAAATAAATAAATTTTTTAAACAAAGAAACTCTTAGAGGAAGGTGAACTATTCAACTTGTCACTCCTCCAAATGATAACAGAAGAAAGTAATTGCATAGAACAAATAATGGTTTTATAATGCCATTAGCAGGCTTTTACAACTCCAACCATCATTTGGCTGATAGCAAAGATTACGATCCAGCAACATTCACACCTTCCAAACACAGAAGACGTTTGTTCTGGAGGCAGCCAGGAGAGCGCTGAGATGGTTAAGTTCCTGCTGTAAAAGCACAGAGTAAAGAATCCCAGGAGATTATTTCATAGATCATAGGAGTAAACATATAGCCTAAGATCTTAGCTGAAATTCATCTCAGGATGTTGGTATAGATCACTGTGGGAAAACATGCTCCACAGCTCTTAGCATAACCTTTCTGGAGTGACTTGAGTCTGGGGATTAAAACAAATATACTTCTTACTGGTTGGGATTATTTGCTTATGATGCTATTTGTAATAGACATTATCCTGTGATGACGAATCACTGGCCCTTGCAGGATGGAAGGGGCTCCAAATAACTAACTTGCTGTGGAGGAGCAATTGGTCTCCCCGAGGAATGGTGCTGCACGGGGGACTTGGTGTTCAGCTCTGTTGCTGGCAGGGTGGACGCTAGTTAACAACAGCGCTAAACTCAGCCTTGGTTAGTGGGAGCCCAGGCTGTTCTTGGGAGCCCATAGTCCATCCCTCTGACCGTGACTACTTCTCTCTTGTGTCCATTGTGCCAGCACCACGGTGGCCAATGCCTGGAATTGGCTGATACCAGATGGCCAAATCATTCTGTCTGCTTGGTAATTTAGTGCCTCTTCCATGGTGGATACTTTCTGGTGGGCATTAGCCTATGATACAAAGAGCTTCACACTTCATACAGCTCCCTTGTCCATCCATGTGTCTTTAACCAATCTTTCAATCTTTCTCTATCCAGGCCTCCGTCTATATTCTAACATCAGGCCATTTTTCCTTTAACACAAAGTAGATGACCAGGTGCACTGCCTAAAGTTCTACTTCCTGGAAGGACTTTCTCTTGCTTTCTCTGCTTTGCAAGGCCACTCCTTGTAACACAACTACTGGTTACTTTCAACTTGAACCTGCATATCAAACCAACTCATCTATAAACAAAGCCTGGATTTTGTTCTTCTTCCATGTGGTTTAATGTGTGCTCTTGTGTGGCCCCTTATGGAGGGGCACTGGTGCAGCAGTGGTCGTGGAGATGAGGGACAGGCTACTTGATCATGCAGCCTGCTTGTGCCCTCAAGCCCTCATTGTGCTTGGTCCCAGCTGTACCACTTCCCATTTATTCTGAGTTGCTGCTGGCAGACTTGACCTTATGACTTAGTAGGTGTAATAGCTCTCAGTTCACGATGGGCAGTTCCACATGCATATTCATCTGGGGTCCTGTGTTCAGGTGTTACGTCTCTCCCAGGGCCCAGTATCACGCTAGCAGTTGTTTTTCAAAAGACACATGATTCTCCCTTGCAGGTGGCATGGCCTTGCCAAACAACCACAGGGGACTATGTGACCAGGTTGTGATTCTCCCACTGGGGCTTGTCATAAGCTCCACATAGCATCTTTTCCCAACACCTCTACCTCTAATATTAAGTGGCAAGACTGCTTCCATCTCAGCCTGGACCTGCTGCCGAGGTCCTGGATGTGGACCCTGATCTGGGGCCCGCTCAAAGGTAGAAGCATTTCATGCTGCTTGGTGTATGGGCTAGAGCAGTATTTTTATGTGGAGGGTATGCTGCTCCAGAGCCAAAGAAGCTTGTCAAATACGCTGCTTCCTTCATTGTGGTGGAAGGTACAAGATATAATATCCTGTCTTTCACTTGGGATGGGAGTTCCTGGCTGGACCCTGATCACTGGACCCCTAAAAACATCGCTGATGTGGCAGTCCCCTGGAATTTTCATGAGGTTTTCCTTCCATCCTCTGAGGCATATGTGTCTTACTGGGGCCTCCAACATGCTAGGTGCATCTTGCTCACCTGGCCTGATTAACATAATACCATCAATAAATAATGGATCGATGTGACATTCTTCAGGATGTCCAGATGGTCCAGATCCCTTTGGACTATATTATGACTTAGGGCAGGGGAGTTAACATAGCCTTGGGGACAAAATTGTAAATCTATGTTGTTATTCACCCGTATAAGTGCAAATGGTCTCTAATCCTTTCCTCTGAAGGGAATAGCAAAGAATGCATTCACCAGACCAAAGCTTCATACTATGTGCCAGAGGCCAGGTCATATCTGCTGTGGTAGATAAACAGATACAGTGGCTGGAATTGGGGCTTATATTTGGTTGAGTTTTCAGTAGTTTATTGTCATCCTCCAGGCTCCACTAGGTTTCTGAAGGGGCCAACTATTGAATTGAATAGTGACATTATGGGAACTGCCACTCTGCATCCTTTAGATCCTTAAGGGTGGTGCAAATATCAACAGTTCCTCCCTACCATGCAATAATATTTTGTATTTATTATCTTGGCTGGGGATGTGACAGTTTCACAAGCTTCCATGTGGCTTTCCCTACTATGATAGCTCTTACCCACAAGCCTAAGACCCAATGATTCAGCTAAAAATCATGTCAACCCCAGTTACACATTCAAGGACTGGAGAAATTACCACTTGGGTATATCTGCAGACCCAGTGGGCACACTGTAAACCAGACCTTGGCAGAGACTTTAGTCATTACCCATATACCCCACTAGTTAGAACAGGGGGCTGTGATGATGCTTTGGTTCTCTGGGTATCATGTCAGCTCAGAGTCTGTGTCCAATAGTCCTTAGAATATTAGGGGGTCCCCTTCCCCCAGTTACCCAATCAAATAACTGTGGATCCCTTTGGGAAGGACTTATGGAATCATGCCTCTGTATGTTTGGTGTTGTAGGTTTTTCTCTTTTTTTTTCTCTTTGGGGCCTGGCTGAATCTGAGTCTGACATTTTATTGGGGTTGCTGCCCTTAGACTCCTTGTCATCCATCCTTGACTTCTTCTAATGATACAAGCTAAGAAACACCCTTGTTGGCTGAGTGTTTATTTTGCCTCTAAAGACACCATATTCTTTTAATCATCTCCATAACTCTCTGGGGTCAGGCCCCTTGGCTGCCACTCTAACCTTGTTGCTTATCATAATAACTGCATCCGCCTGACCTCTTTGGTCTGGGCCTCTCAACACCATTGGTATCACTGAGCCAATTTCTTCACCTACCTCTCCTACCAGCAGCCTGGTTAACAGAGGAGAGCCCCTCTTGATCTTTTTGGTGATGCTGGTGTCTTTCTCACTAGCTCATTTCTTTTAGCTTTTGTGAATGGTGTATTCGCCGGGCCTTCTTATGGAACAGAAGGATCTGGTAAGTCTCCCAGCCTTATAGAACATCCACCCTAGCATGATCCTTTCCTGAACCTTTTCATCTCTTCTTCCACTGCCTCCTGGGGCAGCTCTGGTATTTCAGCTGCATCTGGCTTGGGCCATCAATTTTTCCATGCTTCTAGGAGCCATTGGAACAGTGAGGACTTCCTGAAGTCCTTGCCAGGGTGTTAAATCTTCTATCCTTGGAGAGTGCTCCCAAAACAGGAAACTCTTCCATATCTTTTCTTATGTTTCAGCCCCCTTGGTTCAGCAGCTTCAGAATCCAGTCCCATGTGAAATCCTCTGACTTTTGCTGGTTCATGCTGGCTGGGACTTGCAGCTCATTTGAGGTCTATTCCTTTTCTTCCATGATCAGGCCCAGTATATCCCAAGTGGGTGATGCTGGGACTTACCTCTCATTATAAGCCTAGTTACTAGAAAAGTAGATGGTGGGGAGAGGTCTCTGTAGTGTCTTCAAGCAAGGAGGAGGTGGTGGGGTTTGGGGGATAGAGAGAGTGGTACTAGTTTTTAATAGGGAGAGGTGGGTCAACTCTGCAGGCTCTGAGAGTTTAGAAGAAGCTGAGACTTAAAATTTTGGAGGGGTCATCCACCAGATGTCCCATCTCAAGTTCCAAGGTCCCATCTCCCCCGCAAATGTCTCCATGCTCTTTGGACTTAAGCTTGTATACGCGTAGGAAACAGAAAGGGCAGGTTCGGCTTTCCTTTACAGAAAGAATGTTGTGTTACTTGCTCAACTTGCCCGAAATCCTGCAGAAACTGATAACAGGAGGCTCCCAAGGTCCATTTCCTCACCAAATATTGAAACAAGCAGATGGATGCATTAAGTCTCCAGATTTGCTACAATGGGACAGTCTCTACAATGATAGGACATTTCATTGAGCTGTAAGTTCTAAATAAACCTATTTGTTCACATTATCACCTTTTAAGCTCTACAGTAACAAAACATCTTAATTTGAGAAGGCAGATTATCTTCAGAGATCATTACCCTTCATCTTCCATTCACCTTTTTAAAATTTTTTAATTTTTTATTGTTTCTACAAAGATGCCTAAGGAAATGCTGAAGCCTCATTCTGCATTTCAAAAGCCGATGCCTAGGATCCTCAAAGTTCCTGGGGTTGTTTCCTTCCTAACTGTTCAATTTTTTTTTTTAATTTAATCTTGGCATTTTTTTTTTAAAGAAGATGTTGGGGATAGGAGTTTATTAATTAATTAATTAATTTTTGCTCTGTTGGGTCTTCGTTTCTGTGCGAGGGCTTTCTCTAGTTGTGGCAAGCGGGGGCCACTCTTCATCGTGGTGCGCGGGCCTCTCACTATCGCGGCCTCTCTCTTTTTTTTTTTTTTTTGAGGCACGCGGGCCTCTCACTGTTGCGGCCTCTCCCGTTGCGGGGCACAGGCTCCGGACGCGCAGGCTCAGCGGCCATGGCTCACGGGCCCAGCCGCTCCGCGGCATGTGGGATCCTCCCGGACTGGGGCACGAACCCGTGTCCCCTGCATCAGCAGGCGGACTCTCAACCACTGTGCCACCAGGGAAGCCCCTAACTGTTCAATTTTTGAAGCTGAGGTTTATCTTGAAGGAGAGAAGGGGCTGGAATCCTGCAGCTGCACCTACTTGGGCCTGGGAGCTTTGCTCTCTAAAAGCAAGACTGGGCTGGATCCTCCCTTCCTCCCTGACCACTCTTTTTTTTTTTTTTTTTTCCGTTACAGGATATTGAATATTGAGTATAGTTCCCTGTGCTATAAAATAGGACCTTGTTGTTTCTCCATTCTATATATAATAGTTTGCATCTGCTAACCCCAAACTCCCTGTCCAACTCTCCATGACCACTTTTTATTGAGAAGCCAGTGACTATCTGCAGCGTTGCTGGGTGCCTTAGGGAGGGGGCAGTAAAGCATAAATATAAGGTATGGTCCTCAAAAAATGTACAATCTAATTGTGGAAGGAACGTCAAAACTCAAATATCAATACAAACTTACATATTCAAAAAAATAAGACCTCAAAAGAGTGGGAGAATTCAATGAGCCAAAGAAGTTAGGAAAGGATTCTCTTAGAACCATAAATTATCATAGAATCATAAGATGTGTGGGACCTTAGAAGTGACCTAATCAAACTTCTACTTAACGCACAATACCTTCAAAGACTTATTTATTTATTATTTTATCTATCTATTTATTTATTTTTGGCTGCGTTGGGTCTTCGTTGCTGCACGCGGGCTTTCTCTAGTTGCGGCAAGCAGGGGCTACTCTTCATTGCGGTGCGTGGGCTTCTCATTGAGGTGGCTTCTCTTGTTGTGGAGCACAGGCTCTAAGAGCACGGGCTTCAGTAGCTGTGGCTCGCAGGCTCTAGAGCGCAGGCTCAGTAATTGTGGTGCACAGGCTTAGTTGCTCCGCAGCATGTGGGATCTTCCCGGACCAGGGCTCGAACCTGTGTCCCCTGCATTGGCAAGCAGATTCTTAACCACTGCGCCACCAGGGAAGTCCCTATTTATTTATTTTTGATCTTTATATTCTTTAAAAAAAATGTACACAATTTTTACAGGTTACTTTCCATTTATAGTTATTATAAAATATTGGTTATATTCCCTGCATTGTGCAATACATCCTTGCAGCCTGTCTTATTCCCAATAGTTTGTACCTCCCACTCGTCTACCCCTCCCACCCCCCGCACTGGTAACCACTGGTTTGTTCTCTACATCTGTGAGTCTGCTTCTTTTCTGTTAAACTCACTAGTTTGTTGTATTTTTCAGATTTCACATATAAATGATATCATATGGGATTTGTCTTTTTGTTTCTGACTTACTTCACTTAGTATGCTAAGCTCTAGGTCCATCCATGTTGCTGCAAATGACATTATTTCATTCTTTTTAATGGATGTGTAGTATTCCATTGTATATATATGTACCACATCTTCTTTATCCCTTCATCAGTTGATGGACACAGGTTGTTTCCATATCTTGGCAATAGTAAATAGTGCTGCTATGAACATTGGGGTGCATGCATCTTTTTGAATTAGTGTTTTTGTTTTTTTCAGGTATATACCCAGGGGTGGAATTGCTGGGTCACATTGTACTTCTAGTTTGAGTTTTTTGAGAAGCCTCCGTACTGTTTTCCATAGTGGCTGCACAAATTTACAGCCCCACCAAAGTGTACAAGTGTTCCCTTTTTTCCACATCCTTGCCAAACATTTGTTGTTTGTAGTTTTTTGGGGTTTTTTTTGCATTACGCAGGCCTCTCACTGTTGTGGCCTCTCCCGTTGCAGAGCACAGGCTCCGGATGCGCAGGCTCAGTGGCCACGGCTCACGGGCCTAGCCGCTCCGCGGTGTGTGTGATCTTCCCGGGGGCATGAACCCGTATCCCCTGCATCGGCAGGCGGACTCTCAACCACTGCGCCACCAGGGAAGCCCTTGTGTTCTTTTTGATGATAGCCATTTTGACAGGTATGAGGTGATAACTCATTGTGGTTTTCACTTGCATTTCCGTGATGATTAGTGATGTTGAGCATCTTTTCATATGCCTGTTGGCCATCTACATTTCCTCTGAAAAAATGTCTGTTCAGTTTCAAAGACTTCTGTCAGGGCCATGATCCCTCTGAAGCCTCTAGGAAATGATTACCTCTTTCACCCCAGGCATTCCCTGACCCGTGGTAGCATCACTCCAATCCATACCTCTTTCTCTTCTTATACGGACACAAGTCATATTGGATTAAGGGTCCACTCTACTCTGTACGGCCTCATTTCAACAAATTAAATCTTCAACGACCTTATTTTCAAGAGGTCCCGGGGGTTAGGGCTTCAGCCTATCCTTTTGGAGGAAAGAATTCAGCCCAAAAACAGGAAGAAAAAAGAAGAGAGCTAACAATGAAAGGATCATTGGGAAAAACTTCTTCATGGGCCAGTTGAACATATCTAAGTAGTGTGCACTTTCAGTGCAAGGATTAGTGTCTTTGTAGGTCAGGATCTCAGAAACTGCTGGTGGAGAGGACCCTTCCCTGGGTATCACACAGGAATGCTTGAACCAAAGTCTGACTTCACACGCTAAGAGAATCCTATGAGCTTCTCTCATAGTTGTCAGTTCTAGGGGGTGGACAAGATGACCTCCTTGCTTTCTAAGATACCCTCATTTCGTTGGTCTGGTGCTGTATTTCCAGCCCTCTCTTGGGTTAAGAAAGGGGGTAGTTTCTTGCCACAGATGCTGGAACCACCCGCAAGCTACGGTGCTTTTTCAACCATGGTCAGATGCTGCCACCTTGTGGCAAAAGAGCTTCATAGCTAGGGTGACCATGGCCTCATTACTCAGATTAGGACACTTTTTAAAGTGAAAGGGGGCTTTTAATCATGGTGCCAGGCCAGCAGGTGGAAACGGGGACAGGGAATGTGAGGGAACAAAAGGACGTGCTGGGATTCTCTAGAGACAATTCTGGCAGCGTTTTCCAAATTGTCCCACTCTCCTCTGTTTACTCTCAGCAAGAAGCTTCCTTCCACGCTGGCCATCACCCATCTCATTCAATGTTAACAATACAAGAGAGAGTTTTGAGTTCCTCTGACACAAAGTATAAGGAAATGCCAACTACGCCTATTAATAGAGGGGAAAAAAAATAATTATGTCTTTCTACATTGCCTGTGGATACAAAGTGCCCAAGCACATTTAAAATTTAATTCTGACTTTAAAGGTACATTTTAGGGGTGGCTTCCCTGGTAGTCCAGTGGTTGACTCTGCTCTTCCGCTGCAGGGGGTACAGGTTCGATCCCTGGCTGGGCAACTACGATCCTGCATACGGCAGGGCGTGGCCCCCCACCCAAAAAGATACATTTTAAATTAATAAAGGAACAAAAAGCCCAGAAAAGGCCTCAAGTGTGTGTGTGTGTGTGTGTGTGTGTGTGTGTGTGTGTGTGTTTGGTGGTGGTAGTTTCAAATTTTATATATTACTCAGAAATATAAAAGTAAAATTTTTTTTTATAATTGCATTTTATTCTGGATGTTAACTTCTGTTGATAGCAAAGATGAAGTGGCATTGGCAAGATACTTAAACCTGATGATTTAACGGTAACTTAACCTCTTTCATTTTCAGACCTCTTTTAGGTAAAGCAGTCAATTCAAAGCCCAAACTCCTAACAGCTGGAAGGGGTCCCTCTCCCCCTTCTCAGGATGGTGTCTGGGTACAGTGACATTGCTCAGATATCACCTGGTCTCCCCCATTCTCCGCTGAGATATTCTTGTCCTGCATGATACCTCTCAGAAAGCAATTCGTCAATGTAACCCAGGAATCTCACTAGTTGGAATTTATCCTATGGAAATAATTTAAAAGAAGACTCAAGTTATACACACTTTTTTTTTTTTTTTTTTTTGCGTTACACAGGCCTCTCACTGTTGTGGCCTCTCCCGTTGTGGAGCACAGGCTCCGGATGCGCAGGCTCAGCGGCCATGGCTCATGGGACCAGCCGCTCCGCGGCATGTGGGATCTTCCCGGACCGGGGCACGAACCTGCGTCCCCTGCATCGGCAGGCGGACTCTCAACCACTGCGCCACCAGGGAAGCCCTATACACACTTTTTATAATCCCTTTCATATGACACTGTGATGACCGTTTTACACACTGGACTCTCCCATCAGACAATGGGAGACTGTGTTCTTTTCACCCCCAAATTCCTGATGCTTAGTCCAGAGTCCAGCATATTGTAGGTGGCAAATAAATGTTGCAGAATACACTTTTTTAAATTTATTTTTTATTGAAGTAACATCAGTTTATAACATTATATGCTTCATGTATACAACCTCATATTTCTATTTCTCTACACCCTACAGCATGCTCACCACCAAAATTTTAGATTCCATCTGCCACCATACAGTTGATCCCCTTTGCCCATTTCAACTGCCCTTCCTCCTTCCCCTCTGGTGGCCACTACTCTGTTCTCTGCATCTGCTTGTTTGCTTTTGTTTGGTGTGATTTGTTCATTTTGTTTGTTTGTTTGTTTGTTTTTTAGATCCCACATTTGAGTAAAATCATATGGTACTTGTCTTTCTCTATCTGACTTATTTCACTTAGTAAAATACCCTCAAGGTCCACCTATGTTTGCACAAATGGCAAAATTTCATCTTTTTATGGCTGAGTAGTATTCCATTGTATTATATACCACATCTGTTTATCCCTTCATCTGCTGATGGGCATTTAGTTTGTTTCCATATCTTGGCTATTGTAAAAAATGCTGCAATGAACATATATCTTTTTGAATTAGTGTTTTTCTGTTCTTTGGATAAATAACCAGAAATGGGAAAAGGGGATCATATGCTAGTTCTATTCTTTTTTTTTTTTTTTTTCATTTTCACCAAGAACTTTATTGAACAACATATTAACCCTTTTGTTCTACTACCTTCTGTCATTTTTCAGGCAACTTCATAATTCCATCTTCCTAAATCTTTTTATCTTTTTGAGTAAAGAACGGTTCCAGGTGCCTTTTACAGTCTTCCATGGAATTGAAATTATTTCCATGAAAAGAATTTTGTAAAGACCGAAGTAAATGGAAATCCAAACATGCAATGTCTGGTGAATACGGTGGATGAATCAGAACTTCCCAGCCAAGCTGTAACAGTTTTTGCCTAGTCATCAAAGAAGCATGTGGTCTTGCATTATCCTGATGGAAGACTATGCATTTTCTGTTGACTAATTCTGGATGATTTTCATCGAGTGCTGCTTTCCGTTGGTCTAACTGGGAGCAGTACTTGTTGCAATTAATCATTTAGTTTTCCGGAAGGAGCTCATAATAGAGGACTCCCTTCCAATCCCACCATATGCACAACATCACCTTCTTTGGATGAAGACTGGGTTTTGGTGTGGTTGGTGGTGGTTCATTTTGCTTGCCCCATGATCTCTTCCATTCCACATTTTTGTACAGTATCCACTTTTCATTGTCTGTCACAACTGTTTTAAAAACAGAACGTTTTCATTGCGTTTCAGGAGAGAATGGCATGTGGAAATATGGTCAAGAAGGCTAGTTCTAGTCTTAATTTTTTTGAGCAATCTCCATACAGTTTTCCATAGTAGCTGCACCAATTTACATGCCCATCAACAGTGTATAAGGGTTCCCTTTTCTTCATATCCTAGCCAATACTTGTCATTTCTTACCTTTTTGATAGTAGTCATTCTAACATGTTAGGTGATATCTCATTGTAGTTTTGATTTGCATTTCCCTGATAATGAGTGATGTTGAAGTCTTTTCCAGTGCCTGTATGGCTGTATGTCTTCTTTGAAAAAATGCTTATTCAAATCCTCTGCCCATTTTTTAATCTGGTTGTAATTTTGTGTGTTTGTTTTGTTATTGCTGTCGAGTTGTATGAGTTCTTTAATATTATGTATATTAGCCTCTTACTGGATATATAATTTATGAACATCTTCTCGCATTTGGTAGGTTGTCTTTTTGTTTTGTTGATGGTTTCCCTTGTGCTACAGAAGCTTTTTAGTTTGATGTAATCCCATTTGTTTATTTTTGCTTTTGTTTCCCTTGCCTGAGGATACATATCTAGAAAAATACTGCCAAGACTCGTGTTAAAGAGCGTACTGCCTATGTTTTCTTCTAGGAGTTTTATGGTTTCAGGGCTCACATTCAAGTCTTTGATCCATTTGAAATTGATTTTTGTGTGTAGTATGAGATAGTGGTCTAGTTTCATTTTTTGCATGTGGCTGTCCATTTTTCCCGACACCATTTAATGAACAGACTATACTTTCTCCATTGTATGTTCTTTGCTCTTTTGTTATAAATTAATTGTCCCTATATGTGTGGGTTTATTTTTGGGCTCTCAGTTCTGTTCCGTTGATCCATGTATCTGTTTTTCTGCCAATACCATGCTGTTTTGATTACTATGGTTTTGTAATGTAGTTTGAAATCATGGTGTCTGATACCTCTAGCTTTGTTTTGTGTTTTTTGTTTGTTTGTTTGTTTGTTTTCCCTCAAGATTGCTCTAGCTATTCAAGGTCTTTTGTGGTTCCATATAAATTTTATAATTTTTTTCTATTTCTGTGAAAAATGTCCTTGGGATTTTAATAGGAATTGTATTGAATCTGTAGATTGTTTCAGGTTATATGGACATTTTGACAATGTTAATTCTTCCAGTCCATGAGTACAGGATATCTTTTCATTTATTTGTGTCCTCTTCAATTTCTTTCATCAATGTTTTACAGTATTCAGTGTGAGGTCTTTCATTTCCTTGGTTAAATTTATTCCTAGGTATTTTATTCTTTTGTTGTAATTATAAACGGGATTGCTTTCTTAATTGCTCTTTCTGCTAGCTCATTGTTAGCATATAGAAATGCAACAGGCTCTTGTTTTTTGATTTTGTACCCTGCAAATTTATTGTGTTTGTTTTATTTCTAATAATTTCTGAGAGTCTTTAGGGTTCTGTATTTATAAAATCATGTTATCCACAAGTAGTGACCATTTTACTTCTTCCTTTCCAATTTAGATGCCTTTTATTTCTTTTTCTTGACTAATTGCTCTGGCTAGGACTTCTAATACTATGTTGAATAAGAAAACTACAATAAATTTTAAGCTCATTGATTAATGTATCAAAATGCTAGCCCACTACAAGATGCTAAAACAAGTAAACAAACTCCCAAAATTGCATGTATGACTTCATTATAATTGTGTGAATATCATCTATGTGTATATACAAACACTGTAATGGAACAGGGAAAATATTAAGCTAATTGATGTGTTGGTGAGGAGAAAGTATGGGTGATTATTTTTCTTTAACACATTTCCTTCATATTAGCTATTTGTAAATACCAGTCATGTTGTTTATGAAGAAAATTAATTAATTTTACCTCCAATAATACAAAGCCTTACCAGTTTCTATATTTCCCACTTGGTCTCCCATCAACCCCTAATATGGCTTCTTCACTCCAGTAAAGCCAGTCTCTGTACCCACAACCTGCTCATGCCAGCTTCTACGTCTTTGCTTAGCCCAGTTGTTCTCAAACTTTAGCTATATCAGAATCCCCTGGAAGGCTTGTTAAATCACAGATGGCTGGGCCCCACCCCCCAGAGTTGCTGATTCAGCACATCTGGGTGGGACCTGGGAATCTGCATTTCTTAGAAGTTCCTGGTGATGTTGATGTTGCTGGTCTAGGGACCACAGTTTGAGAACCACTGGCTTAGCCATACCTCCCACTTGAAATGTCTCTTCTTTTTTCCTCCCTCCTTCCCTCCTTCCCTTCCCTCTCTCTTTTTTCTTCCTTTCTCTCTCTCTTTTCCTTCTTCCCTTCCCTCTCTCTTTCCTTCCTTCCTTTCTTTCTTTCTTTCTTTCTTTCTTTCTTTCTTTCTTTCTTTCTTTCTTTCTCACCTTCTTTCCTTCTTTCCTTTCTTCCTTCCAAAACACTTAATGGGAACTTATTTGCATACTAAGCATGAGGTACTCTTTAAGGAGTTTTGGGGCTGGAACCAACCCATTCATCCATGTAGTTCACCTACCCTTTCTCAACAAATTTTCAAAACTCTAGTCATTTACTCTGCATCACCACTACCATTGTATAATCCAGCCAATATATCAAAATAGTTCTATATTGTTTTAAATATATTACTGCATACTTTGTAATTGTTTCATACATTTTTTTCTCTCCTTAACCAGCCCTTTAAATCTCAAACAGAATTTACTCTTTCTTCTCCTTCATGGGTACAGAACCAATGTTTGCTGATTGAGACCCCCTGAGGGGCAAGCATACCATCTATTAATAGAGCACTGACTATAGAAACCTGTCTGATCAAGACTCCTTCCCCACCCTTACTAGTCCTGATGTGGAATTTGTCTCGCCCTGTCCCTGCTGAGCATTTTCCGTGTTCCTGCTCCCCTTTTACAATGAGAGCCCCTCCCAGTACTACTCCCAACAGGCTCCACTTACATCAAAACCAAATCCCAAAGACAACTCTGCTGAAGAGACAGGAAAAAACGATTTACTATTTTTAAAGTGGATTTTATTATAAAAGTTATGATTCAATTTCATAGTTTTATATTAAAAAATACAGAAAAGCCAAAGAAAATTAGAATTTAACCATAACCCCACTACATAAAAATATCCAATTTTAACATCTAAATGTTTCTCTCTCATATGTATTTTCCCACAAAATTTTGCTGCAAATACTGTTTTTCAAGTCATGTTTTTTCATTTGTCGATATACACAGGCTCATTTACTGATGTCATTTAATCTTCTATAACATCACTTCAGAGGGTTACAAAGCATTACATCATATACAGAGACTATAAGTTATTTAACCAATCCTTTATTAGTTAGTAATCAATCATTTTTGTTAATATAAATGTTGATTCAGTGAATATCCTTATTCATTCATCTTTGTACACCTGCCAAAGATTTCCTCAAATATACATTTTAAAGACTTTGATGCATATTGAAAAACTGCCATCCAAAATATTCTCTTTCCCCTCAGCAGTGTATAAAAGGCCTATGCAGTTCCTTGTAGGTTGTTATCAAACTTTAGGACCTTCCTCATCTCATCAGTGAAGATGGCATCTTGTTTTAATTTGAATATATCTCATCACATGGAAAATGAATTTTAAATGAGTATTAATTATTTGTATTTATTTTGTGAATTGCCTTTTTGTGTCCTCTGCTCACTTTTCTCCTTATTGTTCTTATTACAGCAGATTAACTTAGATAGTTTGACTGAATCACCAAGATATGAAATACATAAATGACAGAATGAGATGAGAGGTGGATCTGCAGAAAATTCCACCAAGAGAACCAGTGAGGTGACTCCCCATACTGAGCGTGTGAGAGAGTTGGGAGTAGAGACTGGGGAGGTGGTGAAGCAGATGTCTTTGCAGGGAGGTGTGCTGAAACTGAGCTCCCTCCCTCAACAAAGGAGCATGGTGGTGCTTCCCTGTGCCTCAAGGCTAATGACATGGGCTTCCTTTGACCACCTAGAGTGTGGGACCCTCTGCAGTTAGGGCAAAGGCTGATTCCTGCCCGTGGAATCCAGTGGAGAGGCAAGGCAGGTTGGCTAGCTGCTTTGGGAGTGGAGCAAGCCAAGGAGAGTTGCTCAGCTTCTATCCAGGCAAAGAATGAGTTTCCTGTGGATCAGAGCTAGAGGTGGCCCATCAGGAAGGAAAAATGGACAGTATCCATTTGAAATCCCACCCAAAAAGGCCCCCATAGCAGGCAGAATAATGATTCCCCCAAAGATGTTCACATCCTAACCCTCGGAATCTGTGACTATGCTACCCTTACCTGGCAAAAGGGACTTTGCAGATGGGATTAAATTAAGGATCTTGACCTGGAGAAATTATCCTGGATTATCTGGTTGTCCCAATGTAATCACAAGTGTCCTTATATGATGCAAGAGGGAAGCAGGAGGGTCAAAGCCAAAGAAGGAGATTTTTCCATAACTTTATATAGTTAGATAGATAGATATAGTACTTTACAAGAACTTTTTGTATTCAAAATCCTCCTTATAAAATATATGACATTTTCTTGATTCATAGCTGCAGTATCTCTTTATGTTTCCAAAGATATTAATTCTTTTTTAAAAAGAATTGTTTGTAGAGTTTTCTTTTATCCCTGCATTGTCTGTTTTCCCCAAGTTCCTTCTTCCTGTTTGTTTATTTTGGTGTCTGGTCTGATTTTAGAGGCTTTCCTCAAATGTCTAGTGGTCCTTGTATGTGTGTTCATACTTAAGGCTGAAGCACCCAACAGCGATCTGACTGCATATTTTTGGAGCTTGTCAATAGTCTTGACAAACTTCACTGTAGGTTATCTCTTTGTTTTGTTTTTTCAGGCAGCGACCCATCCATTTCATTGGCAGAAACCCCCAAATTCAGTTGCAGTGGTCATTTTCTCTTGGGCTGGTTTGTTTCTCCAGAGAATCTTCCAATACTGTGCATGGTAGGGCAGGTGGGGTGGGTGGAGGGGCAGAGGTGGAGGGAGGGCAGTGGTATAAGCCTCTGCTGGCATTTTTGAACCAAATAGAGGAAGGCTGGAGGTTTCAACTATTCAAAGTAGGCAACGAATTAATCTCCCAATTCTCAGCTGTGCCTAGTGTTTCTGTATTTAGAGTTATCTGGCATAATTATTTTTGTTTTAGCCTAATTACTCCACACACATACCTTCTGAGTACCACGTTCCTGAAATTCCTGATGATTTTGTGGCTTCAAGCACAAAAGGCTGCTTCTCCCCAGCTTCCCCTCTCTGTAGGCCTGGGATTACATTCTCCCTGCCCCGCTGGGTCAGTTACCCTCTCCTAACCTGCTTTTCATCTTTCACTGTCATCTCCTTTTCTCTTTCCTTGGTCTTTGTGGATTTTTACCTTTTTTAATTCTTTACCATTTTAATGGAATTTTGGGACAGAGTGGAGATAAAATATTGTTTCTGCTCCTCCATGTTTAAGCAGAATTTGGGATTTTTCTTGCTAAGTTCAGTTTGATTATTGTCCGGCTCTTCTCTGATTAGTGATCAAGACTGCTCGCTCACTCTCTTGGTCAGTGGCAGCCTTAGCTGTAGGGTTTGCTGCCAGGCTCCTGAATGTGAGATTTCCTGTAGCATTAGAGGAGAGTGGTCCCAGGTTATCAGACTCTGGAGAAAAGGTTCTTAGCTGCCACACTGCATAGTTTTTGGTGGTTTTATAATTTGGTGAATAGAATAATTCACCTCCAATCATTTATTTAATTTCAGTGAGACCAGTGTTTATTTTGTAAATCTTTCAGAAGAATTAGTAATATACTTGGGGTGTTTTGAAAGAAGACTAGAGAATCATTATCTAATACGTCACTTGCATTTAAAAACACACGGATAGGAAGTTAAATTCCATTTTGTATTAGAAAAATCCAAAATTTTCCTATGTGTCCCCTTTACTTTTACACAGAACATCTTACTTCTGAAACATCTGGCCACCGAATGTGCGTGGGATTTCCCCACACCAAGCAATTCTGTGACCCCAGCTGTGTGCCCTACAGTTTAACTCAATTCTGATACTATTTACCTGGAGATAACATCAGATCCCATAGGTAAGGGCTCAGTTCCACAAGTCTGTCCCCCCACCCCCGCACCCCCAGATGCCAATTGCAAGCCCAGTTTGTTACCTATGCTTCTGGCCAATCTGCTGCAAATTGGAGGTTCCCACAACCCTTTCCTTGTGTTTGATTAATTTGATAGAATGGCTCATGGGACTCAGGAAAAGAGTTTACTTACTGTTTACCAGTTTATTATAAAAGAATATGATAAGGGATACAGATGAACATCCAGATGGAAGAGATGGACAGGCCAGGTATGTGGGAAGGGGCATGGAGCTTCCACGCCCTCTCTGGGTACACTACTCTCCCTGAACCTCTAAGTGTTCACCAACCCAGAAGCCCTCCAAACCCTGTACTTCTGGGATTTGATGGTGGTTTCCTCACATAGGAATGATCAGCTATTAACTCCATTTTTAGCCCCTCTCCCCTCTCTGGAGATTGGGGGTGGGGGACTGAAAATTTCAAGTTTCTAATCATGGCTTGGTCTTTCTGATGATCAGCCCTATCCAGGAACCATCCAGGAGCCCACCTAGAACAAAAGATGCTTCCAGTGCTCATATCGCTTAGGAATTCACAAGGATTTAAGAGCTCTGTGCCAGGAATGGGGACAAAGACCAAATACACATTTATTATAAATCACATTTCCTCCTCCAAACATTCAGTTTATCTCATCTGCATATAAATGAATTTGGTATATTGGTTTGCTAGGGCTGCTGTAACAAAGTACCACAAACTGCGTTGCTTAAATAATAGACATTTCATGCTTTATGGTTCTGGAAGCTGGAACTCCAAAATCAAGGTGTTGATTTGGTCTTGTTTCCTTTGAAGACCAGGGAAGCATCTGTTGCAGGTCTTTCTCCTAGCTTCTGGGAATTTCTTGGTTTGTGGTAGCATAACTCCAATCTTGACATGATGTTCACCCCCTGGCATATCTGTCTCTTCAGGTAAAGTTTTGTTTTTGTTTTTATAAGGACACCAGTCATATTAGATTAGGAATCCACCCTATTCCAGTATGACCTCTTCTTAACTGGACCTTGTTACCAAACCAGGTTCATTTTGCCCGATGCACAACAAGCCAAAATGCCGAGACACCGAGGTTTGCAGCAAAGAGAGGGTTTATTCGCAAGGCAGCCAAGTGAGGAGACTGGAGAACAAATCTCAAATCTGCCTTCTCAAAGGTGAGGGGATTGAGATATTTATGGGATAAAGAAGCAGGGTGGTCTTAGGCGTGGGGAGAGGTGGGTAAAAGGTGCGGTAATCAGTGTTCTGTGCAGGCATATCTGAGTTACATACTTCTTCATGGGATGTACGTTTAAAAATGGAGGTGCTTAACACAATCTAAGAGTGGAATCTTTGGCCTTCTGGTGTCAAAAGTTCATTCATCAGACACCTATGCATGGCCAAATTTTAGGGTTGGTGGTCCCAGCCAGTCTTAGCAGGCTCAAGCTGGAACTAGACACTGCTGACTCCAAGTTCCTGGAAACCAAGTGGGGTACATCTTATTGTTTAGGCTACCTGAAGCTTGGAGGGTATGCAATTTGCAACAAAATAATTAAGGCAAGCTTGCTCATTGGAGGCAAGCTACAAGAGAAGGAGTTTTTAGCAAGCTGCAAGACAAACTCAAGGATTTCTATTAGTCACCAGTTTCTGTTAACCCTATGAGACATGGCTTCAACCTCATCTACAATGACCCTATTTCCAAATAAGGTCACATTCTGAGTCACTGGGGGTTAGGACTCCGACATATGAATTGGCTGGGGGGGCACAATTCAACCCATAACTAGTAACAACAACTGAAAGTTGATGTTACTTGACACTGTGCTCTGGATACCCTGATCAATTCCCAGTCCCCAAATCTAAAGGACTCTGGCTTTGGCATATCAGTGGACAAGTGTTTGTCCTGGGTCAAATTTCCCCAGTCTCGAGGATGGTGTTACACCTCTTGAATCATGCTTTTTTTTTTTTTTTTTTTTTGCGGTAGGCGGGCCTCTCACTGTTGTGGCCTCTCCCCTTGCGGAGCACAGGCTCCGGACGCGCAGGCTCAGCGCCATGGCTCACGGGCCTAGCCGCTCTGCGGCATGTGGGATCTTCCCAGACTGGGGCACGAACCCGTGTCCCCTGCATCGGCAGGCGGACTCTTAACCACTGCGCCACCAGGGAAGCCCTGAATCATGCTTTTTGCTGAACACCTTCCTCCTGGAGCCCTTGGATGTCCTGCTCCACAGGGGGTATCGTTTGCTCACAAGACCTGTGTGCGGCATAGTTGTCCTGGGGTGTCATAGTTTTCATGAGCGAGAGCCGCTGTTTCTGGGGTCCCATGTTTTCCTGTCTTAGCTAACTCCCATATTTGCTGAAGTGTGTTGTTAATCATTTACTAACACAGGAGGTTTGATAGGTAAATTTCTTCAGCATTTCTAAAAATATTATTATGAATAAAACAATTAACAAGGTTGGTCTAATGGACATATATTAACAACTATACTTCATAACTAAAGAAAACAGTATTTGAAAAATATATTTAAAATTTATGAATTGACTGCCATTGTAAATCATAAATCAACTTTCAACAAATTTCAGAGTTAGTATCCAGCAGATAGATCTTAATTCTGATCACAAAACAATTGTGCTGAAATTCAATAACAAAAACATACCTATCTTTTAAAAGCCATATGTTTGAAAAATTTTAAATAGATCTTTAAATATCTGATGGGTTAAATAGAAATGCTAATATGAATTAGAAAAATATTTAAATCTAAACAATAAAAATACCAACTTTCAAAACTAAAGTAGAAATTTGAGGGAAATTTATAATCTTAAATTGCTTGTTTTAGAAGAGGAGAGAGGCTGAAGATTAAGTAATTATACTGGATTAAGTATCCAACTAAAGATGTTAGGAAAAGAACCACAAAGAAAACCAAGTGAAAGTGGGGAGTGAAATGCAAGACAAGAGCAACACATGAAATAGAAATGTAAAATAGAGAGTGACAGAACCAAAGTAACTAACGAAACTCTGGAATGATTCTTCAAATAAGGGAAGAAAAGGCACTTACAGACTGTATCTTGAATGAAAAAGGAGGTTACTACAAGATTAAAGGGAGTGTTATAAATTATGCCAATAAACTTGTATTCTTAGGTGAAATGGACAAACACGTAGAAAAATATAACTGGTAACAATTGCCTTTACATAAAATAGAAAGCTAAAATAGTTTTATAACTGTTAACAAAATTAAATCATAAAGAAGACATGGAGCCCAAACAATTATAAAGGTGAGCTCTATCATGTGTCCAAGAGACAAAGGGAGATAATCCAAACTTACTCAGACTCTTACAGAAGGAGAAGCAATACTCCCAACTTCACATTATGAGGCTAAATGGAACCTGATCTCCAAACTGCACAAAGACAGTCTGAAAAAGAAAAATAACAGATCAGATTCATTCACTCATATAGATGAAAAAACAAACAAACAAACAAACAAAAACCCAAGTTAAATACTCCAAACATAATCCAGACATTAAAAAAATAATATATGAGTCTATTCCACAAAGTTATATAGGAAAATATCTTCATATAATTTATCCCATTAGAGATTTAAAGAGACAATCATCTCAATAGGTCTAGAAAGCATATTAGATGATATTCAACATTCATTCATTGTTAAAAAAATTAAAAACCAACCTCTTAATAAATTTGAAATAGAAGGTAATTTTCTTTACCTGGTCAAGGAAAACTATATTTAAAAACTATAGCATTAACATCATAAGTCATTGGTGAAATATTAAAAGTATTGCTTTTAAATTCAGAAACAAAATAAAGATTGAAGTGACTATTTTAGCCAGCTCAAGGCAAGAAAAAGAAGAGAAAAGATATAAGAATGAAAAAGGATGAAATAAAAGTCTCATTTTGGCCAATGATATGAATATCCACATGGGATACTCCAAATAATCTACTAATAATCTTTATTATCAAAATTAATGACTGTTTAGCAAAGTTGCTAAGTATAAAACTGATATACAAAAACTAACTTCATTTTATACCAGCAATAAACAGAAAAATATAATTTCAAATTTCCAATGATAAAAACAGCAAAAAACAAAAATATCTAGAAATGACTATAAAAATGTGTAAATCCTTCATATAGAAAATAATAAGACTTTTTGAAAGATATTACTGAAGACTTAAATAAACAGAAAGACAATATATTTGTGGGGAAGGAAAATCTATTTTGTAAATATTTACATTTTCTCTATCTTGATCTATAGAATTAAAGAAATTCCAATTAAAGGCTTAACATGGTTTTCCCTGGAATATGATGATCTTACCCTAAAGTCTATTTGGAAGAACAAAGGGCCAAGAATATACAAAGCCCTCCTGAGGAAGCACAAGATTGGTGATTGGGGTGGGACAGCATGTTCTCTGCTGTCACAATTTTTAAAAATAAAACTAGAGTAATTAAAACAGTATCATATTAGGAGAAGATAGACATATAAATCAATGGAACCGAATAAATAAGAAAACCCAGGAACAGTCGAACACATAGATGAAAGCTTGATATATGAGAAGGGGGGGTATTGCTAATTATTTACCTAGGATGAAAAAAGAAATTAATTCCCTAATTACATCATACAGGAAAATAAATTCCAGATGGATTAAGAACTTAAATATAAAAAACAAAAAACTTGGGCTTCCCTGGTGGCGCAGTGGTTGAGAATCTGCCTGCTAATGCAGGGCACACGGGTTCGAGCCCTGGTCTGGGAAGATCCCACATGTCGCGGAGCAACTAGGCCCGTGAGCCACAACTACTGAGCCTGCGCGTCTGGAGCCTGTACTCCACAACAAGAGAGGCCACGATAGTGAGAGGCCCGCGCACCGCGATGAAGAGTGGCCCCCACTTGCCACAACTGGAGAAAGCCCTCGCACAGAAACGAAGAACCAACACAGCAAAAATAAATAAACTAATTAATTAAAAAAAAAAAAAAAAAACTTAAATTCAGTAGATTATAGAAGAATTTCATGACTTCAAGGAAAAGAAGGTTTTTTTCTTTTTTTGTAACAGGACACAAATCACAAACTAAAGGAAAAGGTGGATACATATGAATACATTAATACATTGTACATATTTTTATTCATTGAATACTTTGATACAGTTTATCAAAGTATACCATAATGAGAGAAAAGGAAAGCCACAAACTGAGGGAATATATTTGCAACACACATAGGTAACAAAAGAATTTTTATCCAGAGTATAGGAAAAACACCCACAAATCATAAGAAAAATAAAAATAAACCAAGAGGAAGACTGACAAAAGACAGCTCACTTCTCACTGGAGAAGAAAGCTAAAATGGACATATGAAGAGGTGCTCAGTATGATGAACAAACAGGAAAATGTCAATTAAAAACCCACAAGGAGAGGACATTGCATACTCATCAGATTACCCAAGTTTAAAAATCTGATAATGCCAAGAGATGATGTAGAGAAACAGGAGCTCTTAAACACCGTGGATAAAAGTGCTTATGAGAATTAGACTTTGGAAAACAATTCATGATTATGTAATAAAGTTGCAAATGTGCCTACTTTTTGACCCAGCAATTCCAATTCTGGGCATACACTCTGAAGACGTTCTTGCACATGTCTACCAGATGACCTGTGGGAGAATGTTCACAAGAGCATTGGGCAAAAAACTGGAAATAACCCAAATGACCTTCAACTGTAGAATGCATAAATTGTGCTGTGCACATAAAATGGGTGAACTATAGTCACAGACATCAACATGACTAGATCTCAAAACATCATCTTAATCATCAGACATTGTTGTTGGGAATGTAAAACAGTGCAGTGACTTTGGGAAAAAGTGTGGCAGTTCCTAAAAAAAGTAAACATAGAGTTATCATATGACCCAACAATTCCACTCCTAGGTATTCTCCAAGAGTATCAAAGCATACACCCAATACAATAAAACATAAAACAAAAAACTGTACACGAATGTTCACAGCAGCATTATTCATAATAGTTCAAAAATGGAAAAAAACCAAATTGTCCATCAGATGAAGAATGGATAAATGAAATTGTAGTATAGCCACACAATGGAGCATGACTCAGCCATAAAAGGAATGAAGTACTGATAACATGCTACAATGAGAATGAACCTTGAGGACATTATGCTAAGTGAAAGAAGTCAGTCACAAAATGTTACATACTGTATGATTCCATTTATATGAAATATCCAGAATTGGCAAGTCTGTAGATATAGAAAGTAGATTAGTGCTTTCCAGGAGCTGGGTTGGGCGGGGTGGTGGATAGTGACTTCTACCGAGTATATGGTTTATTTTTGGGGTGATGAAAATATTCTGAAGTTAAATGATTGTGATGGTTGCACAACTTTGTGACTAAACTAAAAACCACTGAGTTGTACACTTTAAATGGGTGAATTTTATGTTATGTGAATTAGATCTTAATAAAACTGTTATTTAAAAGCAAATATAATGTTGAGTGGAAAATGTGTCACAGAAGAGTACAGAAAATGGAATTTCATTTATATAAAGGTAAAATAAGGAAAACTAAACAATGCATTGCTTAGGGATAGATACATACGTGAATAAGTATAAAGAAAAGCAAGGGCATGATCACCACAAAGTTTGGGCTAGTGGTTACCTTAGAGGGAGCGGGGATATGATCAGGGAGGGCCACAGAGATGTCAAAGGAACTGAGAACACACTCTTCCTGAAGCTTGGTGGTAGGTATATTGGTGTTCATGGTGTTATTTTAACAGTAATATTATCCCTCAACTCTCTTTCTCTTTCATATATATATATATATACATATATATATACATACATATATATGAAAAAGAAACAGAGTGTGTATATATATATATATATATATACGTTTATATCTATCTATCTAGATATATACATACTCATTTATGTGTGTATTTCCTAATTATACTCCCCTCTACCCATCTCTTTCTCTCTCTCATGGTGGAGGCTCTTCTAAGATATTTGTTGTCTGTTCATCCTTTAAAACATCAGATTGGGATTTCCATCCATATACATGTACATGTTTTGCTTCAGGCTCGTAGGGTGGGGAGCCAGCAGTTACGCTGGGAGACACCTAAACACCATTTGGGGAGGATCTTTTCTCTGGGACCATTCAGTTTCTCATGGGAAAAGTCCTTCTTTGTTTTTTGTTTGTTTCTGGTTTTGGCTTGTTGTGTTACTGTCCTGGGAGGTTGGTATGTGGATCCCTGTGCATTCTGAGCAAGGGCTTTGGGTAGCATTCAACTGCTCTGTGCATAATATTTCAACAGATGCCTCCTTTCATGCCCATGTCTCACTCTTGGCTTCATTCCACTTGGTACTTCCTAGGCCCAAGTTCACTGGGTTCTACCAAGCATGGCAACTCCTCCTCTCCTCTCTCCTCTGGGCTCTGGGTTCCTGTTCTCAGCTTCAGCTACTGCTACTCCTCCATCTACTTCACATCTTTCAAGTATTTGTTGACTTCTTCCATCTGCTGATAACCTATCTGTTAGTCTCTTCATTACTCAGAGTTTATACGTCTTAATTATTATACAGAGGGGTCTTTGAAGGGAGAGGAGAAAATGCATGTAGTAGATCTGTCATCTTTAATCAGAAGTTAGGTTATTTTTAAAATAAAAATAATAATAGGAAGAAAAAGAACTCATGTTGTTGAACACTAACAGGGCCAGACACTTGTCTAAGAACTTCACATGTATTATTTTGTTAATTTTCACAGCAATCCTATGAGACAAGTGCTTTTATTTTGTTCCTACTTTACAGATGAGGAAGCTAAGAGACATGGTAAATAACTTGCCAAGGATCTCAGAGATAAGCAAGTAGTAGAATCAGGATATGGATACAGGTAGTCTGACTCAAGAAGCTATCTCCCTAACCAGCATGTGACATATATGTACAAGTAGATGATAGATAGACAGATAGATAGACTTTCAACCGGAAGGTCCTATAATCAAAATCATCTCAGAATGAAAAATAAGAAAAGCAGCCTGCCATTTATCAGGTTGGGAAGACAGACACAGATAAAAACTAGCCTCAAAATTGAGAGAAAGCATTGTTTCTCTCAAAGTCATGAAGCAGATGTAAAATGTCATAAAAAATAAAGACCCTCCTCTTAGAGTGAACACCTCTCTCTTACCGATGATGCTCCTGACTCACATTGCTCTATCCATCTATTACTGTACTAGGATACCCAGTTGCTAAGCAGCCCTCGGCTCATGACAACATCCAATCCCTAGTTAATTGCCACGTATCCTAATCCTGCATCAGAAACAACAGTCAAGGCATAACTGAACCCCAATTTCCTGAGATTCTCTTCAAAATTCTTCAGCAGGAACCCAATCCTTATAAACGATGCTTCCAGTCTTCCCTATTGTTAAGGTTCATTCTACAGTTTCTCTGGAATGCCCTCCCTCACTGCACTGAGTCAATAAATGTGATTTTGTCATGTTTGTGCCTGGTGGTCTTGGCTGATTAGGCTTCTCTGTAGGTGGGTGTGTTCTTAGAGTCATTCCTTTGGCTTAAACTCATGGGCTTACCCACAGTGACAGAGCCCCGGAAGGGGTCGTATATGAAAACCTCATGAAAACCTTGGGAAAGAAGGGCATCCTTGAGGGAAAGCGAGGTTGGGACTTGGAAGGCACATGTAGCTACTTTATATCTTGTCCTCTGGTTGGCCTTAGTACTCTCCTTTTGCCTACTCTCTGGGCACTGAATCCTTCCAGGAATCATCTAAATTTTAGGTGTCAGTTTCAGTCTTGCCTGGGACAGTTGCAACTGCCATGTATGTCTGAGCTGATAATTATCTATACCCCCTTCCCTAGGAAGTACCTACATCAGTCAGATGGCGTTTCAGGATAAGTGTCCCAGCTGAGAGAGCAGGTAGTCTAGCCATCATGCACAGTGCTGTGTTGAAGCTTCTCCAACCTGTGAGGGGCTAAGCCTCAGCCTGTCTTGACTCTGTTCGGGGGAGGGCCAGGAGGGCAAATCGAGGGTGGGAAGCCTCAGCCCTGTTGCTGGAGCTCTACTTCCAGAGCTCAAGTTCGAGGATTCTCAGTACTTGGACAGACACACAGAGTCCCCATGGACATAAGGTTATTATTATTGTCTTTGTTGTTCACTGATATTGCTATTAACACCTTTTACATTGGTATTGCATTTTTAACTTTTCTAAGTACCTTCATGTAGGTCTTCTTTCTCCCCTGTTAGGTATACACAACATGAGCAATCATTCCCTTATTTTATAGTTGAAGAAACCAAAGCCAAGAAAAGTTGTGTTACCTGCCTATGCTGTTGACAGAGCAGAGGCCTAAAACTGAAGTCCCCTGACCCCAGTCAATGGTCACTCCAATTTCTCACAACAGAGGAGAAGAACCCTGAACAGTGAGTGTTGGGGGCTCCACCTGAGCCTGGGCTGTCTGAGCTGTGGTTATGCCCAAGGTTTAGACCCCAATGGGGTCTTAGTGGGCAGAACTGTCAGGACTAGGAACTGGCTCTTATTTCCATACCTCCAACCCAGAACCTACCTATTAATCCCACTTCCAGGAGCCACCCAGCCCCAAACAAGAGAATGGAGCAATGCCTCAGGTGATGTAAGTGGAGGCTGGGCAGGCTGCTGCCAGCTGTCTGGGTAGGAAGGGGCCTCCTATGGGTGAGTGTGGGCACAAGAATGTGGTGAGGCCACTCTGAACAAGGCCAGGTGGGTCTCTGCCTTGTAGCCAGCTCTGAACCAACAGGTTCAAACCAGTCTGTGGCTTAGCCCACACTTCAGAATGGGGTGGTGGTTGCAGTTTTTTTTTTTTTTCATCCCCATTCTAAACCAGGTCGTCTCATTGAGAAGGAAGAGCGTGGATAAGACAAGAGGCAGTGGGTTGGGACAAATGTACTTCAGGAAGGAGAGGGCGCTCAGGCCTGGAGGCTGCTCCTGCTCTTCTGAGCACCAGCCCCTGCCGTCAGCTTCCAGGCCCACAGACATTTTGGAGTCTTTATTGGGAGTGCTCCAGGCACCAGTGCTTCTTTAATTCAATTCCACTCTCCTGAATGCACCCTTGCCCTTTCATCTGTTCTCCACATACAGCCAGAGTGATCTTACAAAAACACAGACCTGATCATGTCACTCCCCTGGCCCAGGACTCCCAATGGTCCCCAACATGCATCATGTCCAAATTCCTCAGCCTGGCTGCCAGGCTCTCCATGCTGTACAGCAGCCCACCTTCAGCTTCACCTTGCCCCATGGTCCTCATCAAGCTAATCTCAAGTCCCTGGAAAGTGTTATATGCTCTCCTGTCTCAGGACCTTTGCATTTGCTGATGCCTCTGCCTTGAATGTCCATTATCCCCACTTCTAAATCCTTTTCTCTTCCCACTTATACTGTTCAGATCCTTCAATGTGAGCTCAGTATCTTCTTCAGAGATGTCTAACCCAATACGGTACCCCGGGTTAGGTCCCCTTACATGCTCTTATCATACTCCATATGATAATTGTCATTATTTATTTAATGTCTATCTCCTCCTTTGCTGGACAGAATGCTCCATGAGGACAGGGAACCTGTCTGTTCTACTGCATGAGGGAGTCAACTGTGTCCAATTCATTGAGGACCTAATACTCAGGTTCAGCAGAGACGTACTGAGCATTTACTACTTGTTAGGCATGATGCAACTTCAGGTACAATCTTAATTAATTTCATCTCCATGAACTTTATGCTAGGATTTGGGGTTCCAGGAGCTGAGGTTACTGCATTGAGATTATGAGTATTAGATGAGCTCAATATGTTGAAAACTATAGGTCTGACACACAGCAGGTGCTCAATGAATATTTATTTCATGGAAAAACACATTTGAAAAAAGCAACCCCCTGCTGAAGAAGTTAAATTATTCATTTTACAGCTGAGATAAACAGATTTCCAAAATCAGACAGCTAGGAATTCCTGGGCTTGGGATTTGGACCCAGACCTGGAGAGGTGAGTCCAGATCTCACCCCGTGTTCCCACTTATCTCTACTGGTCCAGTGGGAACTCAAAGTGGTAAAGACCTTGGTCTGCCCTGGAGGAACAGTAAAATTGATAAGAAAATGATATAGGCACAGGAAACAATCTGAAGACCTAGGTGCCTCTTGGTGCCAAAGCAACGGATACAGACAGGAAATGAAGTTGGAAATCAGAGAAGGAAGAGTTCCACATAGTAGTGAGGGATGCCTCCAGGGCTGGAGAGGCATGGAAGGGCATCCAGGAGGGGTGAGCCAGCGGAAGCAAAGGCAAAGAGGAACAAGTCAGCGTGAGTGGGAATTGTGCGACCAGACCAAGCGTGTTCCCGAGCAGTGGGAGATGAAGCATGGGGAGAAGAGGAGAGCGGGTGCCAGTGGCTGAGGGTCCTGCATGGCAGATGGAGAGGCGACTGGACCTGGCAATGGGAAGCCAGTTGAGAGTTGTGATCTAGGGAGCAGCCTGATGCGAGTGGAGTTCCGGGAAGAGCAGTCTGGGAGTTATGTGCAAAATGAACTGTAGCAAAGAAGAAAGAAGAAAAGGCAGGGGGGAGGAGGAAGGATGGACAGATGGAGGAAGAAGGGAGAGGTAGCCCTTGCTGAGAACCTAGTAGGCCCTTCAAAAGAGCTATCTCTGTTATTCTTGTCAACAACACCAAATGGAGTATGTTACCATCCATGTTTTATAGATAAACAAGCTGGAGTTGAAAGAGGTGAAATAACTTGCCCAGGATTACTTACCCAGATAGGAGCCAGACCTAGTGCTTGGGTATTTTGTCTCCAAGTCCAGCAACCTTTCCACTGCATCACAAAGTGCATCTGACAGAGAGCTCAGTTAGGAGGTCACAGTGATGCTGAAAACTTGACCTCTGTGCACCGGTGCTGAATCAAATCTCAGAGACAGAGTTTTGGGTGAAGTAGAAAAGAATAGCTTTATTGCTTTGCCAGGCAAAAGGGGATGCAGTGGGCTCCTGCCCTCAAAAACTGTGTGTCCCAACCCAGGGGGATTTGGTGAGGAGTTTTATAGCAGTGGTTCAAGGGCAGGGTTGCTGATAAGGATCAGGGTGTGTACAGGGCCTGCATTCCTTTAATTTGGCCCCAGGTGGTCTCCTGATGAGCTTTTGTGATTCTCAAGGTTATCAAAGTGTGCCCTTCTCTCTGGAATGAAGAATGCTTCCTCAAGTAGTTAACATCTTCCAACTGTTGGGGGTTTTAGTTCTGCAGAAGAGCTCAAAGATATTTTTATGTGTATCCCTTGGGGTAGAGCCAGGACGCTGCCCCAAGGCTGCACTACTGTTTCTTGACTGCTCCTCCCTTGTCTCTGCATCCCCTCCCTTCCCTGATTAGCAACTGTTTGAATCTGCCCTTTGGAATTCAGGGAAGGTCATGGAGGCTGGAGCCTATTCCCTACAAATAAGAAATGGGGGACACAGAAAGGCTTCTGTGCCCAGGAGCCCCACAGGGTCCTGATTGGTTTCAATAGGGTGGTGGCTTTGGGGACTTTTCTGAGTGAAAATGACTGTGTTTATCTCTGGGACCCAGCTCTAAAAGCACCATGGCAGGCATGCTCTAACAATTCTAGCAAAGAGGTCAGGAGCAGCATGAGGTCAGTCCTGGGAGAAGTGTCCCATGTGGAGCCACATGAACAGCTGAATCCAAAGCAAAGTCTCAGGATATGTAGTTAGAGCCAGGGAGTCAGCCTGGCCTGGGACTCGGGATAACTGGGTTCTGGTCATGAAAGCATCCCTTTGGGACTTTGGATCAGTCACTTAATCTCTTTGAACCTCAGCTTCCTCATCTGTAAAATAAAGTTAAAAATCTCAACTTCCTCATCTTCCATGTTATGAGATCCAAATGAAATTGTCACTGTGGGTGTGTTTGGATTACTGAGAAATGCTAGGCTGGTGGGAGAAATGGTTGTTGTTATCAGAGGTCAGGGGGTGATGGGCAGGTTAACTCCAGGGCCTAAAGGGGAGCATTTCCTCGCCCAGGATCCAGTGAACACTTTCATTGAGCTGTTGCCCTGAACTGGGTGTTTGTCATCAACCATTTCTCCTTGACCATCACTTCCAATCAATTCATTGCCTATTTATTAAGCACCACTTTATTTAAACCACTGTCTGGACAAGTCTTGTTCCAATCCTCTTACAACTCTTCTTTTACTTTTCCTCTTCACTGTGTATCAAAAGAGGAAGTGAAATAAATCCACTGTGCTGTTGGTAAATAGTGAATTACTCATATCCAAATCTTGAGACAGATTAAGAGGCTCCTTTCACATTTTCCCCAGTCCATCTCCCTTCTCCAATGAATTCACGATCTGTGACATATTTGTGTTATAAATGACAGGCATAGCCTATCCGATTCCATTGTAGAAAGAAGAAAAAGGAAAAAAATACTTACCAATTTTCATTGCTGGTTAACTTTAAAACATGATGCATTTTATATGTGCGGATGAGGGAACCTAGGCATTGGCCAACACAATGCCTCACAAATTTACTTTTCACAGAAAATGCATTAGTACAGGCAGTGCCAGCCTCTCCCATCTTGCATCTGGGATGGCACGGCTATGCACAGCCCACAGCTCAATCTGTCTACTGCCCATCAAATTCCATCCTCCTCTGGGCAACTTACCTTGCCCCTCCTCACATAGAGCCCTCCAAGATGGGGCCAGTCCACAGTCTGTCTTCTTCAGATCCTGCTGGAAGCAAGGAGAAAAAAGCAGCACCCACTTCTGGCTCAGGAGGGGAGAGTACCCAACCTTTTGCAGTCCTTCCTTACCCCCTCCACAGTTCACCACACTTGCTCTCTTACTCCCTTTCCTTTTCAGTCTGGGAGGAGAATGACAAGAATGCTTCCTCCTAGTTCAGCCGGTTCTTCTACTTTCTTCCTCCCTCCCCAGAAAACAGGTCTTATTGCCCCTCTTCCAAAGCCCAGCCCCAAGTGCCAGGCCCAGCAGAGTCCTGATTCTTCTGTTTCCAGGGAGGTGGGGCACAGGCATGGCTGGAGCAAAAGGAAGGCGGGCAGGTGCTGATAATAAAGGGATGGGGGTGGGCGGGTTGGGGGGCTGTCACATGTATTTGTTCATATACTACTTCACTTTTAGAAGGCTGAGAGCCTTCTACAGTGGCCCTCTCATGTCCTTGTCCCCAGCAGTTATTCCTCCCAACCCCTCTTGCACACATGTCGACTGAAAAAAAACTGCACAACCTAAAAGTTGAGAGTTTTGTTTTCTTCAGGGACCTTACTGAGGACTATAGTCTGTGAATCAGCCTCTCAGATAGCTCTAAGGAACCGTTCCAAAGAGGTAGGGGAGGAGCCAGGATACATAGGAGTTTTTGCTAAAAAAAGAAAACAATAAAAACAAACAAAAAACATGTAGTTGAACATCAAAAGATTACTGCTAATCACAAAAAACAGACATCTCAAGTTAATGATTTTAGTGCTTTTCTAAGATGCAAAAGTCTGGACTCATTGAAATTATTCCTTTGATGTGCATCTTAACTATCCAGGGCCAGTATCCTGTTTTATCTCCATCCTGACTTCCCCTCTGGGCACACACTGGAGTGGCTACAGTGGCTGATGGCTTGATGGTAGGCAACATTTTTTGTTTACTGAAATGGCAGGAAACATGATTTTGTCCAAACACACATGATTTTTTTTTTTATGTTTAGGATTTTGTATTTTATTCTAAACAGGATAGGAAGTCATTGAAGAATTTTAATGAGGACATGATTAGCATGATCCAATTTGAATTTTGAGGATATCAATATAAAGAATAGATTAGAAGGGGCAAGACCAAAGCACTAAGGAGCTAACTTAAGAAGTGGTTACAGTTATATGCCATAGGAGAGTCCTGATCCAAATGTTTGCTGATATTAGAAAATGGAGGGGCTTCCCTGGTGGCACAGTGGTTAAGAATCCACCTGCCAATGCAGGTGACACGGGTTCAAGACCTGGTCTGGGAAGATCCCACATGCCCCGGAGCATCTAAGCCCGTGCGCCACAACTACTGAGCCCTCGTGCCACAACTACTGAAGCCTGTGTGTCTAGAGCCTGTGCTCCACAGCAAGAGAAGCCACCACAATGAGAAGACCTCGCATGGCAACGAAGAGTAGCCCCCACTTGCCACAACTAGAGGAAGCCTGCGCCTAGCAATGAAGACCCAACACAGCCAAAAATAAAATAAATAAATTAAAAAAAAAAAGAAAATGGAAAAGAAAATTTAGTGATTTCTTTAGGAGACAGAAATGTTAGCCTTGGCAATGATTAAATATGTGTTGGGTCTGTTAATCCTAAACTCCCAGTCCTTCTCTCCCCCACTCCCCTCCCCCTTGGCAACCGCAAGTCTGTTCTTTATATCTGTAAGTCTGTTTTTGTTTACAGATATGTTCGTTTGTGTCATATTTTAGACACAGTTGTTTGGGATTAACAGATGCAAACTAGTATATATAGGATGGATAAACAACAAGGTCCTACTGTATAGCACAAGGAACTATATTCAATATCCTGTGATAAACCATAATGGAAAAGAATATGAAAAAGAATATATATATGTATAACAATCAATTTGCTGTACAGCAGAAATTAAACACAAAATTGTAAATCAACTGTACTTCAATAAAATTAAAAAAAAATGTGTTGGGGAGCAGAAGTATGAATAGGGGAATAAGTACAGGATGATGCCAAGAGTCATTTAGTGTATGATGGTGTGATTCACTAAAATGCCATCAAAAGAGGTAGTTCTTGAGACATAGGTAAGGGTGGGAGATGTAGGATGATGAGATTAACTTTGAAACAGTTGCATTTGCGTCACCTATGGGACAGTGAGATGGAGACTTCCTGAAGGCTTGAAACTCAGGATCAAGAGCTATAAGGTTTGAAATTCATCAGCAGGTAGATATTAATTAAAAGTGGGGGAGTGGATTAGATCTCTTCAGCAAACACACATGATTTTAACCCTGTTTTTCTGCACCCAATTCCAATGTGTGTGTGTGTTTGAGGGGTATGGGTGAAACGGAGTAGGACCCTGTGGGGACCTCCCAGGTACAAATCCTTTCTGTGTCCACCATTTCATCGTTTGCAAGAAATAAGCTTCATTCAGCCTCTTTGACCTTCCCTGAATTCCAAAGGGTAGATTCAAATACTTGCTTATAAGGGAGGGGAGGGAATGCAGAAAAAAAGGAGGAGCAATCAAGAAGCAATAGTGCAGCGATGGGTCGAGGTCCTGGTTCCTCCTCAAGGAATATACACAGCAATACCTTTGAGTTCTTCTGTGGAACTAAGGCTCCCACCCAGGTGGAAGATGGTAACTTCAGGCTGAGCACAAGATTCCTGGAATGCCACCCTGTTACCTCACCACCAACCAATCAGAAGAAAGTCTGCACACAGTGGAAGATAATAAAGACCCTGACACCCTCCGCTAATGAGTCTCCCTTTAAAAACTTTCATGGTTGAGCAGAATCTTTGGAATTGGTTTTTGGACACAAGTTGCCAATCTCTTGAATAAAGCAGTCTTTCCATTCCTACCAGCACTTGTCTCTCAAAAGTATTAGCTTTTGAGCAGCGAGCAGCCAAACCTGAGTTCAGTAACACGGGGGCAGGAGTCCACACACAACCAAGCAATTCTCGGAAACCATCTGAGTTTCCTACAGTCAACTCAATTCTGAAACTATCTACCTGGAGATAGCATCAGATTCTACAAGTTAAAGGCTCAGTCCTATAAGACTGCCCCCTTCCCCCAGTTGCCACTTCAGACACCAGTCACAAGTCCAGGTCTTTCTGACCCACCAGCTGTAAAATCGGAGCTTCCAATGACCCCTTTATTGAGTTTCCCTACGCGGAAGAGCTAAATCGGACTCCTTATTAGATCTGTTTCTTTGAGTTTAACCTTTGCTTTTTGTTGCTTTTGTTATTATAATCATACATAATGGCCTGCCTCGGAACCCTGACTCTCTGTCTGAATGTTAAACCAAAGTGCCTTTGTTCAGGGAAACATCCTGACCCAGTCTACCTGTGAACGGCTGCAGAAAAGAAGAAATTAACACCTCCCCTCCCCCGAGGCTGGCCATTCTAGGAGATATTTGCAAGGCTTATGGCCTTTTTACTTTACTTCCTCACCTCCTCCCCTTCTCTGTTCTATAAAAGAAACTGGCATTCAGACCAAAATAAGATGGTTTTGGGGGGGATCCTTGTCCGCCATTTTCTCGGTCTGCCAGCTTTTCGAATAAAGTCGTTACTCCTTGCCTCAACACCTCGTCTCCCGATTTATTGGCTTGTCGTGAGGCGAGCAGAGCGAGTTGGACTCGGTAACAGTTCCAGCAACCCCTTTCTTGGGTTCTGATTAACTTACTAGAATGGCTCACAGAACTCAAGAGTTCTTTACTTACTAGATTATTGGTTTATTATAAAAGGATACAACTCAGGAACAGCCAGATGAAAGAGATGCATAGGGCAAGGCGTGAGGAAAGAGCACGG
This sequence comes from Hyperoodon ampullatus, assembly GCF_949752795.1. Taxonomy (NCBI): domain Eukaryota; kingdom Metazoa; phylum Chordata; class Mammalia; order Artiodactyla; family Ziphiidae; genus Hyperoodon; species Hyperoodon ampullatus. The sequence continues at coordinate 147,996,024 of NC_136915.1, read as the reverse complement.
AGCTTCCATGTCCTCTCTGGGCCACCACTCTCCACTAATTTCCATGAGTTCACCAATATGGAAGCTCTCCAAACCACATCCTTTTTGGGGTTTTTATGGAGACTTCATTGTATAGTCCTGATTGATGAATTCATTGGCCATTGGTGTTTAAACTCAGCCTCCAGCCCCTCTTCCCTCTCCAGAGGTTCGGGGGTGGAACTGAAAGTTCCAACCCTCTAATCACAAGATTGGGTCCACAGGCAACCAGCTTGAGTCTTTACGTGACCTAGGAGCATTCCAAAAGTCACGTAATTGACATAACGAAAGACACCTTCACAATTCTCCTCAGTTAGAAAATCCAAGGGTTTTAGGAAGGAGTTCCAAGCCAAGAACAGAGGTTGGAGTCAAAGACCAAATATATATTTATTTTTATGAATCACTGTGTTACAGACCTCTAACTGTTCCTCTCCACTTTTCTTGATAAAATCCAAATGGCCCAAACAGTGGGTGCTAATCTGCAAGCACAGTTCCTCCTTCTTCTGAGAACCATTCTTAATCAACTATTCCTGAGAATAGCTGAACTTCAGCTGACCCCTCCTGCTGAAGCCCTGTAAAACATTCTGTTTCCCTCCCCAAGTTAGAAGGGCATAAATGGCCTTCTTCCACAATGCACCCCTTGTGATAAATTGACACAATCCAGGAAAGGGTCTTCTATTTATCCCAAGAAAAACTTCCTGGAGGGATGGGGAACTTGAGGAGAGAGGAAGGGAAGATCATTCTGAAGCTTGTGGAAGGATTAGAAAGTGTGTGTCAAGGAGGGTGATTCTAGAATAGTCGGCGGGTCTAGCAGGCACCACCCCCTGGGCCGGCGGCTGGCCCAGGAGCCCTTTTTCAGCTCCCCTCATCACCATATCCCCTCCCTTACCAGCCCCCTGAGTGGTTGCCTCCTCACCTCAACCCAGAACATTGGGCTCCACTTCTCAATGCAACTTCCCTGGCTCAGTACTCCATTTCCCTGTAGATCCACACAACTGCTTAGTTTTCTCTTCTATGTTTTGCCTTGGAAAGGTGATTAGCTGCTATAACTGAGGTTGACCAAGGAATTAGCACTTGACAGACGGAGATGTGCCTCTAGAAATGCAAGCTCATGGTCTCTAACCTGAGGGTAGGTCCTGAACCAGGCATTGTGCTTTGGGACCCCCCAGTGTGGATGCAAGTCCTGTTCGCTCTCCACATGGTTCCTGGCCCCAGACCCATCTCTGTCAGAGCAGGTACAAAATTCCTGGGTGTGAGTAGGACCTTATCAAGGGCACCAATGGAAACCTGATAGCCAGGCCAGAGTCCAAACTGCACCCCATGCTACAGCCACACACGTGTGCAAGAACAAGGGGTCCCTCACTAACTGTTGCTTCCTGCTCCTGCATTCCCTGAATGGAATCCAAGCTTATTCACAGAGAGGAAGAGGCTGCCAAGGCCAGGATCCTATCAAAAGGCCTTTTGTCTCCTGAGCTAAACATTGGCTCATTGTTACCTTTCTCCCTGGACCCTTCCAGAGGTGGGAGGACACCCAGAGCCTCTGGTTTCAGTTCATGGGTCTGAATGCAATGGAGCAGGAGGAAGAGAGTGGCCCAGCTCCAAGCAAGAGAAAAACCTGGGTCAGGCTGATGTGATGCACTTGCTCAGGGCTTCCTGTCCAGGCATGACCAGAGTTCCACTGGCCGAGTGGACACACAGTTGCCTTTCTTCAGGATGAGGAGTTCTTACACCTTTTCCTTCCTCCCTTCTAAACTCAAACCTGTTAAAGACTCCTTTTCCCCTTGCTTTTCAGGTTAAGCTCTTCATCCTTCAAAAATGGAGCTCAATGTCCCTTGCTTTCAGTCAGCTTCCTCTGATCAACTCCACCATATTCCTCAGTGGTGACACGCCTCATCTGTACTGTGTTCCTCTGCCCTCTTCTTTCTGTGGCACTGTTCATCTGTGTGCTCTGTCCCTGTTACCTGAAAACTGGATTCACCTTTTGGTGGGTGTTGAGCCAATAGAGAGACCCAAGCGAAAGATTGGGGGAAGGAAGGATTTATTACTTGCAGCAAGTAAGGAGAACACTGGGGATATTTCCCAAAGCAGTGTCTCCCCAAACAGCAAAAGTGGGGAAGTTTTCAGCTAAGGGTATATGCATATTCATGAGGGAGCCTGAGCAGAGAAGAATTCAGCAAAGAATTGGGGCCAAGGTTGACAGAGTCCAAGCTTTAGCTGGTTGAAGTCAGGAGGGTGAACATTATCATTCCATCCTCCACCTGTGTGAGGGCCTTAGTTCCTGCAGAACTCAAAGATATACGTTATGTATATCCCTTGAGGAACCAGGACCCCGATCCACGCCTACACTACTGTTTCTTGACTGCTCCTCCCTTGTTTTTGCATTCCCTCCCTTAAGATCATTAATTCCTGAGGCCAGTTCAAGGGCAAGTATTGTGTCATGCTTAGGTCACAAAATGGCTGTGGCCAAAATATTACGAAAGGCACTCCTGGTTCTCTTTCTCCAGGGAACCCCCTAACCTATCCCACATTGGAAGGCTTTCTTAGGGCTGAATCCATAGCTTCCTTCTTTCCAGCTTGAAGCCTGAATACAGCACATCATGTTCTTTAAATGTTTGTTAAATACCAATTCTAGCCACAACTCTTCCAAGGGCAGTGTTAGAAAGGTCTGTGTGCAGACTGTCTCTCTCTCTGTCTGTCTCTCTTTCTCTCAGGATTGGACTTAAGCTGTATGTTATTTCATGTAGATCAACCATCCATCCTTCAACAAGTTACTGTCCCTGAAACTGTGTAACTCTGATTGGGACTTGAATCCACACGCTGGGACTTGAATGCAGCCAAAACCCAGACTGGGACTTGAACCCATGATCTTTTAATTGAGATCACACACCTGGTCTCAGGACTTAATGAAACTCAGGTGCTTGAGTTCAGAAAGAATTCAGTGAGAGACAAAGTGATAGGTAAGAAGTGGATTTATTTAGAGAGAAACACACTCCACAGACAGAGTGTGGGCCATCTCAGAAGGCGAGAGCAGCACCAGGATATGGGGTTGCCAGTTTTTATAGGGATGGGTAATTTCATAGGCTAATTAGTGGGTGGAGTATTCCAGCTATTTTGGGGAAGGGGTGGGGATTTCTAGGAATTGGGCCACTGTCCTTTTTTTTTTTTTTTTTTTTGCGGTATGCGGGCCTCTCACTGTTGTGGCCTCTCCCGTTGAGGAGCAAAGGCTCCGGACGCACAGGCTCAGTGGCCATGGCTCACGGGCCCAGCCGCTCTGCGGCATGTGGGATCCTTCCAGACCGGGGCACGAACCCTTGTCCCCTGCATCGGCAGGCAGACGCTCAACCACTGCGCCACCAGGGAAACCCCACTATCCTCTTTATGACCATTACGGTTGGCCTCAGAACTGTTATGGCACTTGTGGGTGTGTCATTTAGCATGCTGATGTGTTACAATGAGCGTATACTGAGGCTCAAGGTCTAGTGGGAGTTTACTCATCTGACATCTTGGACCTATTTCGTTCTAATCAGTTTATGTCATGTCCTCAGGCTATGTCATTCTTTTAAAGGTTGTGCCCTGCCCCCTTCCCTCCTGTTTCACCTTGACTATAGTAAATGGTACAAAATGAGTTTAGTTATATTCCTCCAAGCCTTGAAGTCCTGTTTCAGAAAGGAGTGAGGGTTATTTAATCACCTCCTCTCCACCCTGACACTCCCAACTCCCATAACTGAGAAATGAAAACTTCAGAGGGAGGAATTTACTCTCAGCCTATGTTCTGCTGTAGTAGACCCCAGACGAGCTTAACCCTACTGACACCAAGGAAGGATCTCAGCCCAGTCCAAATGGAGGCCCCTACGCCAGCATTCTAATCAGCAATAGCCCTACAGTATTTATTGGACACAAAATTCTGACATATCCTCAGAATTTCACAGGCCACCCATTCTATCTCCTTGCCTCCCCAGCGCCCTCTCCCGGCCCCCTTATGTCAAGGGGCTGTGATGACACTGGGAGGCAGTGTCAGCATTCTACTTACCCCAGACAATTTCTAGAAAATGCCTTTTCCGCCCTCCTCTGCATAATACCGATCCTCAGTGCTTCTAGAGTAAATCTTAAAGTCCCTTTTAAGCAGCCTTCAGGTGCTGATAGCTTCTTCAGGTACCGTCAGGATGCTGGAGTGGTTCTCACAGGTTCTGGGGATGAGTAAGTGTGGCTGCGAGAGCTGTGAATTTAGCTTAATTTGGTGGAAATTAGGGGTAATTGTTTTTTCAGAACAATTGTTTGCTGCTGGGGATTTTTTTTTTGAATTTTATTTTATTTTTTATACAGCGTGTTCTTATTAGTTATCCATTTTATACATATTAGTGTATATATGTCCATCCCAATCTCCCAATTCATCCCACACACCCCCCCACCACACACCCCCCACCACCACTTTCCCCCCTTGGTGTCCATACGTTTGTTCTCTACATCTGTGTCTCTATTTCTGCCCTGCAAACCAGTTCACTTGTACCATTTTCTTAGGTTCCCCATATATGCATTAATATACAATATTTGTTTTTCTCTTTCTGGCTTATTTCACTCTGTATGACAGTCTCTAGGTCAATTCACGTCTCTACAAGTGACCCAATTTCATTCCTTTTTATGGCTGAGTAATATTCCATTGTGTATATGTGCCACATCTTCTTTATGGGGATGTTTTTATATAGTAGCTGTATAATGGTGAGTCAAGGCCCTCAGTCAAAGGACCAGGGATGGAGATAAGCCTGTACCCCCTCCAACCTTATTGACCCAATGCCACCTTCCTTTCTCTACATATTTACACTTTTCTGGGTGGTTTCTGACCTGGTTTGGACCTGTGGTATCACCACACGTTCTTTTCTGTCATTGTTCCCAATGAACCTTGTTTCTCATCCCTACCACTATAGCTATTTTATATCTTCTCTCTTATCAAGCTCCTTACCCTTCCCCTACTTCCTTTGCTTTCAGCAGTTGACATTGCTTCCAAATTAAAAGGGAAAATGCAATTTATTAAGAGGGGACTCCCTCCATTTTCCACCCTCCTACCCACAAAGATTTTTGTTTTTTGGGGTTTTTTTATATCTCTCCATCTTTTCCTTCTTCTCTCTTACCTGAAAAGGGTACTGACCCTCTTTCCCAAGAATTCATTCACTAGATTCTGTCCCCTCTTTCCTTTAAAAACCTTGCTCTATAATGATGACCTTTCCTGTATATTTAATTTTTTCTTCTGCTGGCTCTTTCCTCCTAGCATATGATCATGCTCAAATCTATTTCATCTTAAAGCAAACAATTAAAAAAAAACCCTCCTTGGCCCTTGATGACTCTCTGTCAATTGCCCTAGCTTTCATTTTCCTTTTATAGCTAAGCTTAAATCTATACTGTTTTAATTTCCATTCACCTGACAACCCTCTACAGCTGGGCTTCCACACTCAACTCTCCACTGAAAATGCCTTTGCTGAGACTGTTGGTGACTCAATTTCCAAATCCAGTGGAGATGTTTTTGTCATTGTCATATTTGATGCATCTGGGGTATTTGATACTGTTGACCGTGTCTCCTTCTAGAAGCTCTTTTTTCTTTTAGCTTTCAAAATCTCTCTCTCCCTTTCAGCCTCTCTCTCTCTGTTTCTCTACTGTGTTTCAGAGAAATCATCTCATATATTCATTAAGCAAATATTTGTTGAGTGCTTACTATGTGCTAAGAATTCTTCTACAAGATAGGCAAAGTCCTTGCTTTCACAGAGTTTATACTTTCATCGAGGGAAAGAGAAAGTAAATAAAATAAGCAAACAAATAAGCAAGAGAATGTTAGATAGCACTGAGTACTATGCAGAGAATTAAAGTGTGATACTATTAAAGAAAAGATTGAGCATCATCTTTAGACTGAGCATTCAGCAAAGCCCTCTCTGAAGATCTGGAATTTTATCCAAGACTTGAAGGCTGAGAAGGAACCAGCTATGTAAAAATGAGGGGGAGAGAATTTTAGCAGAAGAAACAGCCAAGGCAGAATCCCAGAGTTGGGAAAAAATTGATGTGCTTAAAGGATTTCCCTTTTGAACATGTAGATATATCTGAGCAAGGTAGTGCCCTGGGGCCCAAGAGAATGAGCTGGCAAAGGCAACTGAGGAGGAGCAGACAGAACCCAGAAGACCAGAAATGAAAGTGTTTCAAAAAGAAGGAAGTTGTCAACTGTGTCAAATATTGCCAAGAGATAAAATAAAATGAGAGTAAAGAGGACCATTGAATTTGCCAAATGGGTATAATAGTGACCTTGACAAGTACGGACTCAGGGACATGGAGGAGACAGATGTTTGTTTTCGGGGGGTGGAGGAGTGGGTGTGAGGTGAGAAAGGAGGGACTGTGACTGTTTCAAGGAGCATTTCCAGAAAAAGAACAGAGAGATGGCCAGAGCTCTAGAAGTGCGTTGTACTATATGGTAGCCACTACTCACATGTGGCTATTTAAACATTTTCATTAAAATGAGATAAAAGATTCAGTTCCTCAGTCACACGAACCACATTTGAAGTGCTTGATAGCTTGATGCAGCTAGTGGTTACTCTATTGACCAGAGCAGATATGTTTTTATCATTGCAGGAAGTTCTATTGGACAAGCTTGCAGTAGAGGATGTGGGATTAAGGAAGGTTTTTAAATTTTGTTGTTGTTATTCGTTGGTTGGGTTGTAGTTAATTTTTAAAAAAATATTAATTTAATTTATTTATTTGGTTGTGCTGGGTCTTAGTTGTGGCATGCGGACTCTTAGTTGCAGCCTGCTTGTGGGATCTAGTTCCCTGACCAGGGATCATATCTGGACCACTGCATTGGGAGCACAGAGTCTTAACCACTCTACCACCAGGGAAGTCCCTATAGTTAATTTTTTAATGTGGTGGATACTAGACACAGCAGTGATCACATAGAGATTGGAAGTACATCTTTCTTCCTGAACTTCTCTCTTTCTTTATCTCCCTTCAGCTGTTAGTGTGCCCTAGAGATCCATCCATGACCCCTGCTCTTCCTATTCTACCCATTCTCCCTTGACAACCTCATCCATGCTCATGATCACCCATCAATTGGCCCCATTACTTTGTCTCCTTCCTGGGCAGCAGATCCACAGTCCACCTACCTAGAGATCATGTCAACTTAGAATTCCCATAGCAATTTCAAACTCAGTATGTCCAAAACTGAACCTCCAGTTCCTCCTGGTTCTATTCCTATAGCATCTCCTTGAAACCCACCCACTTACCCAGGCCAGCAATGTGGGAGTCATTATGAATCCTTCTTTCTTATTCTTTATATCTGGTCAGTCACTAAATGGCTAGTTAGATTTGGGAACATATGTGGAATTAATTCTCTCCTCTCCATTTTCACTGACTTATTTAAACTCTCACTTGAACTGTTGGGGACATTGTGGATTGGCCAACAGAATACTCATACCCACCTGCTTCTCCCAGGCTAGCCTCTAATAGAGAGGTTGAGGGAAGGGACACATTCAGCTAGGGGAGGCTTGTCTCATGGACCTAAAATGAAGCCTGTTAAAGAGTTTCTGGGAAAGATTTTGCTTTCCTGATTAAAAAGGACAGGTACAGCTGCTGCCACTCCTTCTTTCCCTTCTTCCTCCTTTAACTGCTGACACCATGACTGCCACCACCTTGCAATCACTGAGGGAAAGGCAAAGAGAATCTTAGTGCCTTCAGCCCTGACAAGTGCCAACAGCCAGCTACCCCCAGATTTCTCAGTGTGGAAAAAAATAAACCTTTATTTAAGCCCGAGGGGATTCTGTTACTTGCAGACAAAAGCATCCTTGACTGATAGTCTCCTACCTGGTTTCCTTGTTTGAATCTCACTGCAGTTTTCCATTCTCACAACCTTGGCCAGAGTCACCTTTATAAAATGCAAATTTGATCACACTACTTCCCTAATTAAATCCTCCACTGGCTCTCCACTAAACAGGATAAAGTTCAGACTCTTTTGCATGGCATGCAGACCCTCCACAATCTCCCACAGTCTGTCTTTCCAGCCTCATCCCTTGGCACTGTCCATCACAGACAGTTCTCCAAGTAAACCATGTTCTTTCATGTTTTCTGGGCACATGCTGTTCTTCTGCCTGAAATACCTTCTTTTCTTCAAGCTTTTCACCTCCCTCTCTTAGAGCTCTATCTTCTATGGTTCCATATCCTTACTATCTTTATCACGATCACATTTTATTGTCTTTTCTTCTCACTGGACTATGAGTACCTCTATGGATTTGTCTTATTCATCTTTGTCTTCCCAATATTGGGTAGAGGAATGGGACTTAAGCAATTGTTTGTAAAATGAATAAATAGACGAATGAATGAAGGAGTGCCCTGAACCAGGGGTCTTGATTCTCTCCTTAGTTCTATTTCTCATAACCCCTTGAGTTCTCTGAAAATCATTTTCTTCATATGTAAAACAAGGGTATTAATTTTACCTTTGTCTATGTCTATTTGGAGTTCAAATGAAATTATGTTTGTGGCAGCTTTGTAATGTCAGAAACAGCACTGGCCTTGGTGACAAGCAGACGCAGGTTAAAAAGCACCTTTCTACTAATCACTAATTTATGAACTTGAGCAAGTTAGGCAAACTCTCTGAGCCTCAGTTTAATTGTTAGGAGGTTGTGTATAAACCTGTGTGGTTGTTATGAGGATTAAATGAGATACAGGATGTGAGAGTTTCTGGCTCATAACGGGGGCTCAGTAAATATTAGTTGAAGTAGAGGTGAGGAGAAGAGGTCTTCAACCTCAGTGGGATTCTGCCTGAGATGCCCATTTCCTGAAACCAAGCAGGACCCTGTGGGGCTCCTGGGCCAAAAAGCCATTCTGTGTCCCCTTCCCTGAGTTCCAAAGAACTGTTTAAACAGTTGGTAATCAGAGAAGGGAGGGGATGCAGAGACAAGGGAGGAGCAGTCAAGAAACAGTACTGCAGCCTTGGGGCAGGGTCCTGGTTCCACCTCAAGCAATATACATAATGTCTTTGAGCTCTTCTGCAGAACTAAAACCCACCATAAATAGAAGATGTTAACTACTTGATGAAGCACTCTTCATTCCAGAGACCACAGTTCGCCCATCACCACCTGATGCCAGATGATCTCTGGATTGAAGGAATGCGGGCCCTGCACACACCCTGATCCTTATCGGCAACCCCATCCCTGGACTGTAAGACTCCTTACAACGACCCCCCCGCCCAGGTGGGGACACACAGTTTGGAGGGCTAATGCCCGCCATGGCCCCCTTTGCCCAGCAAAGCAATAAAGCTATTCTTTTCTACTTCACCCAAAGCTCTGTCTCTGAGATTTAACTCAGTGTCGGAGTACAGAGGCCTGATTCAGCTTTATTCCTAGAAGAGAAGTGTGGTCCACGTGCTGCTGGGCAGCCAAAGCCATAGAACCCTGTCTGCCTCCTTTAACTGTGCAAACAGCAGCTGCCAGGCCAGCTACTCCATGCAGAGCTTCTCTGGGTCTCTGCCCCCAGGCTGGAGGAATAAGAAGAGCTATTAACATCCTCACAGCACTGAAAAGGTCTCCTGGTGCTTTCATAAATATGTATCTCATGTAAGTTTCAAAACAACTCTGTGAATCGCCTCTTCAAGGGTACGCAGCAGGTGACTTGGGGCAAATCTTTTACCCTTTTAATGCCCAGTTTCCTCTTATACAAAGTGGCAATAATACTAGGATCGTTGGGAGGATTAAAAAGAATAATGTGGGTAAAGTGCCTACCTCTGTGTCTTGTATCTTGTACAGATTAACTGCAGTAAATATTACCTATCGTTACAATTCTCAAGACGAGCCCCAGGATCTTATTTCCTGAGTTTTCCCTCTTAACTTGTTCTCTGCTACCTCTCAAGGCACATGAGCATGGTCCTGGGGAGTTGGGATGAGGCTCCCCTTCTCTCTTTAGAAAGTTCCACAATACAATCCAAGCCCCGGGTAGAGACAATGTCCACACATTTGCTTATCAAGCCTGACTATCAAGAAGAACCACTAGGCCCACCAGGTTATCTAATACCTGGCAGGTCTCAATATGAATGGGGCATATTTGGAAAAAGTTAAAAGGTGTACCTGAGACTTGGTTAATCAGAACTGACTCACTTTTTGTATGAACTATAGAAATGATGGGCCTTTGTGGTACCCTGCACCCTATTCCATCATTAATTCCTTCGTTCCTTCAACAAATACTCATTGAGTGTTTACTGCATGCTGGGAACTATGCAATGTGCAGTGCATACAATGATGAGCAAAAAGAGACATTGTCTTTGATTTTGTGGGCCTTAGGCTAATGGAGGAGCAGACATTAATTAAATAGCTATAAGCAAATGCCCTTTGGGGAAGAGAGTGACTAATTCCATGAACTGAAGGAGTGACTTGCAGCTCAGAGAGGGTGCAGGGGAGGCTGGAGGGATGGACTGGGGCTGCCTATGATGGAACTTGGAGATCTTACAGTCCATGTTTAAGATTTTGATCTACATCCTAAGAGCAGTGGGGAAGCCAGGTCATGTATGCTTCAGCGTTCTATTTTGAAAAAAAAAATTCTTTCTTGAAACCTTTTATTTTAAAAGAATTTTAGATTTTAAAAAAGTTGCCACAAAGAGTTCCCACATATTATTCCCCCATCTTCCCCAGATGTTACCATCTTACGTAGTACTTATTAAAACCAAATTGAAATGTTTTGCAAGATCCAAGCTAGGCTCCCACAGTGCTTTTATTTGCCATAGCTCTCTTATCTCCTCCAATGTGTGACAGTTCTTCGGTCTTTATCATTCAAGACCACCATGCTTTTGAAGAGTACTGGCCAATTATTTTGTAAAATGTCTCTCAATTTGTGTGTGTCTGATATTTCCTCATCTAAGTTCAGGTTGTGCTTTTCTGGCAAGAACACCACAGCTGTGGTATTGTGTCTTTCTCAATACAGTGTAATAGGAGGTACCTTATGTCACTATGTGTCATAACTGGCGACGTTAACTTTGATCACTCAGTTACTATTTTTCCCTTTTCAGTGAATAAGTATTTTGCAGGAGGATACTTCGAGACTGTGGAAATATCCTATTTCTCTTCATACTTTCTTCCACTAATTTTAGCATCCATTGATGATTCTGGCCTGCAATAATTATTACTGTGGTGTTTTTTGCCAAATTGTCATTTTTCTATTTCCATCATTCTTTCTACATTTTTTGCTGGAATTCCACTGTAACGAAGAACTTCTTTTTAAACTCCACTTAATTATTTATTCAATTATTTATTTATATCAGTATGGACTCATGTATACTTATTTTACTCTCCGGATTATAGTCCACACCTATCATTAATTTTGTTGCTCAACTTACTCCATACTTGGCTATTGAGAGACTATTTACATTGATTTTTTGTCCTTTTGACATTTATTAAAAATAAATAAGAAAGTGAGGAAGACTAGAACAAACCTTGTGATTTTGGATTGGAATTGGAGGTACTGATCTCAGGTGGCCTTGGCCTGCAGCAGCTTGAAGCAGGATTTTGTTTCCATGGCCAGAGATTGAAGTCAGGCTGCAGCAGTGAGAGTGCTGAATCCTAGCCACTAGACCACCAGGGACCAGCGGCCAGTGACAAGGCCATGGCCCATCAGCTTTGTAGAAATAAATTTCCACAAAGAGATAAAAAGTAGCGAAAAAAGTGAAGTGTTTATTAGGATGAGAAAGAGTACATGTGGATAGACACAGGGGCAGACTCAGAGAAAGAGTCACACCCTCATGGTAGTTTGAATAACTTATATGGGGCATTTCTTCTGGGTTTCCTTTGGCCATTCATCTTGCTCTGCCAGGTTCTGAGTTCATATTTGGTTTATCTCAGGGTCCTCCCATGTATGCGCGTGCATCTCTTAGCCAAGATGGATTCTAGCAAAGAGGTCTATGGGTAGGTTGACATCACCGACTATGGGGTGGCGTCCCCTACATTTTTAACCCCTGAGAAGTCTTTCTGTGCATGTGTAGTCAGGAAGGTCTCCTTGACCTTGAGAATGTGAAATATGTGGTCTTTTATCTCTTATCTGGGCAGGGGCTCAGCTTCTCTTCCCCCTGCTATTATCTTCATCTTGGAGTATCTGTCCACAAGGGACAAAGTCCAGCTGCTCAGCCTGGGGCCCATCTATCTCCTGCCCCAGTATCAGTATGAACTCATGATTTTTAACATATTACAGATAGATGAATATAGACAAGATATAGATATGTGTATATATTCATACATATATTTTCTAGCTCTTTCTGCTGAGAGGGTCTAGAAACAAAGGGCACATCTAGCACCCAGGTCTTAGTTTCCAAATATCATTTCCCAAAAAGAGGATCCATCAATCCTTGGTGAGGAATTCCTGGGTAAAGACAGGGAAAGAACAGATGGGCCTAAAACATTTTGTGGGGGCAAAAAGTAAGGAAATACTCAAAAAATTATAGGGGCAGGTCAAAAGGACAAAAGAGTCAAAGTAGGGCTTCCCTGGTGGCACAGTGGTTGAGGGTTCGCCTACCAATGCAGGGGACGCGGGTTCGTGCCTCGGTCCGGGAGGGTCCCGTGTGCCGCGGAGCGGCTGGGCCCGTGAGCCATGGCCACTGAGCCTGCGCATCCAGAGCCTGTGCTCCACGATGGGAGAGGCCACAACAGTGAGAGGCCCACGTACCGCAAAGAAAAAAAAAAAAAAAAAAAAAAAGAGTCAAAGTAAAGGATAAAATTCCAAACAGTAAATGTAGAAGGAATGGTAGAAATAGAAAAATGACAATTTGGCAAACAGCACAGTAGTAATTGTAATAATTGTTGCAGGCAAGTATCATTAATGGATGCTAAAATTAGTGGAAGAAAGTATGATGAGAAGGTACTTGCATAGTCTCAGAGTATTTTGTTTCCCTTCTTATTTCCCTTTTCAGACAATGAGAAATCTGGTTCTTTTATACATAATATAGGTACTTATTGTTCAATCCAGTAATACACGTACATTCAGAATGCTGACCCGTAAACGTGAAAAACACATTCATCAAATAGAATCTGTCGTTAGCTTTTGACAGCATACGGTAAAAGTACATTTTTTTCAACCTTACTTAGATTAGTTCTTCCCTTCCCCACTCCCCTCAGTGTGGTTATGTTACTCATTTTTAATACAATTAGGTTTACTTTTTACTGTTTGTATTCCATTTTGGATCCTTCCACCCTCCTCCTTCAAACACACAAACATTCTGGTTGTTATTTGTTTATTTATATAGTCATTATCTGGATATGTGACACATTACCATGGTTCGAAAATCTGAGCTATACAGAAAGGCATACTCAGCCAAGTCCTCTCCACCACCCTCTGTTCCTGACCATGTTCCCATTCCTCTGTTCTTTCCATAGCTTTCCCACCCACCTTCTGCAGGTATCAATCGCACTAGTTTTTGGTTTACCCTTCCTGTATTTCTTTTTTGCACAAATGTGCAGATACATGTGCATTTTCTTAGGGTTTCTTTTCTCTTCCATGAAAGAAAATGTACTATAGATGGAAAGACCATTCTGGTTCCTGGGTGGGACTGGAGGGAGGCTTGAGCGGAAGTGAAGAGTACACTTGGGAAGCTGCTGCTGTGGACCAGGAGAGAGATGGGGGAACTGGTGCAGCTCCAGTGGCAGCAGAAAGGAGGACAGGTTTGAATGATGTTTGGAGGTGATATTGTCATAATTTGGTAACTGATTTCTGAGGGTGATGTCATGGATGATGTTTTGGTTTCTGGCTTGACTGATTGGATGGATGCTAGTGTTGCTCCCTGAGATAGAGAACACAGTAAAAGGGTCAGATTTGGTGAGGGGTCCCTCACATGGGTCTGTGTTTGGACATGTCGAGTTTGAAGTGGCGATGGAGTAGGCACCTAAGGCATAAAGCACAGAGGGGAGGTCTAAAGAGTTATTCCTCAAGCTGTGAATTCTGCCCTGATCTTCTGGTCAAGAAATGAGTGCAACAGCATGGGGAGGAGGATCTGGTACCCAGTTCCAGTGTGACACCAGCAGGGTGTCTTACAGTTCAACCCAATCCTGACACCATCCACCCTGAGACAGCATCAGATTCCACAGGTTGAGGGCTCAGTCCCACAAGGTTCCTCTTTACTTCTGATGCCAATCGCAAGCTCAGGTTGTCACCTGTGCTTCTGACTGCCTGGTTATAAATCAGAGGTTCCCATGACCTCCTCCTTAGGTTCAATTCATTTGCTAGAGTGGCTCACTGAACTCAGGAAACCAGTTTACTCACTAGATTACAGGTTTATTACAAAGGATATTAAGGGATATGAATCAACAGCCAGATGAAGAGATGTATAGGGCGAGGTTCTGAACAAATGAGCTTCTGTCCTTGTGGAGTTTGGAGCCTGGCACAGTGGCACGTGGAAGCATTCTGGTTCACCAACCCAGAAGTTCTCTGAGCCCCATCCTTTTGAGTTTCTATGAAGGCTTCATTGTATAGGCACGATTGATTAAATCATTGGCCATTGGCAATTTAACTCAGTCTCCCGCCCCTCTCCCCTCTCTAGAGGTATGGGTATAGGGTGGAGGGGGAGGGAAGGGGGTGGGACTGAACTCTCTAATCACCCGGTTGGTTACCCTGGTGATCAAGTCCCCATTCATAGGTTCTGTAGGGGCTTTCCCAAAGTTGCCTCATTAACACAACGAAAGATACATTTATTGTTTTCATCACAGGCAATTTCAAAGGTTTTAGGAGCTCTGTGCCAGGAACGGGGATTAAGACCAAATATACATTTTCAATTATAAATCACAGGGAGATATTCCAGTCCAATGCAGAAGAACAAAAACATAAACAAAACCTTTGTAGTCACTCCATCTTCTTGCAGAAGGCTGGCTGCTCAGGGCATGGTGCCCACCAGAGAATGTGCCTTACCAGTGGGTGATGTCAGAGGCACAGGGCAATCCCTGCCTCTCAAGGTGGAGGTGGGATGGCAGAAGACTGGGTCCAGAATTGTGCCTGATTTCAAGTCTCAGTGAAAAATTTGCCTGCCATATCAGTAAACAAAGGATGTTGTAGCCATCAAGCCATCACATTACAGCCACCCCTGAAGGTGAGCCCTGAGGAAACTCAAGATGGAAACAGGATGCCCACCACCAAGCAGTCATCACTGCAGCCACCCCCCAGTGATGCACCCTGAGGAGACTCAGGTTGAGAAAGCACAGGATACTGGCCCCAGAGAGCTGAGGTGCATATCAAAGGAATGATATCAGTGAGTCCAGACTCTTACATCTTCCCATACATAGAAAAATGCTAAATTCCTTAACTGGAGATGTCTGGTTTTCTTTAATTAACAGTAATTTTTTGGTGTTCCAACTACCTGGTCTTTGTTGCAAAAACTCCTGTATATCCTGGTTCCTCCCTTACCTCTTCAGAGCAATCTCTCAGAGCTATCTGAGAGGTTGCATCCTGGGCTTAAGTCCTCAGTTTTGTCCACCAAATAAAACATACTTCTCAATTTTTTTAAGTCAACAAAATCACCCTAAAATGCTAATGATACCATATTTGAACTAACCAGCTAAATGACATTCCCACAGCCCACAACACCTACCTGGGGCCTTGGCTAACACAGAAGAGCACCTGCCTGAAAAAGCACGGTAGGGTGTCACTGGAAGAGAGGGCCAAACTTCTCTGCTTATCCAGGGAGCTATCCAAAGGAGGCCCTGCTGAAGCCCTTGGGAAGAATGTAGTGGGGTCGGTGTGAGTTGGAAGCGTAGATGTCACAAGCCATCTTGTGTTGTAGACTCTCCGTGCCCCAGCCCACCCACCCAACTTTCAAGGGTGAAGGTAAGGAGGTAGAGAACACTGCAGTCTCCAGAGCTCATTTCAACGAGACACCCCTATTCATGGATAAGAAATGTTTTGAAAAGTCTCTTGTGGCAAATGCTCAGAGCATGAGGGGCCCTGAGTGTGGATGGAGGTGAGAGTTTCCTGGGAGCGCTGTAACACACCAGAAGGGACAGAGAGGGAAAAAAGGGTGACACAGAGGTGGTGGTAGGCTCTGTGCCTCATGTTCGGTCCCTTGGCATCTCCCACTCAGTCTTCAGTTAGAAACTCAGAAAACAACAAAATGCTTAAACTTGATTTCCCTTGGGAATCAGTTAAAGGCCTGGGCTCTAGGGACAGTGAAGATGCTGTGGGGTGGGTGGTGTGTGGGGTGGAAGGGTGGGCAGGTGGGGGAGGCCCAGAAGCAGCACCACAGATGTGGAGGGAACACAGGAGGATTGATGGTGAGGGCTTTTGACTGTTTCAGGTTGAGGAATTGAGGTGCAGGCTAGGATTAATCCAGTCCTCAAGGGGGAGCCGTTTGGTATCTGAATTAAATATGGATATGATGATAACATTAATAGAGTCCATTTATTGAGCAATGTGCTAAGTGCTTTTTATATGTATTATCTCATTTGATTCTATGCTTATAACAACTGTAACAGGTAAGTATTGCTATTGCTTCCATGGGGTTCATTCCTGTATTAAGTTCTTTTCTTTTTAACTCTATTTTTAAACTAAGTGACTGTAGGACAGCATACTGTTCCCTTACAAAGGAAGTTAAAGGAATCAAAAAGAAATAAACTGAAAAGGAAGCTGAGGTGCAGAAAGCCTGACTCCTAAGCCTGTGCTCTTGGCCACTATATGTTCTCAATCCTCTCTTCCCTCTCCTCTCTTCCATCCACCCATCCATCCATCTATCCACCCATCTATCTTTCTGACAATTTATATCCACTTATAGACATAATTCCTCTTTAGCTGGGAGGTTGGATTAGATAGCCTAAAAGTTTCCTTCCAGCTCTTAGGTTCTATGTGGTGTATTTTAGCTTAGACTACCTTGTGATTATTTTTGGCAGGGTGTTGGTCTTCCTAATTAAGTTGCTTGGATGTATTGAAACATACACTTCAAGGCTGGCATGGATCAGTCCAGTCCAACCCCCCCATTTTATGAATGAGATGAAGTGACT
This sequence comes from Hyperoodon ampullatus, assembly GCF_949752795.1. NCBI lineage: Eukaryota > Metazoa > Chordata > Mammalia > Artiodactyla > Ziphiidae > Hyperoodon > Hyperoodon ampullatus. Next base: position 147,979,033 of record NC_136915.1, on the reverse strand, counting down.
TACTAAAGCTCACCTGGTCCAGAGCTTTTTAAAAAGAATCCGTTTCAGATTATTTTGAACTCTGGATACATGGCAAGTGGTGAATAAAGACAATGCTCCAGATAGGCAATGAGCAAGAGGGAATGATGGCTGGGATGTAGAACATCATCTGTTTTTACCTCATTTGTATGCTAAGTCAGTGATGGTGATGATGGTGGTGGTGGGGATGGTGATGGTGATGACTCCTGCAGTTCATAGGGCCCTCATATCAGAAGGATTTGGAGAGTTCACCCAATATATCTTCTTGCCTCCTGCTAACGAATACCTGATTCATTCCTGAAAGATGCCTACCTTATTTTAGAAAATGCCCCAGGAATCTTGAAACCTCTGTCTCTTCCTGACTTTTAGCCAGAGTTCCCTCCTGTTATGTTTATTCTTTTCCTCCATTTGAAAAATAAATAACTATAGAGCAGCATACAGTTCCCTGAACCACAGCAAAAATAAGTTAAAGGAAGAAAACAGAAGTAAACTATATGGTCATGGACAACAAGAGATTGATGATAAATGGCTATCTGGGATTGGGGATAGAGAAGCTGGAAATAGCTGGTTCAGCCTTCACGGAGACAGAAACACCATATTCACTCTGATCCCTTTGTTTTCAAGTTCCGGGACTCATGGCTTGGGTGAAGTTGAGTCACTTGGAGAGCATGCCAAAGCCTACTTGTTACTTTGGACTTTTATCTGCAGCAAGCTCTCTCTGATTTCTTCAGAGCTGAACTGGGTGAGCTCTTGGCTGCCAACCCTGTCTACATTTGCTTCCTTTGAGAAGGAAGGAATAAGACCCAGAAGGAATAATTCTGTCATTTATCGACTATATATGCTATGTCAAGCACTAAGCTTTAGATTTTTTTATATCACTTGTTCATCTTAATAATCTTGAAAGCCTGGTATTATTATACCCATTTTACAGATGAGAACTCTGAGGTTCAAAAATTAAAGTGTCATCCCCATGGTTCCCTGATTGGTAAGTGATGGAGGTAACCTGAGCCCAGATCTATAGGCTTCATAGTCACTCACATGAAGAAAAGAGCATGGGAGCACTGTATCTGCCTTCCTTCTTAGATTCTGATTGCGGTGGACGTGCTTTCTCCTGCCCATCCCCGAGGTTCTCCTCCTCCTCTAGTTTATGAACCTACAGCTTCATATTCTGACAGTATGATCCTTTTCTTCCTATAAAATGATCATGGATCGAGGATGAAGGGGTTCATCTCACATATTTACACATATTTAAATTCTTCACCTCCAGCTCTAACTCATAACATCAAGTAGGGCCTGCTCTCCAGTCTTTCACTTGTTCTTCTTGCATGCAATAAACACTAACTTTTGCACACCTACGTACCCCCAGGGTGGCATCTGTCAGACCACACTTCCCACTATGGAGGGGGCCACCTAAGAGGTGACTGGGTCCATCCCTTGACCTCTGTGTAGGATAGTGCATGGGCCTGGAGAACTCTCAGGGTGGCATATGAGTGGTGGTTCAGAGGAGTGGCTGCCAACGCATCTGAAGGCACAGACCCCACTGGGCTAGGCTGAGGAGGGGCCAGCTCCTGTATTTGGCAGATGGTTTGTTTCCGGCAGCAGCAAGACTACAGCAGGCAGGGGATAGTGGAGAAATAAGGCCATGTGAAAGTAGAGTTGTCACTGTGGTTTTTAAAACCATATTTCTGCCTAAAATCCTTCAAAGGGATAAGAACAACCCTGACCCCACTCTCACCTCTCCCCCAATCAGTTCTAGCTGAATGAAGAGCAGTCCTACCTGGAACAAGAAGATGGATACAACTCAGGACAGTGGATGTCCTCACTACCTCCCCTTGATGCTCTTCAAAATGAGGACAAACAGGTTTGGATTTATTATCCTATTCTTGAATCCCAAAGACCATCCTTAGAGCAAAACATGCTCTTTGAAGGCCAAGGACATGGGGAAGCATGGTATCTTTAAATAACAAGGGGACGGAGTATCTCAAATTGGGTGACTTGGGGAGCCAGGCAGGATGAGAATACAGAGCAAGAGGGCAGGCTGTGTGTAACTCTGCTTTGTCTGGGAGAGAAATTGCCTTCACCAGGGAGTGGGATTTAACAGGATGTGCCCCTGACCAACCTGTGTTAGTGAGGCTTGTGTTAATGCCAAGGCCCCAGATTCCTACCAAGTCTTACTTTATACCTGGCCCCAAGTTTCCCTATTTATCAGAGAAATTAATAAATAATAAAGTGAGCATTCTTTAGGTCGTGTCTTGGGAAGCAGTTCAACCAAATACAGCATGTCTGACCAGTATTGCAGGAGGGGGTCTTCTCTCTCTGGGGGGTGTCTGTGATAAGATGTGGCTCAGACAGTCATGGGTGACACTATTGGCTGTGACAGGCCAGGTCCTCACCCAGGGCCAGGAATAAGGCACCAGCTTTTGGGTATGTGTGTGAGAGTGTACATAGAAACTATCACAACCACATCCCACATGCCATAGCAGGGTGCAGCCATTTGTTGTCCTTACTTTAACCTCCTCACCACTTGCAGAGATACTGAGTCTTGATGTGCTGGGTCCCTAAGGACACAGCCCAGAAACGCTCAGCAGACCTAAAGGGCACTTTTTCAACCCGGTTCCCTTTATCTGCCCCTCACATCTGGGGACCTTGGACTCCAACCAGGTCACATCTCTGAATAACATTAATTTCTTAAGGGGAAGCAGGGGTCACGCCCAGCCATGTCTGATCTCCAAGTTTGTATTCACAAGCCCACACCACCTACCCACAGTACGCTCTTTCAGCATGTTCTCAAGGTGCACAACTTGGTCAGGGAATTCGGGATTAAAAATGAGTATATTGCTACTTTCCCAAACTAAGTAAAACCCCACAACACTAAATATGATCCTGAACGCTTAATCGCTGATGTTTCAGAAGACACTTTAGCTCTTGAAGAGCTTTAGGGTTGGACCTTTGCTGGTGACTCCTTAGGGTGCTGAGTGGAGGGACAAAGTCACTTCTGGAGGGGAGGGGCATGTGGCATGGGAGTGGCATCAGGCGCTCCAGCTCTGATCTCAGTTCTGTTACTAAACAGCAGAGTGACCACTTTCCTTCCCCAACAGGGTGGGACTAGGATGTCTCTAAGGCCCCTCCCAGCTCTGATATTCTATGAATAATTAGCAGAGAATGCACTGTGCTGATTTTCCATAGGAATTGAGGAAATCAAAAAACAACTTGCAATCATGTAGACAAAGGCCTGTAAGAGTCCCTTGGTATTTACAAAGCCTCTGGGCTTGGGTTCCCATCTCACTGTTGGCCCAGCCCTGGGGTCACTGTGCAGACTGAGATCCGGAGCAGGAAGGATAGGCACATCAGAGTCAGGGACCACTGTAGTTTATTACTGAATTTCACAAGCCCACAGACAAGGCCCTCCCCAGTGGAGGTGTGCTGTGTGGGCACTCATCCTGACTTCTCAGGCCAGCAAGAGCTCTCCTGGTATCAGTCAACAAAGAGTTTTTAGTGACAGGGATGTGTCTGGTCCGTGGGACTAGGGACAGTGAGAAGGCAGCAGATGATAAGATAACAAACCAACTCCTCTTGGCCGCAGGCCCCTATCCAGGAGGCCAGAAGTGAGAGGGGAATCCAGCAAGGTCTGTGTCAGTCTCCACCCACTGAAGGGGTTCTGGGAGACCCACATTTCATGTGATCCTGCATTTGCCTAGTGTCACGGGTACATCCATTGTCCCATTTGACTTTTTTTTCCTCAGGCTTAGCCACCCCTCTGCCCTCAGTTCTGGCTTGGCTGAACTCTACCCAATGTAAGAAAATTTCCAACAAGTGAGGAATTCTGAGCAATGACTCTGTGTCATATAAATAGCTTCAGTGATAGACACAGCCTATACCACACACACACACCCTCCTGTGGAAATCATCTTCAGGATGGTTCACGCAGGCACTCATTGGTACAGCCACTCTGAAAATAAATGTGCGCTCCAATCTCTCCCTCGGAGAGAAGAGGACACTGCAGAGAAGCCGACCCCTGCCCAGCCCCTGACTTGTGAGGTGGGGAAGACTAAGTGGAGCCCTGGGTCTCTTCTTGAATAATGGGGTGCGGGAGGGGTTGTGTGCGGGTGCTGGTGGCCAGCGCCTACTTCCTCAACAGGCCCAGCTTCTTGAGAGCCGCCTTTCTTTGTTCATCAGACACGCCTTTTGGGGAGATCTTGACACTGACACCGGGGGGTCGAGGCAGCCTGTCACGGCTCTGTCCTTGGTAAGACAGGCGCTTGGAGCCCTGCTCATGCTCTGGGTCAGCCAACTTGCCCACCTGGATAGCCTCAAAGTCCTTCCTGGTGCCCAAGGAGGCCGGGCGCGGCCGGGAGTTACGCAAGATGTTGGGTGAGATCTTGTCCAAGAAGGAGCCTTTTCCCAGAGAGGTGCTGGTTTTGGGGCTGGGATCTTTCTCCGCTGAGAGGTAGCTGCTCAGCCCCACGCCTGAACGCTCCAGCGTGTTGGACTTGAAGTTCATCTGTCTCAGGCCAGGGATGCTGCTCTCCTGGAGAGTCAGCCCAGAGTCTGGCTTTGGCTGAGTCAGGGGACTATTTGCCCTTGGGGACGTAGGGATAGGAACTGGCATGGATTTGGCAGCTGGAACTTTCCCTGGAGCGGGTTCCTGGGCGGGAACCAAAACGTTGCCTGGAGAAGACGGCTGAGCTGGAGCCGGACCCGGAGCTTTCACTGGAGAAGGTCCCCGCATTGGTGCAGGTGCTGGAGCCTTTCCTGTCGCTGCTGAGACCTGAGCTGGAACCACAGGCGGAGCCGGAGCCGGGGAGGGGGCCTGAGTGCGAGTCTCCCTGAGCCTGATGGAGGGCCTACTTAAGTGGGCGCTGGCCTCATCTTGGTCCTGGGGCAGCCCCAGCTTCTCCAGCGCTTCCCTGCGTGCTCTCCTCTGCTCCTGTAGTGATGACAAGGTGGGGCCCGAGTCTCTAGGGCCAGCCTCCGAGTGGCAAGACAGCCGGTTCTGGGGATCACTGTGGAAACCACCTCGGCTGCTCTTCAGAAAAATATTTGGTGGCAGCTTCCGTGGCTTAGGGGCTGTGAGGGGAGCCAGCCGGGCATTTGGATCTCCCCCTGATGGGACAGGAACGTCTTCAGCTTTTGCATTCTGAGAGGACACAGCTGGAGGAGGCCGAGGGTGTCCAGGTTCCCCGGGTGAGCCTTCCTCATTGGCTTTCTGGGACATGGCCTCTGAAGTGGTCTCCCTTTGTTGCTGGAGGCTGAGTGATGTGTGGACCTGGGGCCTGGGACTCAGCTCCCCTGGCTCTCTGGGCAGGTCGCGTTGCTCACGCTGCTCTGGCTGGGTGTCCCGGAAGGCCTCTGGTGGGGGGATGAAGGCCCTGTCCAGATCAAGGGCAGCGTCCCGGGGGCCCGTCGGTGCCTGGGGGGGCTCACTGCTCTGGCCGACCTGTTCTTTCTCAGGCCCTGGGACAAGCCTGTCAGATACCCCTGGTATATGGCTGTTAGCCTGTGTGGTGCTTTTTCTGAGGATCTGGTTTCTGCCGATGTGGATATTTCTGGGGAGGCTGTAGGAGCCAGACCTGAGGACCAGGCTTTGAGGCTCGGGCAGATGAGACAAGCTGAATGGAGTCACTCTTTTTGGCTCTGTTCCTTGCTGAACGGTCTCTTTCGGATGTCCTGTGAGGGTTGGGAGAACAGGCAAAGAAGAGTGCGTGGTGAGAACCCTGCTGCCGGGGGAAAGAAAACACCTCCCAAACTCTGATCTCTAATTAGCAATGGATGGGTTTTGTTTTTTGTTGTTTCTTTGCTTTTAAAGGGCAGCACTCTTGTTTGGATGTCATTTAGACTAACAGATCAGTACTAGCAGTTTCCCTTCAACCAAGGATTAATGTTTCCTGATGGCTGGGGAAAGGGCAGCCCCAGACAGCTCCATGTTCCTGACTCAGGCTCTTTCTACCCTCTACAGATGCAGGGTTGGTTGGGGTTCAGGACAGTCCCTCTAGCTATCCTGGGGCCTTAGGTAACTGAGTCCAGTGGGAGCAATCAGCATGAACATGGTCAACAGGTGATTTGCTCTTGCCGGACCAGGCTTCTGCCTTCTTCTGCCTTCACTTTCTATAAGCACCTGGATGATTCTATAATGGCCACAGCTGTCCCCACACCACAGAGTGACAGGGGCTCTTTTCTTCCAGCGAGTAAGCACACGTGTCAGGCCCACTGGACCAGGAAATCAGCACCAGGCAGCAGGGGAAGCCCCATGTCCCCACTTCCTCCTCTGTCTCAGGGAGGATCTAACACATTGTCAATAAATATTTGCTAAATGAATGAATAAGTGATCACAGTCCTGATACCAATGGGACTGTCTTCAGGAGTAAAATGCCCCCTCACCCTGGGGCATATGGCCCTGCACTCATGGCCACACTTACGTGCCATCTTGTTCCCCGTCTACCGAGCCTCAAAGCCACTCCATACTCTCTCACAAGGCCCTTGAGATGTCACCCACTGAAGTTAAGGGAGCCCTTCCCTCTTCTTATCTCCTGCAGCCTCATCCTCTGGGTCACCCAGATTAGCTCCACAGACTGACTTAGTTTTTCCAGAGCCAACCACCCAACCCTCCCTGAATCCCTCCCCCACCTCTGTGGTCATATTGCTTTAGAATTTCTCCATAAGAGGATGGGTGCTGGTAAAACCCCTTTCCCTCCCAGGCCTCTGATACTTCATAGAAAGACATAGAAGTTTGGCTTGTCGGTAATCCCTACTTCCCTGCAGGGACAACAAGGCTTTATTCCAGCCACGAGAATGCAGAGGAGAGCATTCTCTCCTTCTTCTGCCTGTGACCCTTAGAGCAGAGGGCAGACAAGATGGAGAGTGGCCAGAGGATGTACTGCTTTTTTTGGGGTTTTAGTTTTTGTTTTTTTTTGGCCTCGCAGCATGTGGGTGGGATCTTAGTTCCCCGACCTGGGATCGAACCCGTGCCCCCTGCAGTGGAAGCACAGAGTCTTAACCGCTGGACCTCCAGGAAAGTCCCCTTTTTTGATTTTTTTAGACACTCTCTCTTACCCTGGGCGGCAGGCTGGGTCGTGGGCAGTGTTCGGGGACCTCGGGGAGTTGTGGCTTGCCCAGACTTGTCAGTGGACAGTCCACTGTCAGCCTCGGTGTCCAATGAGCCAATCGTTTCCTCTAAGAAGAGCAGACACTCCTTCTCTTCAGCGGACAGGAAGTCGTAGCTGCTGTCGCTCTAGAGCGAGGAGAGGGCGCTGTGAGAGGTAGCTCCGCAGAAACTGGCGGGGCCCGAGAACCACCCTGCATTGGGAAGGACTGCTGAAGAGCTGGAAGCCTCTCCACCATGCCACTCTGCAGACCTGATGGAGCTGCTTCCTGAAACTGCAGGCACCAAGGAGGGCAGAGACTGTCGGGCTGCTGTCCCACTAGCACCCAGCTGGGCAGGCAGATGGCAAATGACCTTTCTTTTGTTCACTCCTGGGTGGAATGCTTAGGGGCAAAGAACAGAAGCAGTCCCAGGTTCTAATTCCACTTCTTCTGTGTGACCTATGTCAAGTATCTCATTTCGGATGTCTCCAATGTTGTTCTAAACTATATGGGCAACATAATGATTTGACCTTAAACTTGAATGGTATTGCTTTTAACTTTTCAAAGTACTTCTGCATTCTTGATCTGGCATGTCAAGGACAGTATGAGGACAAACAGGAAAGACAGCCACCTACTCGCTGCCAGGCCAAAGGGAACAGTGGCATGACTAGTCACAGATAAATTTACTAAATAAGTTATACTTGACTTTGAAATGCATTCCATACAGGAATTTTTTTTCCCCTTGTGTATTTACTTTCTTGATAGCACTTGGCTCTGGCTAACATTAAAAAAAGTGTTCATTTCTTAAGCAAATATTAACTTAAGGGAGGAAGGTGGAGAAACTGGTATGGGGTGAGGGGAAAGCAACTTAGTATTAAATATTAAGTAGAAATTAAAATAAATAATTTTCATTATGAGAAAGCACATAGGAGTGTTTGGGAGAACAGGTGAAGCCATTTCAGATGGTTACTGCCTATGTTCTACAAGGTCAGGAAGATCCATGGAATAACCACTCTCCAAAGTTGAAGGTTGAAGGGAGGACCAAAAGGGCAGATAGGAATATAGGAAATTTGGCCTGAGTCCCTTCCTGCCGTCTCTACCCCTCTTCCTAATATTTGAGATACTTCAGAGTTATGTATTTTCCACACCCACTCAGATGGCCAGGAAAGATTTTGAGAAAGCCCTAAAAATATCTTAGGGGGAGGGGAGATGGTTGTTGGAATAACTTCTCCAGTTCCCCAGGCTCCTTAAAGAATCATCTGTCAGTTGATTGAGGGAGACTTACATTGTAAAGGGAAGTCCTGAATACAGCCCTTGGAAGCCTTGATGCAGACCCCAGAGGTTCCCTAAACAAAATCTTCTCTATTGCCCTCTTCCTACTAAAATAGTCTTCCAAAACTCCAACTCTGAATTTCTCCTTTATGGATGATTCACTCTGAAAACCTTTAATCCCTGTCACATTCTGTGTCCGGTGGTATGTAACTACTCATGTTGGCCTCTGCTTAACAGAAACTGAAAGCGGTCTGTGAGGCCCCATCATCTAGGGTTAAAAAGAAATTATCTACAGATTGTCTGCACTTTAGGTTTTTTGTGTGTTGTGTGCTGCTTTTTCTACTTCATTTTTACGTATCAAAACACACTGACTATATCAAACACCTTTGACATTCAGTAGAGATCATTACAATCCTTAAATTATCAAATACCTCTACATATAGGATATAGAACAGTAAAGTATAAATTCTCAAGGGTTATTATGTATGTGATGAGTACCCATAACAAAGGAATGCTTACATTTGGACGTAGGGCAGATTTACTCTCTCACACCAACCTTATAAGAAATAAGATTTAAATTCATGCCCAGAAAAATTACAATTTATTACATGTCACTCACAAATAGTTAAACACAGTGACTTTGGAAGATTCTCAGTCTCTACTTACAGATAGGCTATTTCTTTCCTACATAGAGGCACATGCTAAGTGCTTTACATGCATTTCATTTACTCGCCTCAAGAACCCTATGAATTTGGTATTAATATTATGCCCATCTTAAAACTGAGACTGAATGCACAGAAATCTCTGGCATTCCTATATACTAATGATGAAAAATCTGAAAGTGAAATCAAGGAAACACTCCCATTTACCATTGCAACAAAAAGAATAAAATATCTAGGAATAAACCTACCTAAGGAGACAAAAGACCTGTATGCAGAAAATTATAAGACACTGATGAAAGAAATTAAAGATGATACAAATAGATGGAGAGATGTACCATGTTCTTGGATTGGAAGAATCAACATTGTGAAAATGACTCTACTACCCAAAGCAATCTACAGATTCAATGCAATCCCTATCAAAATACCACTGGCATTTTTCACAGAACTAGAACAAAAAATTTCACAATTTGTATGGAAACACAAAAGACCCCGAATAGCCAAAGCAATCTTGAGAACGAAAAATGGAGCTGGAGGAATCAGGCTCCCTGACTTCAGACTATACTACAAAGCTGCAGTAATCAAGACAGTATGGTACTGGCACAGAAACAGAAAGATAGATCAATGGAACAGGATAGAAAGCCCAGAGATAAACCCACGGACATATGGTCACCTTATCTTTGATAAAGGAGGCAGGAATGTACAGTGGAGAAAGGACAGTCTCTTCAATAAGTGGTGTTGGGAAAACTGGACAGGGACATGTAAAAGTATGAGATTCGATCACTCCCTAACACCATACACAAAAATAAGCTCAAAATGGATTAAAGACCTAAATGTAAGGCCAGACACTATCAAACTCTTAGAGGACAACATAGGCAGAACACTCTATGACATAAATCACAGCAAGATCCTTTTTGACCCACCTCCTAGAGAAATGGAAATAAAGACAAAAATAAACACATGGGACCTAATGAAACTTAAAAGCTTTTGCACAGCAAAGGAAACCATAAACAAGACCAAAAGACAACCCTCAGAATGGGAGAAAATATTTGCAAATGAAGCAACTGACAAAGGATTAATCTCCAAAATTTATAAGCAGCTCATGCAGCTCAATAACAAAAAAACAAACAACCCAATCCAAAAATGGGCAGAAGACCTAAATAGACATTTCTCCACAGAAGATATACAGACTGCCAACAAACACATGAAAGGATGCTCAACATCTTTACTAATTAGAGAAATGCAAATCAAAACTACAATGAGATATCATCTCACACCAGTCAGAATGGCCATCATCAAAAAATCTAGAAACAATAAATGCTGGAGAGGGTGTGGAAAAAAGGGAACACTCTTGCACTGCTGGTGGGAATGTGAATTGGTACAGCCACTATGGAGAACGGTATGGAGGTTCCTTAAAAAACTACAAATAGAACTACCATATGACCCTGCAATCCCACTACTGGGCATATACCCTGAGAAAACCATAATTCAAAAAGAGACATGTACCAAAATGTTCATAGCAGCCCTATTTACAATAGCCCGGAGATGGAAACAACCTAAGTGTCCATCATTGGATGAATGGGTAAAGAAGATGTGGCACATACATACAATGGAATATTACTCAGCCATAAAAAGAAATGAAATTGAACTATTTGTAATGAGGTGGATGGACCTAGAGTCTGTCATACAGAGTGAAGTAAGTCAGAAAGAGAAAGACAAATACTGTATGCTGACACATATATATGGAATTTAAGAAAAAAAAAGGTCATGAAGAACATAGGGGTAAGACAGGAATAAAGACACAGACCTACTAGAGAATGGACTTGAGGATATGGGGAGGGGGAAGGGTAAGCTGTGACAAAGTGAAAGAGCGGCATGGACATATATACACTACCAAACGTAAGGTAGATAGCTAGTGGGAAGCAGCCGCATAGCACAGGGAGATCAGCTCGGTGCTTTGTGACCGCCTGGAGGGGTGGGATAGGGAGGGTGGGAGGGAGACGCAAAAGGGAGGGGATATGGGAACATATGTATACATATAACTGATTAAATTTGTGATAAAGCAAAAAATAAAAAAAAATAAAAAAAAAAAAGAAAAAAAAAAAAAAAAAAAAAAAAAAAAAAAAAAACTGAGACTGAAGCTTAGAGAAATTAAGTAATTTGCCCAAGGTCATAGAGCTTATAAGTAGAGAACCCAGATCTGTTTGGCTCCAGAACCCAGGCTCTTAACTGCTCCGTGCTCTTTGCTCTTTGTAAAAGACGGAAGTAACGCTGTTCTTTGCAGAGGACTTCAGGAATCCACGTGCTACAAGGATCTACGTTCTAGTTTCCACCGTGACCTCAGATCACTGACCCACCCTCTCATCTCAATTACACCACCCAACCTAATGAAAACTGGGAAAAACTCTCATTTGTCTTATTACTCTCTGGGGTTGTCCCACCCTATTCTCTGTAGAACCAGGGGGTGACTCAGAGGCAGAATACCAACTGGTGTGATTCACTCCCTGACGAGGAAGATGAAAGACAAGGAGCAGTGAGCAAGGATGGTGGTGGGTAGGGCAGGGCAGGGCAGGGCAGGGGTGCGGAGAGCGGGCCAGGCTGCAGACAGAGAGTACGTACAGATCCAGAGAGGGTGGAGGTGGTGCTCATCATGCTATCGCAGCTGCCAATGCGGGTCACGGGTTCCAAGCCAGGCCCTGCTGGCCACAGCTCTCTCTCGGGCATCGCCTGAAGCAAGGTGCAGGGGTGGTGAAAGGGGCTCTCAGAGGGGAAGCGAAGGGAAGTGAAGAATGTCCCAGGCCGGGCCTGAAAAGAGAAGAATCAAAGCCATGTGTGAGCTGAGCCAGGCTCCAGCAAGGCTCTGCCCTGGCCCTGGAGCAGCATGGTGGCAGGGACACCAAGCAAACAGAGAGCTGGAAGGGGCCATGCTCAGCCATGACCCAAACCCAAACCACCAGCCTTCAGGGGGACACATAAGCTGGACATGTAAGGATGCATAAGCTGGCTTACATACATGCAGAAGGTCAGACTTAGGTGGTGGAGAAGCAGTCTAGTCAGAAAAGAGATTCCATCATTTCTCTTGGTCACGTTTTTTCTCTGAACCAGGGAGCTTAACCTACATTTTCATTACTATAAACACTACATATTACAGGGGTTAAAGCTTGGGTTCTGGAGGTAGCTGGATCTGGGTTCAAATTCCAGTTCCACCATTTAAAGTGTTGTGACGAGGCAAATTACTCTTTGAATCTGTTTTTCTTCATTAAATAGGGTTAATAGTAAGACTAAATGATAACAGATAGCACAGTTTAGTTGGTAGTAAGTAAGCAAACACTTAAGGAATAAATGAGTAACTACTACTGTTTTTGTAATAAGAAAAAGACAAGATCCATCTCGTATCAAAGTAGATTGAAGCAAGGGAAATAAAAGCTTTTTTTTTTTTTAAAAGGAACAGGGCCCGTAATAGTACCTACCTTAAAGGGTTTTCGTGACTGTAGAATGAAATACTCCATGTAAAACACTTTGTGCAGTGCACGGCCCTGTAACTGTCAGCTGCTACCATAGCCACATCATCAGCACCATCACAACGACCCCCACCCCAGCCACCGTCATCCCCCTAGTCTGGGAGGGATGTGCGTGGCACCCCAGTGGTTGACAGAAACCCAGTTTCCCTCTTGTGTATCACCCTCCTGATGTTGCACTTATTCCCAATGAGATTCCCTAATCTGTGTCAAATGAACAAGAGCAATGCTCTAGGTAGCTTTCTCCCAACTCCAACTCATAGGGAAAGAACAGTTCAAGTTCATTGTGCCAATAGAAATAGCAAAGGAAGGTAGTGTCATCTTCCTTCAGGAAATCCCAGAGATTTTCATATCCCTGTTTGTGGGAAAAACTCCACCAGAGCTGGAAAGGCCAAAGGTGACTCTGCTATGCTAAAATGAAATTCTAGAAGAATTAAGATTAAAAGACAGTTCTAAGATCAAGTAGGGTCCTGGGGGAAGAGCTAGAATTAGAGTATACTTTGTCTGATTCTGAATCCATATTTTCCCCACAACGCCATGCTTTATTTTCTACCATCTTTCCCACCTTCTGAATACTAGGTAAAATGTCCTGGAAAGTTGGGTTTTATTTGAGATCTTGAGACTTGGGGTTTAGATTCCAGGGCAGGTTGTCTTTTTTGCCTCTGCCAATAATTGCTTCCAGTGCCAAAGTCAGATTTGGGCTGTGCTGGGTGAGTCAGTCTGCCAACCACCTAGAGCTGACAAACACAAGGCCTCACAGAGCTCCCCTCCTGCTTGGGAGGAGACTTTCAAGTGGGGCAGGTAGGGAGGGGGCAGGACAATGGGGAAGGAAGACGGAAGATCTGTTATGGGCAAGACACATGTAGTTCACGCGGGTCCAGAGCCTCTCAGGAGAGAGAGGGAGAACCAGAGGGGACAGAGATACCAAAGAAGCCCAGTGATAAATCAACATGGGGTAAGATAACTCCTGGGATTCCTTCATGAGGTTAGTTTCCCATTATCCAGAATCCCAATAAAACAGAAACATGAGAAGTCATGTGGATGAAGTTCAGTCACCTCAGCTAGCCTCTCCATTAATGACTGTCTAGGTTCCAAAAGTACTAACTCATTCCTAACATTCTGAAGGGTTGAGACCACTACAACAAAGAGGATCCATTTCTCGTTAGCCTAGGCACACAGAAGGCATTCAAAAAATGCTGATGAATAAACGTCATTTGTTCTAGTGTCGACTGAGTTGACACTAGAACTCAGTAGACATTAGAACTAGTTGAACTGTTGGAAGGTCTCTTTTTTGGCTTCTACCCTATTACTGTAAGCTCTTTAAAAAATTTTTTTTAAATAAATTCACTTATTTTATTTATTTATTTTTTGGTGCATTGGGTCTTTTTTGCTACGCGCGGGTTTTCTCTAGTTGTGGTGAGCGGGGGCTACTCTTCGTTGCGGTGCGTGGGCTCCTCATTGCAGTGGCTTCCCTTGTGGAGCATGGGCTCTAGGCATGTGGGCTTCACTAGTTGCAGCACACAGGCTTAGTTGCTCTGCGGCATGTGGGATCTTCCCGGACCAGGGCTCGAACCCATGGCTGGCAGGCAGATTCTTAACCACTGCGCCACCAGGGAAGCTTCATGTAAGCTCTTTTTTAATATTTTATTTCCCAGAAAATATATGGCTTAATGGAATTTGGGCAATGCTTTCAGTTACACTAACATTTATGAGTACCTAATAGGCATGGGGCATGCAAAACTTTGTTAGGACAAAGGTATTGTTTCCAAGAAGTCAGTGTAGATCCAAGGGTCTGTTTTTTTGGCTCTAGTTTTCCTATCTGTTACACTGGGGCAGTAACTATTAGAAGTGACTCAGTGTAATTAATAGAATGTTCTCTGTGAATGGATGAGCAGATGCTGCCTTTCCCTTTCAGAGAAAAATGACTACGCTTGTTCTTCCAAGCACACTTCGGACTTTACAGTGGTGTGCTAGCCTCTCCTCCCTCCCAGGGCAGCCTAACACATTCTCACTTTGGAACAAAGGATGGCCTGAAGCAGCTGGAAGAGATAGAAACAATATGAACAGCATTGCTTTAAAAAATATACCAGGGTATAGCTTACAAGGTGCTTTCAGATATGTTAATTCGGTTTTTAAAATAACCTGATACCTTAGGCAGGATGTGGCATTTTCTCCATTTGACCGATGCAAAAGCTGGGGTTCTTTCTACCTCCCCTTCCTATGGGAAGTAGGAAATGATTTATAACTGCATCTAAGGGGCAGCCTGTGGCTCCCAGCCCTTCTAGAGGGCATTACAGCAGCTGTCTAGAGGCAAGAGGGCTGGGTACCTAAAGAAGGGCCACTGGCCACGTCTGTCTAAACACTGAAAGCCCTAAGACCACTCTTCTCTGATTCAGATTTAGGCATCCAGGCCAGCTTTTTGTCCCCACAATAGATATTTCCAGAATAAGGAAAAGACACCGAATGCCACTGAAGCTCAAGTCATGGATACAACAAAATCATTGCAGAGATTAACCTGAACCTGAAACCAAAGCTGAATGAGCTCTAAGGTGCTCACACCTCATCTCCACACCTAGTGTCCTGACCGTAAAAGTCTGAACCATAAAGACGTCTTCTCTTCTTCTCACCACTCTCTCCTTCCCTCAACAGTCTGACCTGAACTGGATGCTGCATTTCCTTCCACCAACTTTACAACCTTGAAACTTGGGGGCTATGTCAGGGAAGCCATTGAAACCTGAGGTATTTCTACTTGATAAGAAGCCTGAACAGCATGCAAAACACTCAAGGTGAAAGTTCTGTATTTTTTAACCCTTGACCTCTTTGGGCAGCTTGAGGGGAGGAGGAAATGGGTTAAGAAATGTGCACAGCCTATATCGGGGCCACCCATGCAAAGGCACATTAAATATTAACTACTCCCTGAAACCAGCCAAGCCTTGGAGGAGAGTAAATAAATGGCGTGTGGAATTCTGGCATCTGGAGGGGGTGGGGTGGGAAGAGGGCTCCAGCTCCACTCCTGTTTGGCTTCTCTGTACCATCTGAACAGACCCAAGGCCCCCTTATCACCCTCTTCCTGTGAGCCCATTCCTATATCCTCCAAGAGCTCATCTCTTTCCCCAGTGGTCAAAGAGGTTTCCTGTTTCTCTTAGACCAGGTGCCTCTGCTTTTTGCTGACCACCCAAAATGTGCCTTGGGCTGGAGAACATCCTAAGGAAAAGGCCAAGAAGACTAAAAGTTGCACTGTGTGTGTATCCCTCTCCACAAGCACATGGGCAGTTTTCTGTTTGTGTTTAAGCAATGATATAATCGCCTCTTTCACCAGTGGGTTTGAGGGAGAGGGTGGGTGGAAATATCACCTGCACAGAAGAACTTTGCTTGACACTGCAGCTTACCTTTATTGCTGACAAGGTCGCCCTGTATGGCAGCCCTCAGTCAGTGAGCTTGGCGGGCTGGTTCTGTGGTGTGGGCTGAGCTAAAGACTAAAGCTTCAGTTGCTAGGACAAAACCCAATATATTCACTCAGGACTTGTGTGCCAGGCCCTGGGATCCTGGCACTGGGTCTTCCCACTTCCCTCTTTCTGAAAGCAGGAGGAAAAGGGGAGAAGTTAGGGACCAGAGTGTTAATCCCCACAAGCTGGATGGCGGAGAGCTGACTTGCTACTCTGACTTGACTTCTACACCCAGCGCCCTTGTGCAGGGAATCTGGCCGCACAGACTGCCAACTGGGACACCCGAAGGAAGTCAAAGCAAAACCACAGCACTGGTCTGGTTCTCCTCTCTGGACTCTGCCACACTGCTTTGGCCTGAGCCCCACTCGGAATTCCTACTAGACTCAACATGCTACCATGAAATATTAATGTAGGTGAGGCCCCGGCACAGTTGAGTAGCTTCCTGTTTGCCAGTCCCTATGTCTGTTAACAAGTAAAGTCAGCAAGTTAATGAAGCTGAACTCAAATAGGCTTGACTTTGCAGCTAGAGTATCCGTGGGTTTTCCAAAGATGAGCTGGTAGCCTGAGCTGGCATTTTCCCAATGTAACCAAATCTCACACACCCTTACAAAAACCTAGCACAGCTCACACCTTACACACCCCTCCACAAAGAGCTCCATTATCACACTACCATTACTGAACACACACACACACACTGTACCCTTCATTTAAATAACAATAGACATTGAGTTCATAATGCCATGAGAAATTTGCCTGTTAGAATGGAAAATCAAAGCACTTTTCTTCCCCGGGCGAGTTTCCATTTTGACCTCCTCTACTCTAACAATTCTCTTCCAAAATCACAGCGCAACTTCAATTATTCAGAGATGGAAATTTCTAAAACAAATCTGTTTTCTTGTTGTCAGCACGATATGCTTTTCCAACCTAAATAGGCAGATGAAAAAAAAAATGTGTCTCAGCCTGGGTCTCCACTAAAACACTCCAATCTCAAGAAGCTACTAACTCACTCTGATCCCGTACTGGACTCAGGGAGCTGAGGAACAGAGAGGAAAGACCCCCACCTGGGGTATAAAGGGCTCCCCGCAACTCTGACTTCCCATGAAGTGCCCCCCTCTTGCTGCAGAATAAGCAATAGTTGGTTAGGAATTAACTCACCTTCACTGGGCGGGGGGCTGAAGAGAGGAAAGGAATACCCTTATATTTCAAAGGGCAGAGACGGAGACAGAGACTGCTTCCCCTGCTTCCTACTGTTTTCTTCTTTTGACCTCTTCCTGACTTACCTAGACAGGTAAAGTCTTCATCCGCGCTGCCTCACCCCACCCTGGTAACTGACACTCAGCCAATCCCAGCCCTCCCTCCCTATTTCTCATTCCAGCTGTTTATCCAGGGAGGGCGTTGGAGGGGATGGTGCAGGGCGGTGCTGCTCTCACTTAGCCAATCGTCTCTTGCCCTCCCTTCCTCTTTGAGAGCCAAGAGCCTTTAATAATAGAGGAGGGCTGGAAGGAGGGAGACTGGTTTGGGCTGAGACTGGACGAAAGGAAAGTCGGCATGTTATTTTTTTTAAAATCTTGTTATAAAGAAACACAGTCCACTAGGCAGTATGCTTTTCCGTGTGTCTGTTTGAAACTTGATTTTCTATCTATAACTGCCTTCTTCCTCTCGAAGTATTCCCCTGAGTTCTGCAAGTTAAAATCCTTTGTGGCCAGTTTTGCTACTCGCTTTTTTAGCTTTTCGGAGTCACTGTCATCCTCAAGCTTTTTCCTAGTGGCTCATAATCCTAGCAACTTCACTCAGGACCACAGAAGAAGGTGTCTAAGGCAAGAGATGCTGGCACTGAGACACCATTGCCCTACAGTTTGCCAACGACCTTCTCGGCCTCATTTACTTCTGGGGGAAATAAAAACATTTTCTCCCCAAAAGGTCCGTGTTCTGATGAAAAAGTGACTGGACAGCCTTGAGGGAGGGAACATGCACGCTGTCATTTGGGTCTCTGGTCTCTTTTAGCTGTACGTGGAAGGTAGCAATGAATATTAAGAAATAAAAACAAAAGAAGCTACCAACCAGTTTAGCAACTCCTATCTCCTTCCAGTGGCCGATTTCTGGCACCTGTAGTTAAAACAACCCGAAGAGAGTAAGGAGAAGAGAGTAGTTGGAAGAACCCAATGCTTTCAGGAAGGGATCTTCCTCCAGGAATGGAAGCCACTTTCACCAGATGTGCCTTTTGCTTGGAAGCTGTTTTTTCCTGGATATATGTTATCCTCAATACCAAAGGGCAGAAAGAAAAATTAAAATCAATGCACATAGTAATTGCCAACATTTATTAAGCTCTTGCTATGCAGTGGGAATTGTGCTGTGCTAAGCATTTTCATGCATCATTTCATTTACTCCTTATCTGAACTTCAGAATGTAGGCACTATTAATATACAAATTTTACAAAGAGGTTAAATAACTTGCTCAAGATCATGTAGCTAGGTTGTGGCAGAGAAGGGATTTCAACTCAGGCAGTATGACATCAAGCTTGCTATCTATCAGTATGATGCCAATCGGCCTCTATTTTGGAGAAAAATCCTAAGTAGGAAACATGAAATACACAGATAATGTGCAGGTCTAATTCTAATAACTAGATTTATCCTTTCTTGTCTCATTTCTGTCTTGTAGCTATTCATGTCTTTTATAACAAGATGACACATGGCTTTCATCTTTTCTCTGCGTGGTCTCTGCAATGCGATCATTGCAGAAGTGCAGTGACCCTGGGGCTTAGGTACAGAAGAGGTAGGGAAGGATTAGTGAGGAGAAAGGAGGTTTGAGGAAGCCTGGAATAACTCAGCACCCTATCAGCGGCGTGTGGGTAACAGAGCTGACTGAACATTGAAGGAGGATGACCTCTCTTCCTGATGTGTCATTCAAACATGTATGATATCATACTACTAACAAAACAGGAAGTTCCAAATCAGAAGTTCAATGCAACTAGAGTTACACCCATGGATGGAGTCACTGAAGTTGATCAAGCTTCATAGGTGTGTGATTTGAACATTTGCTAAAAAAATGAATTGACTTGTGAGCATTAACCTCAAAGATGAGAGGAGGCACAGTCTTGCTTGTGAACAGTTTTTCAGTTTAAAATAAAAGTAGAATAATTATAATATAATAATGGCGTGTGGAATTCTGGCATCTGGAGGGGGTGGGGTGGGAAGAGGGCTCCAGCTCCACTCCTGTTTGGCTTCTCTGTACCATCTGAACAGACCCAAGGCCCCCTTATCACCCTCTTCCTGTGAGCCCATTCCTATAACCTCAAAGATGAGAGGAGGCACAGTCTTGTTTGTGAACAGTTTTTCAGTTTATAATAAAAGTAGAATAATTAGGAAGGGCCCCTATCTTTTCCCAGGTAGTAGTAGGGACATAGACAAAATGATCTTTCTGTTACTCTTTCCTTTTTTTAACATCTCTTTCTGAAAATTATGAAATATTTCAGATATTCGGGCATAAAAACACCACTGTACCTAATACCCAGTTCAAGAAATAGAACATTAACATTACAGTTCAAGCTGCTAACAAACTTTGCTCCCCACCCCTTCCTGCCTCCTCAAAACAGACATACACCCCCAGCTGAAATAAATCACTCTTCTGAATTTGGTGTTTTTCATTCTCCATATCTTTAAATGTTTTCCTTGGAATCTTTCTTCATTTTGCTTTGCTTTCTTTATTTTTGGCTTGGAGAAATACCAAGTCTCGGGACTTCCCTGGTGGCGCAGTGGTTAAGAATCCGCCTGCCAATGCAGGGGACACGGATTCGAGCCCTGGTCCGGGAAGATCCCACATGCCCCGGAGCATCTAAGCCTGCGCGCCACAACTACTGAGCCTGCGCTCTAGAGCCCGCGAGCCACAACTACTGAAGCCTGTGTGCCTAGAGCCCGTGCTCCACAACAAAAGAAGCCACTGAAATGAGAAGCCCGTGCACCACAGCAAAGAGTAGCCACCGCTCGCCGCAACTAGAAAAAGCCCGCACATAGCAGTGAAAACCCAACGCAGCCAAAAATAAATAAATAAATTTACTTTAAAAAAAAAAAGAAAGAAATACCAAGTCTCTAAGGTTCCAAGAGAATTGAGAAGGAGGTCTGGACCAGGGGAAAGAGAGGATTTCCCAAGTCAGAAACCTGAGAGACTAAGGCTCCCTGGTTGATGTAGATCATCATTTGAGGAGCAGTGTGCGTTGTTGCTCTTCGTATATGAATTCCTATTTGATGACCTGACTGTGGAATCTAATTACAGTCCAGCCCACCTGACTCATCTGTGTCCTCACTCCTTCTCCATCCTTGCATGCTGTTGTGGTGCAGTCATCTTCTCGACTGTCAGAAACTAGTTTATTTCCTTTCTCAGTACAACCTCCCCATTGAGGCAACTCACTTCCCCTACACACAAACAAAAACACACACCACCTTAAAACCAAAATATACCACAAACAGTCATTGGTCAATCTTTCCTCTTTGGGCCTCTTATAAAGTTGGACTCTCTGCAAAATACAGTGGACCTCCACTCTAACCATTCATGATACTTATTCATTCACATTACAGTCACATCCTAGCAGTGCTTTTCTTCTCCTTTTCCTCTCCAAAGGAAAAATGAAGTTACTTTGAACATGTATTATCACCAGCCGTAGGAAATACTGGGTACCCACTATGTTCATGGTGTAGGGCATGGTACTTACTCCGTGCTGGGTCTCTGAATGTACTTCTGTTGGGGAGAGGGAAGGTTTTATTCTTCAAGTAGTAGCGATAACTTGCTTTAAAGAGAGAACAGTTGGGAAAGGATTCAGACGAGGATGGTTATAATTTGGCTATAAACTGTGGAATTGATAGGCCAGATTAAGAGATCAAATAGATAAGCAAGTTCTCACCAAACTAATATTAGTGTTAAGCCTAAACTAATTAGATGGGAACTAAAGGGTGTAATTAAGTGGATTTGGATGAAGTTCTGAAATGACTTAATCATTAAGTAGTTGCTGGGAGTAGCTTTTTTTCTCCCTTTTTTCTTTTTTGAGAGCAGTGTTGGCCCACCTACCATAAAAATTTAGAGGATTCAGTAGTCCTTTTCTTCCCAGTGTTAATGAAAGTCTGAGGGGAGGGCTGAGATCATCTAGTAGCATCAGTGGGTTTTGTAAGGAATGCCAAATCTTAACATGTTCAAAATGGAACCCGTCTTACCTCTGGCCTCTCTCCTCTATCCCCATGCCAGCTAATTGCAGCACCCAGACTCAATACTTCACAGCAATCGTCCCATAGCTCCTGTGAGATCACTCTCATAACTGTCTCTGGCTCTTCATCCTCTACTATGATCAGAACTTCACTATTTGTAGGATCACAGATCACTAAAGATGGAAGAAACTACAGAAGTTCCTTGTTTCACATCTTTCATTTTATAGGGGCACATCTGAATTGTCATTCCTCTCCTTAAAATACTTTGAGGTATTTTCATAGCATTCAGGATGAAATTCAAAGTCCCTATAAGACATAAAAAAACCTTCATAAACTGGGCCTACGTGCATTTCCCCACCACATATTCATCCATACTCTTTACTACAGTCACATCTAATTTTTCTGAAACTGTCATGCTTTCATGCTACTGGGCTGCACCCTTTGCTTGGACCCATTCCCACCCTCTTCTCCTGGCTTAGTCTTAGCCTTCCTTCAAGGTTCAGCCCAAGCACCACCTTTTGGAATAGGATGTTAGGTGCTGCTTCACTGTAATCTCTTAACACAATGAACATATCTCTAGATTTAACCCACTAGGATGTAATTGTCCTCTTTCTCTCCCTGAAAAACTTGAATTCATGAAGGGCACCAAATTTTTCAATGTATAATTCTTTTATTATATTATAGTAGTTATATATTAATGTCAAAACTGATGATACACTTTTGGGAAACTGAAGTCCTTTATTTAACAAACTTGCCCTAAAAAGTTCATTTTTTGGAGATAGTGTCGGTAGATAACCCATCTACTGCTACAGTTTTGCTTATTGTTTTTTCCCTAAATCTTGTCCCTTGACTTACTGTTAAACTGTGCATAACTCTTAAAAGTAGTAGACATTGGCTCATCAGGACTGTTTCAGAGGTTTTTGACTTTTTGATGTTATGAATATACCTATGAGTCTGAGATACATGAAAGCCCCCAGTTGACGATACTTTACATTGCAATAATTTAAAACGCATCTGGCAATGGGCTGACTGATTTCACTTGTCTTTCTTAACACGCTTCTAACATTCTTTATGTTCTTTATTTATTATTATGGATATCTGTATTGAAACATTGTTTAATAAATAAGAAATATCAAGTTTAATAGTATTTACAAAGAACTGTAGCTTATAGCAAATATTCAATACTGGAAAATACTAGGGAACATAAATGGATAATATTTGGATCTCCCAGCAAGCTCCTCATAGCTCTACACAAAACCATTTGTTGAAATTGCCAATTCAAGAATATATTTTGCTTCTCAAACTTGTTATTTCTTGGAACACTTTTCATAGAATTTGCACTAAGTATGAGTATAATATATTAATATTTATTTTATTCATTGTTAGCAGTATACAGGACCATGGAATACATACTTATATTATAGTAACAGTTATAAGCCAGACAGATGGATTAGACTGTAACCATTTCCCTCCTATCTGCTAGTGTCTAGGTACCCAGAAATGTAAACTTTAACCTTCTACTCCACATGTCAGAATTTCCTGCTCTTGCTTTTGTTTTTTTATCATTGGATTCCTTCAAATCACTAACATCTCTTGTTGATCACACAACAAGAAGACTGACACCACAAATCAATCAAGATGGCAGAGTATGAGGATGTGGAACTCACCTCCCCTCATGAACACATCAAAAATACATGTACATGTGGAGCAATTCTCTCTGAAAACTAACTGGAAACTGGCAGAAAGACTTCTGTACAAACAAGGCTGTAAGAAAGATCCACAAAAAATCAGATAGGAAGGAAAGAAAAGCAATCGGGTTGGGACCTGTGTCCCTGGAAGGGGACTCAGAGGAAAAGGGAGATTACATGGGCAGAGACCCACACTGGGGAGTAAGTGGTTTGAGCCACAGATTGGGCACCCCACTCCTGGGGTCCTATACAGGGGAGATGAGCCCCTTGGCTGGTCAGAGGACCACTGGGACTAACAGGAGGGCTGAGGGAAGCCTGAACTTTGCCCTTGAGGAGTGCATGCATGCTGGTTTGTCCTCAAGGCAGAGCAGAGAGGTTGAAGGCTCCTCTAGTGGCTGCTGGGTTTCCCCTGACCACCTCTGCATGTGCCCCAGTCTGAGCCAAGTAAATAGTCCAGTCTCACTTACTCCACATTGCAGCTCGGCACTGGATCTAGGGCTGCCGTGACCAGAGAAGAATTTCGGCCGTGGGACACAGAGGCAATGGGGTCCCAGAGTGTCATCTGGGTGGGGTGGTGGTGGCCATTGTTGGCGTGTGCTCAAGCAGCGCCTCAGAAAAGACCCAGAGCTCTGATGGTGGCCAATCCACCATAGCTTACACCCTGATACACACGAAAATCCACGTGGGTCCCACCTGCCCTGCAGTGTGGCTCCACAACAAGGTGGGGGCAGTGATCAGCTGTGGGGAAAAAGTGTACTTCACAGTAATACAGTAATAGTAGGGGACTTTAACACTCCACTTAAGTCAATGGACAGATCATCCAGACAGAAAATCAATAAGGCAACAGTGGTCTTAAATGACACAGTAGACCAGTTGGTCTTAATAGATATCTACAGGACATTCCATCCACAAACAGCAGAATACACATTCTTTCCAAGTGCACATGGAAAGTTCTCCTGGATGCATCACATTCTAGGCCACAAAACAAGTCTCAATAAATTTAAGATAATAGAAATTATATCAAGCATTTTTTTCTGATCACAATACATAAAACTAGAAATCAATTACAGAAAGAAAAATAGGAAAAGCACAAACACGTGGAGACTAAACAACATGCTACTTAAAAAACCAGTGGGTCGGGCTTCCCTGGTGGCGCAGTGGTTGAGAGTCCGCCTGCCAATGCAGGGGACACAGGCTTGTGCCCCCCGGGAAGATCCCACATGCCGCGGAGTGGCTGGGCCCGTGAGCCATGGCTGCTGAGCCTGCGCATCCAGAGCCTGTGCTCCACAGCAGGAGAGGCCACAACAGTGAGAGGCCCGCATACCACAAAAAAAAAAACAACAAACAAAAACAAACCAGTGGGTCAATGAATATATCAAAGAGGAATCAGAAAATCCTTCAAGACAAATGAAAATGGAAACACAACTTTCCAAAATCTATGGGATGCAGCAAAATCAGTTCTAAAAGGGAGGTTTAGAGTGATACAAGCCTTCCTCAAGAAACAAGAAAAATCTCAAATAAACAAATAACCTACCATCTAAAGGAATTAGAAAAAGAAGAAAAAATAAAGCCCAAAGTAAACATAAGAAAGGAAATAATAAAGATCAGAGAAGAAATAAATAAAATAGAGACACACAAAACAATAGAAAATATCAGTGAAACTAAGACCTGTTCCTTTTGAAAAGACAAAATTGATAAACCTCTAGCCAGGCTCACCAAGAAGAAAAGAGAGAAGACCCAAATAAAATAAGAAGTGAACGAGGAGAAATAACAACTGATACCACAGAGATACAAAAAAATCATAAGAGAATACTATGAATTGTTATATACCGACAAATTGAACAACCTAAAAGAAATGGACAAATTTCTAGAAACATATAACCTGACAAGACTGAATCAAGAAGAAACAGACAATTTGAGCAGAGTGACTACTAGTAGTAAAATTGAATTTATAACCAATAAAACTCCCAGCAAACAAAAGTCCAGGACTGGATGGCTTCAGAGGGGGGATTCTACCAAACATATAAAGAAGAGCTCGTACCTATCCTTTTCAAACTATTCCAAAAAATTGAAGACAATGGAACACTCCCAAATTCATTCTATGAGGCCACCATTACCCTGATACCAAAACCAGGCAAAGACACTACAAAAAAGAAAGTTACAGGCCATTATCTCTGATGAATATAGATATTGAAGTCCTCAACAAAATATTTGCAAACCAAATCCAACAATATATAAGAGGATCATACACTACGATCAAGCGGGATTTATTCCAGGGTCACAAGGATGGACAAAATTCACAAATCAATCAATGTGATTCACCACATTAACAAAAGTAAGAATGAAAATCACATGATCATCATCATCTCAATAAATGCAGAAAAAGCATTTGACAAAATTCAACATCCATTAATGATAAAAACTCTCATCAATATTGGTATAGAGGGAACATATCTCAAGGCCATTATGACAAACCCACAGCTAACATCATACTCCACAGTGAAAAGCTGACAGCCTTTCTTCTAAATTCAGGAACAAGACAAGGATGCCCACTCTCACCACTTTTATTGGAAGTCCTAGCCACAGCAATCAGACAAGAAAAAGAAATAAAAGGAATCCAAATTGGAAGGGAAGAAGTAAATCTGTCACCATTTGCCAGTGGCATGATACTATACATAGAAAACCCTAAAGACTCCACAAAAAAACTATTAGAATTAACAAATGAATTCAGTAAAATTGAAGGATACAAAATTATTATACAGAAATCTGTTGCATTTTTATACTCTAATAGCAGACTCTCAGAAAGAGAAATTAAGAAAACAGTCCTATTCACAACTTCATCAAAAAGAATAAAATACCTAGGAATAAATTTAACCAAGGAGGTGAAAGACCTATACTCTGAAAAGTACAAGACATTGATGAAAGGAATTGAAGATGAAAGAAATTGAAGATGCCACAAAGAAATGGAAACACATAATATGCTCATGGATTGGAAGAATATTGTTAAAATGTCCATACTATGAAAAGTAATCTACAGATTCAAGGCAACCCCTATCAAAATACCCATAGCATTTTTTACAGAACTAGAACAAATAATCCTAAAATTTGTGTGGAACCAAAAAGAACTCAAATAGCCAAAGCAATCTTGAGAAAAAACAAAGCAAGAGTTATCACACTCCTGGATTTCAAACTATAATACAAAGCTATAGTAATCAAAACAGTACAGCACTGGCACAAAAATAGACACATAGATCAATGGAATGGAATAGAGAGCCCCAAAACAAACCCTTACATGCTCAATTATTCTATTTTTTTTTTTTTTTTTTTTTTTTTGTGGTACGCGGGCCTCTCACTGTTGTGGCCTCTCCCGTTGCGGAGCACAGGCTCCGGATGCGCAGGCTCAGCAGCCATGGCTCACGGGCCCAGCCGCTCCGCGGCATATGGGATCCTCCCAGACCGGGGCACGAACCCGTATCCCCTGCATCGGCAGGCGGACTCTCAACCACTGCGCCACCAGGGAGGCCCGCTCAATTATTCTAGAATAAAGGAGGCAAGAGTATACAATGGGGAAAAGAGAGACTCTGCAATAAATGGTGCTGGGAAAACTGGACAGCTACATGTAAAAGAATGAAATTAGAACATTTCCTTACACTATAAACAAAAATAAAATAAAAATGGATTAAAGACCTAAATGTAAGATCTGAAACCATAGAATTCCTAGAAGAGAAAATAGAGGGAACACTCTTTGGCGTAAATCTCAGTAATTAAAAAAAATTTGTCTCCTAAGGCAAAAGAAATAAAAGCAAAAAGAAATAAATGGGACCTAATTAAACTTAAAAGCTTTTTAAAAAATTGAAGTATAGTGATGTACAGTATTATATGTTACAGGTGGCAACATAGTGATTCACAATTTTTAAAGGGTATACTCCACTTATAGTTATTATAAAATGTTGACTATATTCCTTGTATAATATATCCTTGTAGCTTATTTATTTTATACATAAAAGTTTGTACCTCTTAATCCCCTCCCCCTCTTGCCCCTCCCCCGCTTCTCTCTCCCCGCTGGTAACCACTAGTTTGTTTTCCATATCTGTGAATCTGTTTCTTTTAAACTTAAAAGCTTTTGCACAGCAAAGAAAACCATCACCAAAATGAAAAGACAACCTATGAAATGAAAGTATTTGCAAATGATATGAGTGACAAGGAGTTAATATCCAAAATATATAAAGAGCTCATACAACTCAATGTCAAAAATAAAAACAACTCAATCAAAAAATATGCAGAAGAAGGGCTTCCCTGGTGGCGCAGTGGTTGAGAGTCCGCCTGCCGATGCAGGGGACACGGGTTCGTGCCCCGGTCTGGGAAGATCCCACATGCCGCGGAGCGGCTGGGCCCGTGAGCCATGGCCACTGAGCCTGTGCTCCGGAGCCTGTGCTCCGCAAGGGGAGAGGCCACAACAGTGAGAGGCCCGCCTACCGCAAAAAAAAAAAAAAAAAAAAAAAAAAAAAAAAATATGCAGAAGACCTGAATAGACATTTTTCCAAGGAAGACACAGTGACTAGTGGGCACATGAAAAGATGCTCAACATCACTAATTATTAGAGGAATGAAAGTCAAAACAACAATGAGATACCACCTCACACCTGTCAGAATGGCTATCATCGAAATGATCACAAATAACAAATGTTGGCAAGGATGTGGAGAAAAGGGAAACCTTGTACATTGTTGGTGGGAATGTAAATTGGTGTAGCCACTATGGGAAACAGTATAGAGGTTCCTCAAAAAACTAAAAATAGCACTCCTATATGATCCAGCAATTCCTTTCCTGGGTATATATCTGGAACAAATAAAAACACTAATTTGAAAAGATACATGTACCCAAATGTTCATATGTTCATAGTCATTTACAATAGCCAAGATATGGAAGCAACCCTAGTGTCCATCAACAGACAAATGGATAAAGAAAAAGTGGTATGTGTATGTATGTATATATATATATATATATATATATATGTATGTATGTATATGGGGAAAGGGAAGGGGGAGGGGCAAGACAGAGGTCTGGGATTAAGAGATACAAACTACTGTGTATAAAACATATAAGTAACAAGGATAGATTGTACAGCTCAGGGAATTATAGCCATTATTTTGTAATAACTTTTAATGGAGTATAATCTATAAAAATACTGAATTCTATGCTGTACACCTGAAACTAATATAATATTGTAAATTACACTTCAATAAAAAAATTCAAAGTAAATAAGATTGGCACTACTATAAACTCAAGAATAACAACCTCAAATGCGTACTGTATACTCCCAGGCAACTACCACATTTCTCTAGGAAGCTGGATTTCCCATGTTCCAAGACCTCTCTTTCCTCAAATTTTCCACTCCTCTTTTGCTTCCTTTATTTTCAGATAATGAATTTGCCACAAAATTAGAAAAATTTGGTAAGAAAACAGCAGCCAATAGGCAGGAACTCCATATTTCCATCACCAAATTTACAAACCTACCTTCCTTTGTACCCATGTTATTCTTCTCTTTTGGTGCAATAAAGGAAATATTCTTCCTATAAAACCAGATGATGTACATGTACTCTGGATCTCATCTTATGAACTCCATCCCTGTGATCCTCTCTTTTACATCATCATTTCAGCCTTTCTTCTATAATAATTCCTGTCAGCATTTGAATGTACAATACTATAATATAGTATATCTGGAGCCAAACTGCCTGATTTGCTTCCCTGCTTTTGCATTAAATAAATGCTATTGAGAGTTAATGCTTTGAGATCTACTATGTTTACTTTTCCTTTTCTATATATCTTTTTTGTCCGTCCACCCCACCCATTATATAAATCTCCTCTCAATACATTCAGATTTAATAGTATTCTATTAATTTCATCCTGAAGAAATATTTTCCAGGGCATTCTGATCTACTTCCATTTGGATAGGCTTTTCTCCAGCCTGTTGCATGTCTATCATTTTGATATCTGCCTTTATCATCCTACTGGGAAAAATCCTTTCACTTCTTTCTTTTGTTGTATTACCTAGATCTCATATCTTCTTCCTCTTTCTTGAGTTAGCTCTCTTATTTTAGCAAAACACATTCTCCAGTAGCTTCCTGAGAAAGAGCACATAGGATCTTATATGTCTGAAAATATCTTTTATTCCATCCACATGTTTGATTGCTAATTTGGCTGTGTATAGAATTTTAGGTTAATGTCTGCTAGCTTTCAGTGTTGCTGTTGAAAAGCCCAAAGCATTTATGATTCTAAATTTAGGGCTTTCTCTTTGTTTCCAGTATTCTCAAATTTTCATGATGATGTGTTTTGGAGTGGATCTATGTACTATGTTGGGTACTTGGTAAATCCTTCCAATCTAGAATCTCATGGCCTGCAGTTCTGGGACATTTTCTTGAACTATTAGTTGTTGGATTCCTTCCCTCCATTTTCTCTGTTCTTTCTTTTTGGAACTTCCACTATTTGGATGTTGGACCTCCTGGACTGGACCTCTATCTCTCGGTTACTGGGAGCTTCCTTAAAATTTACCTACAGCTTTTTGTTGCATTTTCTTTCTGCTATTGTATTTTTAATTTCAAAGAATTACTGTTTGTTTTTGAATTTTTATCATATTTTTCTGTAGTTTCATCGATGCAAAATCTTCTCTTACTACTTTAAGAATGTATGTGTAGGGGGCTTCCCTGGTGGCGCAGTGGTTAATAGTCGGCCTGCCGATGCAGGAGACACAGGTTCGTGCCCCGGTCCAGGAAGATCCCACATGCCGTGGAGCGGCTGGGCCCGTGAGCCATGGCCGCTGAGCCTGCGCTCCGCAACGCCACAGCAGTGAGAGGCCCATGTACCACACACACACAAAAAAAGAATGTATGTGTAAATACAATGTTAGTATTTTTCTGTCACCATAGTCTCTGTTTATTCCATGTTATTTTTTTCCCTAAGTTTGTTTTCACTTTTGTGTTTCTTATTAAAGAGTATCTTCAGATGTCTGATGGTTCTTGACTATCCACTCAAATGTAAGAATTTGGCAAAAACTAAGTTTTGTGGTGTGGATGGGGCTGGTTTACTGTGGAATTTACTGTAGAGTGATCATGTAGGGCCAGCTGGTTGGAAAATATTTCATGTCAATATCATTAGTCTTTTTTGTTGGTGTGGTTCCTCAGAGAAGAGTTTTCCAAAATCCTGCCTGAAGGGCAAAATTCTGGCAGCTAGCATTCTTGGAGCCTAGTGGCAGAAGAAGGTTTTTTGTCTCAACATTCAGCATATAAAAACACCGCGTCATCCTCTTTATTTTAGTACAGAGACCCTCTGTTTTGCTGTCAACTAGAGGCGATGTAGCAAGCACTTAGTTGCTCGGAGTGAGAAAGGAGATCTGAAAGGTATATTTCTTAACCAGATTCTCCATTTTCATGATTTTTTTCCACCCCTGTTTCCAGAGGTATTAACACCACCAATTCCTGAATTTGAGGGGAGCTTCATGGAAAAATAGGGTTGCTGCCTTAGGATTCAGCTTTTTCAAATCTGCTAGGTCAGTTATCACTCATCCAACTCCTGGCTATCTTCCAAAATTTTGTTGGTATTATTTATCATCTCTTTGTCCTTGAGAGTTTCTGCCTTTTAATATCCCATAATTATCATTTAATGCAGTTTGGGGAAAGTAGACGACCAATGAATATGTTCAACCTGCTATCTTTAACCAGACATCCTATTTACTCCAACCCACATCCATCTAGCTTCTTTCTCTACTATTTCCCTGAAATAGCTCTTGTTAAGTTCATCAGTGAGCTCTAGGTTGCCTAATTCTACAGACTCCTCTAAGCTTCCTCTAATTTGACCTTTGTATAACATCCAACAAACAGTTCTGTTTCTTAAATAACCATTTTCTCTTGGATATCATGACAAGAAATTCTTACACACCTCTGATCTCTTCTGAACTCTCAGTTATCCTTGGTGGCTCTTCTTCTTTAGCAGACTTCTAAATGTTGGTAGTTTCTCTGTGGTTTGGTGATGAGCCTTCCTCTCTTAACACACTCTCTAGTTGATCGCTTCCATTCTTATATCTTGTAACTATTTATAGGTCAAGGAATTGAAAATTTAGATCTTAATCTTTGGACATATTTTTTTAACTTCAGGCCTGTAGTTGCCTTTATGACATCTCCTTTCAGATGACTCACAAACATCTTAAACCTAACATGTCCAAAGTCTTATTTTCTCTCTTCCCTCCAAATATTCTTCCCCTCTATCTTCCATGGGTCAATAAATGCCACTTTCATCCCCCAAATGCTTGAGTAAAAATCCTGAGAGACATTCTAGATGCATCCCTATTACTCCTCATGTCACCAAGTCCTGGAGATCCTATTTCCAAAATAAATCTTAAAATGATGCTCTTCTATTGACATTACCTAGTCCAAGCTATTATCCCTTTATTGGCTTTTGATCCTTGAAGAAGTTATCCAACTTCTCTAATCCTCAGTAACCATATCTACAAAATACATAATAATAATATCTATCTCATAGAGTTATTGTGAAGATTACATGAGATAATACATGACAATGCTCTGTACATTGTAAGCACTCAACAAACGCTATTATAATTATTATCACCATGATCATCACATATACATATTACTGCAGTAGCTTCCTCCTAACTGGTCCTCCACTTCCACTCTTGCCCCCTTAATCCATTCCCTACAGAGCAGTTAAAATAACTTGGAGAAACATAAATCTGATGACTTCTTTGTCCTCCCAGTGCTCTTAGGATATTCCTAAATTACACGTTAACATCATTTATTTATATGTACATTCATTTAAATAAATACTGAATGTCTACTATATATCTAGTACCTTATTAGGTGTTCAGAATAGAATGGTAATAAGAAATAACTGGTCCCTGCCTTCATGGACAAACTATTTGGGAACACACAAAAAATAAGCAAATAACATGTGGTAAATATGAATTAGGGTAAGTGCTTAATATAGCTTATAGATGCTGTGAATCTGAATACTTGCTTCTAAAACTTCATCTCAAGTTCCTCTTTCCCTGCTTACCACACTATGGTCAGACTGGCCTGGAAAATATTTCACTTCCTCCTGCAACATAGTGTTTGCAAGTGTTATACCCCCTACTTAGAATGCTCTTCTTACTCATCAGCTAACTCCTATTCATGCTTAAGGTTTTAGCTCAAATGTCACTTTCTCAAAAAGGTTTTCCCAGATTAATCACTTTAGATTAGATTCTCCCACCCCATTATTCTCGTCATAGCACCTGTATTTCTCTTTCTTTATAGCATTGTGTTTCCCCTCCCCTACCCTATGTATACCCAGCACCTAGCGCAGTTCCCAGAACAACATGAACATTCAAAAATGCTTATTGAGTGAATGACTATCCCTGTAATCCTGAGGTAGTTGATACCATATGGTACAAGAAGTAAAATTAAAGAAAACTGCTTAACAATTTATCTGAGATATATTGACTTTAGCTGTTTCTAGCCAAATTCAAGATCATTTTCTCAGTCTTCACTGTTATAGAGTAAGAGTAAAAAAAATATGTCTCGATGTTAAAGGAAGGGTCTAATGGGAAGAGTCACTTTGGCAGAAGGTGAACATAATTCAAAGTCTCTTCCTTAGTTTTGTAGGTTTAAAAAACTTGATTTGATTAGTTTATTCCATAATATTCAAGCTCTGGGAGAAGTAATTCAGTCTAATAAAATTCATAAGAGAAAGATTTATCAATCCTAATACAAAGTATTTAAGTCATAGTAGAAGGAAGTTTGGAATTCTATAGTTGTAAAGTTATGTCCACCATTAGGATGGATAATTTTGTGAAATATCCCATGTAATAAATTCTAAAAATGATTCTTACTCTATGATAAAGGACACATTTTCTTTTTCTATTTAATTCAACATAAATATCCAACAGGATGGAAGTGAACTGTGTTAGACATATTGTTACTTGATAAAGTACTTCTTCCTTTAAAATAAATACTGACAAATTCTCACTATCCCCTCCTCCATTGTTGATGTTAAAATTATTATTATTTAAAATAAATTTATTTTATTTTTATTTATTTTTGGTTGCATTAGGTCTTTGTTGCTGCACGCGGGCTTTCTCTAGTTGCCGCGAGCGGGGGCCACTCCTCATTGTAGTATGCGGGCTTCTCTTATTGCAGAACACGGGCTCTAGGAGTGTGGGCTTCAGTAGTTGTGGTGCGCAGGCTCAGTAGTTGTGGTGCATGGGCTCAGCTGCTCTGTGGCATGTGGGATCTTCCCAGACCAGGACTTGAACCCGTGTCCCCTGCATTGGCAGGCAGATTCCTAACCACCACACCACCAGGGAAGCCCTAAAATTATTAAATCATTTGCTTCATACCTGATATTTTCATTTCCAACATTATATCCTTTTTTAAAACACATTTTATGGTAGTTTTTTTTTGAATATCATAAAAAAGTTGTTGCTGTGGACCTCCATTTCCAGTAATGTTGGGCTAGGCATTCAGACAAACCCTTCTTGCTGAAGCAGTGGAAAACCAAAAATACAGTGAAGAATTTGAAGGATTGCCAGGCCTGTATCAGGATGAGGATAGAAGTCAGGTGTGATGCAACCAACATTTGGGACCACTTTTATTCTGGAGACATTCCTCTATTCCAGAATGGGTGGCTGATACGCTGAGGGATGCTTCTGATAGCTCCACAGAAGCAAGGGATCAGAGATTGGAGTCCAGGATCCACTAATGGTTGGGACCTAGTGAACCACACTCACTGCAGGTTGGGACCTCAAAGAGCTATACCCCAGGAGTGAGCATAAACTCTCCCAGCACTGGGATGGGGACCAGCTCTGTTGGACTTACTAAGCTACGGTTATGTCTGTATACTCTACTTTGTGAGCCAGTTAAGCGGCTATCAGGAATAATTTTGTCTATATTTTGTATTTAACCTCAGCAGTGATTTTGAACTTGACTCCTGAGTAAGCTTCAATTCCAAATTAACAGCTTTCAGCCTACTGCAGTTATTCAAGAGGGCCATCATTAGGGTTTTAGACCTGGCCAAGTCACTGTGACACCTACTCTAATTATTAACAAGATTAATTAATGAAGCCCTTCAATTGAATACAGAGAAATGTCATCATAGTAAGATCAGAAAACTCTTCTTGTTATACAGAAGGAATTTTAGAAAGATAGAATGGCAGAGAAGCAGTTATGAGGAAGGCAGTTACTAAAATAAAGACAAAAGACTGTTCTCAAAGCTGGTTTCTCATGAATTCTTGATTTTTTACTAAACTCACACATATGGAAGTCTTAAAAGTTTTAGTGAGTGTAGGAAAATATGTTCATGATACCCTGGCACTTGATTTCATCTGATAAATACCCTCAAAATCTATAAACACAAGAGACAAAGACAATCCAAGTCAGAACAAATTTTTAAAACATAAATGTATTTGAGATGCTTTTCTATTCTTGAACCTCTCATTTTAGATTTAGAGATATAATAAACATAGTATATACTACTCCCAATTATTGAAGCCCTACTTTGTAGGCTCCACCTTATTACTAAATAAGAGTGTAAGCCATTCCTTTCCAAACACTAACTGGATGGTAAGAGCAGAAAAAGGGAGGAAAGAAAAAAAAAAAAAAGAAAGAAAACCACATTCCTTTTTTTTTTTCCCTAGGGAAGAAGTTCTTTTTGTAATTATTCATTTCATAACTAGCACTTGAAACAAAATTTTCAAGATGTCAGGGGCTTAATGACTTGTAGCTCTATTTTTCACTATGCAGGAGGTTACATCACAATACTTGACCTTAATATCAAAGCATCCCTTTCTATTTGTGTTAGGTTTTTAAGGTAAATTTTACTTTGTAATATTCACCCCTTACTGGTCTGAGTTCTTTCCTTCAGAGCCTCAGAGAATAAATGTACTTCAGAGCCTTGGCGAATAAATGTACTTCATCTTTCACACAACACTTCCCCAGATTTGAAGTTAGCCGTCACATCAATCTGAGACCCCTTTTCTCTTTTACAGGTAATTGTCTACAGTTCCTTCAGATATCCCATTACAGCTGTCAAACCTTAGATTTTCATCATGTTTTACAAGTAAAACCCTCATCCAAACCAATGCAATGTGACTAATGCAGGATACATTAATACAATTGCTTCCTTTTTTCTAGATCTTTAAACTATTAAAATGCAACTATTTCTGCAACCAAAGTCATATCACCCTGTTGGGATCAGAATAATAGTTAAGTACTATTGCTATTTCTTCACCAATTCAACTATAAAGCCAGGTTTTACTCATGCTGGACTCAATGTGTTGTGTTAGAACTTAAGGGCAGGACTTCACATTTATGAGTATTCAATCTTAGGATTTTTCAGCCTGTTGAGATTTTTGAATTGTCATCTATTGTTATCTGTAACTTTAATAACTGTCTTTAAATAGTGGATGAAGAAGGACTGCATGAGGCCAAGGATATAGGACTGACATAAGCCATCAGAGGTCTCTGGAAGCTGACACTGATTCGTTTATACAACTGTGGTCATAGTTGTGGTTCTCAAATTTTTATTATCATCAAATTTGGAGGGCTTGATAAACAGATTGTTGGTCTCATTTATTTCTGACTTCTGAGAATTTACATTTCTAAAAAGTTCCCAGGCAATGTGATGCACACACTTTGAGAAGCATTGCCTTATGGGTAGTTAATTGTTCAACAAACTACCACCACATATCCCAGGAGACTCCTTACAAACCTTTTAATATGATGTTTGGCTTGACTTATTCTAAGGTTGGATTTATGTTGACCACCAAAGATACATTTTGTCCTGATGCACTAATTGATCAGATTGCCTTATGGTTCCACTTCCATAATTTTTATGCTTTCATTGAGAAGGAAAGGGTAAGTAGTTCAGTTTAGTTAGAGAGCTGAAACTCTGGCCAATTCTAACTCCAGTGCTGTTTCAAATAAATGTTTAAATGTTGATATTATCAAAGATTAAATAAATTCTCCCAGAGAGATGTTGCAGTTTCCAAACAGATAGATATAAGTTCACACAGACCTCAGTCTATTATAAATGAAAGGGAACATTCAGCCTTTCCACTTTGACACTTTGTCAGCAACAGACATTGAATTACAACTTTCAGGAGCTGATTGCATACCAGAAAGTTTGGAGTCAAAGACGGGAAATTTCAAATGCCCTCTGGTGTTAAAAAGAAAAAGCAGGGCTTCCCCAGTGGCGCAGTGGTTGAGAGTCCGCCTGCCCATGCAGGGGACAAGGGTTCGTGCCCCGGTCCGGGAAGATCCCACATGTCGCGGAGCGGCTGGGCCCGTGAGCCATGGCCGCTGAGCCTGCGCGTCGGGAGCCTGTGCTCCGCAATGGGAGAGGCCACAGCAGTGAGAGGCCCGCGTACCAAAAAAAAGAAAAAAACATTTTACTTTCTCTTATCCAAGTGGTTAAGACTCCACCTACAGACTGAGATTTGTCAGATATTGGTACCTAAGTCAAAGCAGTGATGATAAATATGTAACTTGACTGTAGCAGCTGTTCACTGGCCCTCTGCCCTCCCCCAAATATGCTCAGACAACAATATTTTCACTTCATTTATTCCTTCAAAACAAGTCAATTCATACAATATTTATGTATTTAAAATTATACACCTCATAAAATCAATGCATCTTAATGACAATAGCAAAATCACACAAGAGTTGTACAAAATGAAAGTAGACATCTCCCAAGTAGCAGCAGTGCATTAACTTTGAAAAAATGCTGGCAAATAGACAAAATATTTTGAAAACAAGAAAGCACTGTCCATCTTCATTAAGAAAAAATATTTTCTTATGCCAAGTGAAGCAGAACTTTCTTCTGTTTGTCCTTCCCTATACTTTTCAAGTCATATTTTAAAGCTCTAAATTTGACAGTTTTATGGGTTTCTTCTTGCTTCAGGAATTTCAACCTCTACTGCATTAATACAGGAAATATAGGACTATTGTCATTCTCTATCCCTTTTGACAAACTATATGTACTAATTCTGTATTTTAAACTTAATACTTTTTTAAAGGAAAAAAAGTTACTCTTTGCTAAGGAAATTATATTTCCTGTAAACAGCCTATGTGGTGAATGGCACCAAGGTGAACTGGAAAACTGACAAGAATTAGGTGCCCTGGTCCTTTTAAGTAACTTACAGGCTACAACTAACTACATATCCTATACCAGTATAGAGTCACGCTCTTGTAATCTTAGTAGGAATTGTAAACCTTTCTTAGGTTAACCTGTTTGCCTACAACATAACTAAATCTTATCTTCACTATCCCTAAACTCTTAGACATAGATTTGTATTTTTAAAAACAAGTATAAAAAAGCATTATAGCAAAACCCTTGTAGTAATGGTTTTATACTGTACTGACAAGCCTTTCCATTATGGCCTTGCTACATTCTATGCCAAGAAATGGGGGAGAAGGGTTAAGGTGACACAAAGGCATTGCTTGAAAAATTTTCTGAAAAGCATAATTCAAGACTAGGAATGCATTCATTTGAGGATCTCTTCTGTTTATGTGGCACTTTATCTTCTTGTCCCTTTCTCCCTTTACTCTGAAACAGCACGGCAGGGTTACCAATCTCCTCTAAATTCTATCAACCAAGACCTAAAGCAGCACCCCACAATTCAATATCAATGTAATAATTTCTTCAAATACTCAAAGCACTGTAAACAAAATGCCAGCTAATTTCTGGAGAAGGAAAAACAAAACCAAACCCTTTTCCACAATTAGGGAAGTTTTATAATCTTTTAAGTTGGATGAAATGTGCTGAAATACCATAACTCTTAGTAAGAAAACATCTTGAGTTAATAAACTAGCTTATTCAAATCAAGTGTTTCACTTTAGACTTAATGATGTTGCTTACACATGATGCTTTTAAGGCCTTTGACTCAAAAATCAGCTCAAAATCGTAAGTTTGCTTAGAAACAAATGAAGGGTTTTAAGAATCTAATCTTTTCAAAGTTGTAGTAGTCATCTTTGTGCTACAAGGACAAATTTGAATACTGCATTGTACAATGAATAAAGAACAATCACATTATAGAAATAAGTAACACTCTGAATGCTAGGGCACAGAGCATGCTGCTAAATAGTTACTGAAATGGAGTTCTACTGTTACCAAAACACCAGAATGTTGTACCATTGGATACACTATTCACTGATGGTAACTGTTGATTAAGGAGAACTGATAGCTGGTAGCTCCAGAATTATATTTTAATGTCTTTGACAAGGTCCCCGGAGAGGGCTAACATGTAAACTTTTATTTCATATTTTTAAAGTGCTGCAAATAATAACAAATGTGTTCTGAATACATGAAAGAACATAAAAATCTTAATATATGAAAGTTGAGGAAGGACACCTGACACATAAAGAAAAAAAAAATCACTCTGCTGTTAATCTTCTATACTCCCTATTCAATTTTTTCAAAAAAGACATAGAAAACTATGTTCAGTTAGGGCAACTTGCAACATTCATGTTTTAATGCCTACACAAGATAGAAAGAATAAGCTAGACGTGCAAGTTAGGCGCATTTACGGGCATGTGTAGATGAATAATGTTAATTCATTCCTGGTTTTGATTTTGCTGGGACTTGAACTTCATGGAATAATCAAGTGGTATGACTATATTAGTTTTTGCCAACAGGGTCAAGCTGACCAGCCCCCAAACCTTTCAAGGGTATCACTTGACTGTGCCCATTATCCATTCATGGGTAACAATTAAGAAATCAACCATGAACCACTAGCAGAAGTTGTACCATACTGATGTCTTCACATGGCTATCACATCACAAAATTCCCAGCGATATTAACTTCTGAAATCACTCTATGTATCTAGAAGTACATTCATTGCCCTACATCTAATCTTTAAATCCAAAGAAGAGTAAGAAAAAGAAGAGTAAGGGAAAGGAGGAGTGGGGGATGGGAAGGCACAATCTTCATTCATTCTGCTACCAATGTAAACTATCCTCGTTTTAATTAAAAAAAAAAAAAGTCTTGTATGGCAGTCAAAAACTGAATGAATAGGAAGAGGGGTTTCACTCTGCTCAAGAGCAAATTAAAGAAAAAGTTTCTTTTAATCTTGTTGCAAGATTTCAAAATTCTCAAGATTAGAATTTACAGACATTAATAAACTAATTTCAAGAGTATAAGAAGTGCAATTAAAAACATCTAAGGTCTGTGAGGCTTACCAGCTTGAGTTCAGAGTTAGCACAAGTTTAGGTTTTTAAATCCTCAATAATTAAATGATCTGCAAATAGTGCTTCATCTTGAATTTCCCATGATCAGAACATTACTTAAAAGTCCTAGTGCTGAATTTCAGCAGCTGATTAATTTTAAAAGTCATTATTGAGAGTGATCTATCAGTGTCCAACTGAAGAATGCACAACCTAATTAACAGGTAAAACAGAATAAACTAAGAGCCCCTGAATAAATATTTGACTTGTTATAAAAGCATAAGCTTAAATATGCAAACAAAACCACTTAAAATAACAGGTTTAATTTTATAAAATATCAGGTTCTATTTCTTTCCATTTG
Organism: Hyperoodon ampullatus; assembly: GCF_949752795.1. Lineage (NCBI taxonomy): Eukaryota > Metazoa > Chordata > Mammalia > Artiodactyla > Ziphiidae > Hyperoodon > Hyperoodon ampullatus. The sequence continues at coordinate 147,939,594 of NC_136915.1, read as the reverse complement.
TTAAATAGGAAATTTGTTAAATTAAAATCAAATGTATTGACTGAAAACTTCATATATATATATATATATATATATATATATATATATATATATATCACTTTGCTGTATACCTGAACCTAGCACAACACTGTAAATTAACTATACTTCAATAAAAAATTTAAAAAAATTAAATGTATTGATAGATAAAGGATACTTAATTTTAAAGCAACAGAAATTTATGCTGGGAAACATCAATATATGCCTGACATTATAAATTACTCAATAAATATCTGTTGCATGAATAGACTTCTCTAAAGTTCCAGTAAGCAAGTATCAAGTTTGGCCCCTGAAATAAGAAAGGAAGGCAAGGTTTATGAATAATGATGCATAAAGCTCAATTTGGTGGGTGCTACCCAGTGGTATACGCTTAACCTACAGCTTTAAATTTAATATTTTCTGGGGGAAATAAGATACAAAATCCTTTTAGACCTGATGACAGAAAGGTACAAAGAGATATTCAATCATATTCATTTGTACACATTATGATCGCCAAACATTAAGTTTCACAAAGTCACAAGTGCTATTTTTAAGGCTTAGTTAAATAGAAAATTAAACACTTTTGAGTTATAGTGACCACAATAACTTATAATGCCTAAAAGACCTATTCACACAAAAGGTACTCAAGAAATGTCATCTAATGATTTCAAGCATATTTCGTGAACTGTTCCTAAAAGGTACATTTCTCCTCAATTGTTTACATATTCCTTAATTTTATATGGCTATCTCTACCAAGTGAAAGTGCTAAAAGTAAATCTCAATTTTGAAACACTTGCCAGGAAGATATGCTAAAATATATATGTGCTTTAAAGTATACCATTGGGCTTTTTTTTTTTTTTTTGGCCACGCCACACGGCTGGCTTGTGGGACCTTAGTTCCCCAACCAAGGATTGAACTCGCGCCCTTGGCAATGAAAGCACGGAGTCCTAACCACTGGACCGCCAGGGAATTCCCATACCATTGGTTTTCTAAGTGAGATACTTAATCACAAATGAGACCAAGATAATAAAATTTTACAACATTAGGCCTCTTCACATTATGTAAGATAATGTGTAACAAATTATAATTTATCATCCCTGATCGTCAGAAGAATTAAGAAAAGAGGTAGAAAACTTTTATCTGGAAGATCTCATAGTGAAGCTAAGTTTTAGAGGGCGTGCCTTGTGGATTAGCCCACCAAGCAAATGGCTACGCATCTAATATCAGTAAGCAGAATTCTGAGAAGGCTGAATAAGGCAAAGATTTAAAAACTGTCATATTTTGTAAGTGAAACGAATTCATTCAATGTTATTATCCCGATTACTTTAAAACTATGCAAAGGTCAAGGTAAAAGATGGTGGATAGAAGCGCTAATTTTCAGACACATGAAATCATTTAAAAGAGCATTAGTGGTGGGATAAGGCTAGCATGAAAACAAATTCTGTTTAGGTAGCCAAAGATCTCACAAAAACCAAACCAAAGCACGTTATAATTTTAGATGAAAAGTTTTCTTAGGAGTCGGAGGAAGTGCTCTTAACAAAAAGCTGAGGAAATCAAATCCCTCCAGGTAAATCTTAGGTAGAAAGGCAAAAATAGAGCATTCAAATTTCAAGGAACTACAATTAAAAAAAATATCCTGCTTAATTTTAAAGTTTTATCCAATGCGACAAAGATGAATAAATGAGTTGCATTAAAACATGAGGCCAACGGTCTTTTAAAGCTTCAGTAATCTGCTCAGGCACCTCCTCCCTCACACATTCTACTTTTATAACACTAGAAATCCTTAACTGGGCGCTATCAGTTCTTGTTGTTAGGTAACGTTCTCAAGGAGTAGACTCAACCCTATAAAAATTGCTTGTTATGTACTTATAACTGGTGAAGTACACATTTATAAAGTCTACCAAGTTGCAATATAAATCAGTTTTGACAATTCTGAGTATCTTCACTTGAGGAATCAACTTATAATTTAGAAACTATTAACTCAGTTTTTAAAAGGACTCAATTACCGGAGACACTGTGGTTTATGTCCGGTGGCCTCACCTGAGGCCTTTCGCATTACCCAAAATATGAAGTTGTTTTCTTCTACAAGTTAATGCTGCTGGGTGCTAGTTTATAATACTAAAACTCCATCTTCAGGTTAGTGTCAGTAGGTAGCAAGGACCACCTATACTGTCACCCCAGCAGAAAGAGGGCATGTATCACCACTGTAGACACATATCTGTAAACTTGCACACTAATTTTAATCTTAACAAGGAATGCAGTGTCTTAGTGGCTTTAGATTAAAAGGATGGTTCAAGCATTGTGTCCTTTTGTTCTTTAGGGTTACGAATAGCTTATTGGAAAACCCAGAACCTTCTGGATCTGTGAGGTAGTAGGCGTCAATCCTCATTATGCATGGATCACACTTCTCCGAAGTTGGTATGGCCTGTCTCCTTGGCATGGTCCCTTGCTTCTGCGTGTCCAGTTAATCCCTTCTGACATACCATGCATCTCAGGGTGAAGCGGTTTACATCAGTAAATTGTCTCTTGCTTCTAGCTTCATCTGCTAATTCCAGTGCTTGCACAAGAACAATATCATCATTAGAGGAGAAAATGGTCAGAGGAGGGGTGTCTGGGTTGGGGAAGACACGCTGAAGCGGATCATAGTGGATGCCATCATAAATAAGCAGGACCCTTTTGGTATATCCTGCATCTTCCCCAAAACGATCAATTCGTACTGTCTGTGTATCCACCACACATATTTCGCATTGATAAAACTTAGACAAAATGGATATCTCAATAGCTCCACCCCAAGTATCATCCCTTTTGATCCAGTCACAGTACTCTTGATTTGTTTTTCCCAGTATTGCCTTGCTATAGAAGTCTGGATCACTTGCTACAATTTGTGCTATGAGGTGTCTCATCTCAGGGGCACAAGCTGGATTCAAGACTCCTCCTTCAACGACATAGTACACACTGGTAAAGAGGCAAGAGTTGTCTGCTGGGACCACCGCTCTGGCAAGCACAGGCAAAGTTTCCCTGATGTAACTAGGAGCACCATGTTTTGTGAATGCAGGTGACATTTTGGGCCTGGTTTGGTCTTCTTCAACAATCAGCATGTCGCCTGTCAAAAATAAAACAAATCCAGAAATGCAGAGAAAGTATAGATGAAATTGGGTGTTCACTAACCAAGGCTGTAAATTACAAACAGAAGGAGTTAAAGTATAAGCTGGGGTTACTAGGGAGAATACAGCTTTGCAAACATGTGACCAGTAACACTTTCTGTTCACTGTATCTTCATAAAGACGCAAATGGAACAAAGAGCAAAACACTTTAGGCGGCACCTCATTTAGTAAAGGGGCCTTAATTATACACCCTTATACTTGCTTAAAAAGATACATTTCAAGAACAAAATTTTCTTAAGCTTGCTCTCCGCAGTTTAAAAACACTTCCAAAAGGTGTTTGTCACAGACTCGGCCACTAGGGGGTTCTCTCCTTGTGAAACTTACATACCTACCCTGTTCAGTGTTTACAGGATCCTTGATACAACAACGGAAAGCTTTTAATTACCATTATTGCTGTTCAAGTTTTAATACTGCACAGAAATAACTGCTGTTGTCTAGAACTTGAAAGGGCCTTTACTGGGTGTGTCAGAGCAAACTCTAAAATGAATACAACTGTCAAAGTAAGTATATATGAAGGTGATCGCAAAAATGAACCAGGAAAGCAAAAAAGTATCCTACATCCTTCAGACCGGCTGTCTTCTTTCAGTGATATAGGGGAAAAGAGCCATCAGGACAGAGAAAATAGGTCCCATTTAAAAAATACTTTTGCGGACGCAGAGGGAAACAAAATGAATGAGACGTTTTCAAGAGAGACCAGAAAGCAGATTGAGGAAAGGTGACTCCAAGGCTTTGGGCTTCTCACAGAGGCTGGGCCCTCCCTGCTAGACACTTGCCCTGGCCTCCGTCAGAGTGCTCTGTTCTTTCATCTTTCCTATCCTGTTCCTCCAAGCCCCCAGCAGACCCACACCACCTCGCCCTGTTTGTTCTCCCTTATGCCCCTCTCCGACCTCTCAGGACTAGCCTTGGCCTAGCCTCGATTCCCTTACCTGACTGAATGGGCAAATCCCCCAGAATGGTATCCCCGTTGCTGAGGTCCAGGCACTCGGGCGGGTATCCTACGAGGATTCGCTGACAGCCGGGGGCGATCCCGGTGATGGCGGCAATTTGGCCCTGGAGTTCCCGCATCCGGGTCCGGCTGGACAACCCCTGCAAAACATGGGTGCCATCCTTGGCCTTGCAGCGGAGCCGCCACATCGTGTCGGTCCGGCTGCCCACAGGCCAGACACACGTGGGACCAGCTTTGGTCCCGGCAGCAGGTTGGCAGACGCCGCCGAGGTAAGAAGCCGGCGGGTGGACTCCAAAATAGCCACCCTTCGCCGGTCCAAGCATCGCGAGATGTCACTGGTTGTTACAGTTCTCGCGATACTCTGCGGCTTCTGTTTTAGCACACTCTTAAAGTGATAACTGATTCTCACCATCTCCCCCTTCAGGAGGCAAAGGATGAAGATTTATCTGTATTCCTAACGTACGACTGGTCTTGCTACCTGTAGACCGAGTGAGGTACTCTCCGCGTTGGAAGCATATATGCTTAAGGGAAGGGAGCGGCGGAAGGAGTTCCTGAATCGAATACAGTGGAATGTAACCTTGCAATTAGGTCGGAAATGATTAAATTGGGGCTTCCAAACTACACCGGGAGAAACAGAATCATAGTTCGGAATGCAAACGAATGCCAAGAATGGTCTGTGACTCAAATGACCAGTCAAAGACAAACAAATACTCGTGGCTAGACTCATGGCTGCAGCAAACATTAACTCATTGAGGTTAAGGGGGCCGGAAGACTGGCCTTTCCACCTCCATGAGACTGTAACTTGAAAACGTCCATTTGCCACATCAGAAAGCGCAATATGAGGTCAGCATCTGGGCTGAGGGCAATTGCTACATTCAGGAAGTGGTGGCAGTATAAGGAGGAGGAATGAAGAAGACCAACATGTGTCATCCAGATTCCAGTTCAGGACCTAGGTATACAAATACCAAGACGACTCCATTCCTGCCTTCAAAATGGCAAATTACTCACGTAATCGAGAGAGAGGGTGGGGTGTAAAGGACACATAACCACTGAATTTCATAGCAACGTGATAATGCTAGATTATGTGACCCTTTTCAACCCTGTATCCCTAGAACAAAGGACTGTGCCTCGCAAATATGTGCTCAGTAAATACTTGCTGAATGGATAAAACGGAGTTGTACAGGCACAGAGAGGGCAACTATGACATACTGGAGTTGTAAAAAGCTTCAAAGAGGAGGTACTAGTTGAGCTGCTTTGAAGGATGAATTTAATCCCCAGGTGAAAGAGGAATAAAAACATCTCTGAATTTACCTCTTTTCCAAGAAATATGTACTCGTTCTTTTTTTATCCTGGATCCAGAGCAGCAAAGCCTACCCTGCGTAGAGGGGGTTTATCACCACAATCAAGCATCAAATGGGCCTGGGGGCAACTGTGAAAAGTTCACTTGGAATGTGCAAACTCACCTCCACTGTAAAAATCTGCCTCTGAATAAGTTATATGGAAACTATGCATCTTTTCAAAACTTTCATGACCCAGTTTTCTCCTGGAGCAATTTTCCTCTTTTGTTCTTCAAGATGGCCATAACAGACGTTACAGCGTGGGCGGTAAGCGGGAGAATAAATAAGGTGGTAAGTCCACTGGAGTATGTGCATGGGTCCAGGGAAGCCCCTGGTTCAGCGATGAGAGTAGTTGATTTTCTTAGTTTCACTGTCTGACCTAAGGGAATATGCAAACACCCTAAGATGTAATCAGCTTAAGTACTTTGGTAGTTTACTCTAGCAAAGCCTCTTCTATAGCTTACTTTCCAATTAATGGATCTAACGAGGTCCCGCTGGGATTCAGGGAGGAGAGCGTTAATCTCCGCAAAACTTTTTCCCGACACCAGAAAGTCGCACCCTTTCAAGACGTCTACTAGTTCACTCTCGCGAGAATATGAAAAAAGTCGTGCTTTTTATTAACCCCGCCTCCAGCCCTATTAGTTGCCAAGCAACGATGTAACCAACCTCCACAGTGCTGGTAAACTTGCGAGCTTGTGATCTTTCTCCTTCACAGTTCCAACCTTCTTCAGGAGCTCGCGACAGCGATTCCGATTTGAGCCCCGCCTCCTCGAGCCTGCGGGCATTCGATTGGTGGACGATTCTCTCCAGGTGAGGGCCAACGCGAGAGTGGGCGGAGCCAGGCAGGGGCACGTGATTCGCCGGAGAGTGGTGTGCCGGACCCCGGCCACCGTGTCGGCTCCAGGCTGTCGCGTTACCGGGTAGGTGCTGGGGCCACAGCCCGGAGGGATCTTAGGAGGGATCCTAGGGTGAGCGACGGCTGTACAGCACCTTGAAGGGGTTAGGCGGGCGAGAGAAGGGGGGCTGCGTGCACCCTGATGAGGTGCGGGAAGATGAAGCCTAGCTGTTTCGGGGAAGTGCGGGCCCCCGGGCATTGCCCGGAGTGCGGACGTTTAGGGACCCAGAGCCGCAGCTGGCGTGTGAGTTAGAGGATTTGTGTGGCCAGTAGAATAACAGTGCAAGGTCCTTGAAGCAGTAGGACTTTCCTTCCTCACGAGTCCCTTGTCTGGGTTTGCGCAGTGAACTCGGGGCTCTCCCACCCCCGTTCGAGTCAGGACTTACCCCTTATTCTGAAAGTGACCTTTCAGAATAAGAGAAGTTATTTGCCACCTCTTTGCTCCCCAGTGTTTCTTCCATAGACTGCTTCCTAGGAGATAGATGGGGAGAGGGTACGGACAAGGGCTTGAGAGTAAAAACACCAGAGGAGAAATAGTGACGTGCTAGGGCTGTCCCCTGGTCCAGCTACAGTTTTCCTTCAGGGAACATGTTTGAGATTTTCCCACTTATTTTTTTTTCAGAACTGAATTCTACCATTGGACTGCAATTACTTTATGATAATGAGCTTGATCTATTCGCAACCCTTCCCACCCCCAGCTGCTGCCACTACTCTCCCCAGATTCTTAAATTGGAATCTGAGGTCAGGAAGGAACTTGGATAAGCCACTTAGTTTGATAGACGTCAGTTTTTCAATCTGTAAAATGGGGAGAAGTAATAATGGTAGCAAAATCTGTTTTATTATGGGATTATTGGAAGGATTGAATGAGATAATTCATGTGAATGTAAACTCCTAAGTCAGCATTATAGATCAGGGTTCTGGTGTAACTCTTCACAGATAAGGAAACAGAGGGCTAGGGACATACATGACTTATCCTAGGGCATGTAGTTATTAACTCGGAGAAGGAGGGCTGGACTTGACCCTTGGCCCAGGGTTCTTTCACTTATACCTCACTGATCCTCTTTTGAGTGTTTTGAGGGATATTTCCTTCCTTCCCTTCCTTACATCCCCTTTGTCCCTTGCAGACGTCCCCTGAAGAGCTGCCATGTCTGGGAATTCTGCCCCTTCCTCAGAACAGAACAACAACAACTATGAAACCAAAACAAATCTCCGAATGTCAGAGAAGAAATGTTGTGAGTGTTGGGAAAGAGGAGGGGCTGCTGTTTCCCAGGATTTTATCTTGAGAATATTGCTGTAATTCTAGACTTTGCTGCTTGGTGGGAGTGAGAAATAGTTCTTTGACATGGGAATTTAAAACAAAGTCTACCAGGGGAATTTCCTTTCTGAAACAAATAGACTCAGTGAAATGTCTGTCCTTGGGGCTAGACTGCTGGTGTAGCCCAGCATTTTCTTCCTGCTTTCTTTAACTGAATCTCTATCTCCCCCACCCTTGGGGGTATCTGCACAGTTGATTGATGCTGAAAGTTAGAGCCAGTATTATTGTACACGCCGTGAGTAAGGCTGAGTGGCAGGGTGAAGGAATTCCTTGGGTTGATACTGTTAACAGTTTCCCTTTATCTCTTGGGCTAAGTTTTGTGAGGGTGCTGCTCACAGCAGAAATTGCAGGTAAGAACCAGTAGCTTATTTCTACAGGCCTAAGGGGAATCGGCCCTGATATTTCACTTCTTACCATGTCTTGGGCACCTTACTTTCTCACAGGTTTAGTCTTTACACTCTGCAAACTATTTTCCCTGCAGGTTCATTGCTCTGGGGATGGGCTTCACAGGAGCATTTCCATGCCCATCTTTGAGACAGAGACAGCAGGTGGGTTTGCAGAGAGATGAAGTATTGTTTCCTGTCCCCATGCATCTGCATGCCTAAGCATCCTTATAGACTGCAAGACTGCAGAGCCCAGGCCAAAAGGTCCTGAGCAGTTGGTCCCCAGATGTTTTGGGGAACCTCTAGGAAAGCTAACTCTTGTCCCTGCTTCCAGGTTCCTCTGGAACCCTATCAGTCAGTTCTTCTCACTTCAGTGGTTATATATATCAGCAGGTGGAAACAGCCAACCAGCATAAGACCTGGAATCGTCTCATGTTTCAAGCTTTCCCTAGAGTCTCAACCTTGATGTCATGCCCTTGTCAGTCTCGTGATTAATGATGATCATTTCTTTTCATCTAGCACTGATGAGGCTTTTTGGGGTTTGGACTGCAGCAGAGGCAGGTTGTTTGGGTGTGATACTGGGGTTAGTGCACCTCTATGATTAGGGTCTTCTTTCTCTGCCAGGGCAGGAAACCAGGTACTGAGGGCAAACACCCTGTGGAAGATAACCAGTATAGCATGACGTTTGAGTGCAGCCTCTGGAGTCAGACTGCCTGGGTTCAAATCTTGGTTTTACAACTTCCTAACTGTGTGCTTTTAACCAACTTGCTTTTCTGCCCCATGCCCCAGTTTACTTTTTGATAAAATGGGGATACTAATAGTATCTCTCCCCACAGTGATGTGAGAATTGAATGAGTAAATACAGGACAGCTCCTAGAAGAGTACTGGGCATGTGGCTAAACTGTGTTATTTTTCACTGGTGACTCTATTTGCATGTTGTGTTTGTTCCTGAAACACCATATATAGATTGAATTATAGTCTAAATGCTGTGCTGGGAGCTCACTTTTTTTTTTTTGTGGTACGCGGGCCTCTCACTGTTGTGGCCTCTCCCGTTGCGGAGCACAGGCTCCGGACACGCAGGCTCGGCGGACAGGCAGGCTGGCTCACGGGACCAGCCGCTCCGCGGCGTGTGGGATCTTCCCGGACCAGGGCACGAAGCTGTGTCCCCTGCATTGGCAGGTGGACTCTCAACCACTGCGCCACCAGGGAAGCCCCTGGGAGCTCACTTTTTAAAAGAGCCCTGTGAAGAATTATATTTTCAGTAAAAAATGTTTTCTTCTCTTGTTTGACAATATGGTAACCCCGGTTTGGGGGTATGGAATGCACAGTTTAAAGAGAGGTGCCCTCGTGCTACTAGGACACTTGAGCCCAACAAGAGCAGAGAACAGGTGGCAGTGTTTGGGGGTCGGGGGAGTTGATAACTGTGGGAGTCTCTGACCCTGCGCGGTGCTCAGTGTCAGTCCTTCTAGTTCTGCTTTCTTCTCCATGGGACTCTCCTACCTGCCTTCCTAACTTTTTTTGCATTTTTTTTTTTTTTTTTGCCTTGAGGGCTTTTGATTAGTCAAAGAAGCAGTAATCCCAGGTCTCTTTCCTTCCTCTAGACTCTAATTCCTGATCTCTCCTTTCCAAGTTCTACCCTCTTCTCCCCCACTGGAGGTGTCTGGGTTATCCTGAAGCCACTGTCATTCAATTTCCCCCCTCTTTTCTCCTTTTGTGGTTGGACTGTGGGACTGTGACAGTCTATGAGAGTATGTGTCCGTTTATTTCCCTTCTCTCTGTTATTTGCCTGTATCTGGGAACAGGCTTCTTGGGCTGCTTAGTGTTCACACCCAGCAGTTGCTTTATTAATAGCTTACCCGTTATCCCATTGCTGTTAATTATACCTGTTGTTGGCTGACTTTGACTCTGGGAAGTGCCTGAACTGGAGGGCTGAAGAATGTCTTTAGGGAGCCAGAACGTCCAAAGGAGCAGGACTGGAATTTCAGCTGCTCCAGGGATGGGGGAGGAGGGGGGGTGGTGCTGGCTGAGGTGCCCTTAAGGTGCTCAGACAACTGGTTTCAGGGCTCAGTGAAAGCAGGAATTAGCGGGAGCAGGCAAGGTCTACATGCTTTTCCTTCTTTGTTTCTTTTATTCTTTGATATTTTGAATAGGTCTGGAACAGACAAGTCCCTGTATGAACCTTCTCCTAATTATAACATCAATACGTGTTCATGAAAAATTCACACAATACAGAAAGAAAGTAAAAAGCAAGAAAATCTCACCATTTCTCCTGTCCCTGTTATGTTTGATTCTTTCCAAAATCTTATTCTGGTGTATCCTATTAATGGAAATAGGTCCACACTGTACATATTTTGTTCTACCATCCCCCCCCCACACTGTTTTTAAACTATATCCTGGACATTTTTTTCATGTCGATAAGTTCACATTTACTTCATTCTGCATGGTATTGCCTTGTGTGGATATGCCAGCCTCTCCCTGATGGACATTTACATTGTTTCCAATTTTCCACCATCACAGACAATGCTGTAGTGAGCATCCTTGCATATACACCTTTCCCTGTTTGTGCTAGCAGCTTTCCCTACAGAAATAACAGGAGGAAAGGTAGACACCTTTGAAACCTTGATCAGCATCCCTTAAAAGTTCTATATTGTTAGCTGGTTTTTTTTGGGTTTTTTTTTGTTTTTTGCGGTATGTGGGCCTCTCCCGTTGCGGAGCACAGGCTCCGGACGCGCAGGCTCAGCGGCCATGGCTCTCGGGCCCAGCCGCTCTGCGGCACGTGGGATCTTCCCGGACCGGGGCATGGACCCGTGTCCCCTGCATCGGCAGGCGGACTCCCAACCACTGCGCCACCAGGGAAGCCCCTTGTTAGCTGTTTTTAATATTTCAAAGCACGTGATAGAAATTGGGCAGTAAACTATAGCTTCGACGGTTAACTAAAACATTAACTTTCTTAGCGTTTGGCTGCAGAACTTCGATATGTTATGCTTATCAGTCAAACGGCAGGACATAATTGGCAGTTTTATGACTTCTGATGAATAAAAAGAAGATATTACTAATGAAGCACACTTAAAAGGCAGCATATTTCAAAATATTGGGGCTCTTTAGAGCAAAAAGTGGAAGATGACTTGGTCATGAGAAAGCCGGGAACCATTGGCCTTCTAGACCACCCTTCAGGTTTAGATTAGAGAGCAGAGTTATGCTGGCCACATGGCTCCCTTTGTCAGGTGCTGACAAGAGCTGGTTACTAGGACTGATTGGGCAGTCATGAAACCAGGAGTCTGGTCAGAGCCCTGACCTTGACTTTCTATTGAGGGACTGTGGGTCTAGCTCTTCCGTTTTCTGGGCTTGAGGTTTTCTGTCCATAGGAGGGAAGTTATCACACCCTCATTTCCTCGAAGTGTGTTCATGAAGGGAAAATAAGTTTAAGATTGAGAAAGTGAGTTCAACCTTGTGTAAAGAAGGTAGAAGAGAATTTCAGGATTGAAACAGCTTTCCATTCTTTGTCAAGGGGTAAGTTACATTGTCTCCAAAATTAATCAGCATAAAGTGCCTACTGTTCAAATTAAGGTGGTGATGGCTTTGTTTTTTAACAGGCAGGACAGAATGTACCTAGTTTTGCCCATGTGGCCATTCGAGATAGGAAGCGTGGTTTAGTTTTGTCCTTCGGAAATTGAGCAGCCCTGGTTGCAGCAGGTGTGTGTGGGTGTGTTATGGGCAGAGGTGGGAGGTATGGTGCTGGGGGCCACCGTGGGGAGTCCTTGGTGGCCTGTGTTTTCTTTTGTTCTTAGAACTCTCTGTCCAGTTTGGTAAACATGGAGCAGCTGGTTCCCTGGTCGGCCTCAGAGCGTCTCCCAAGTATCAATTCATTTTCAGTTTCAGGGAGGATAACAGGACCTTTGGGAAAAGTGCCTAATGGGCTGGAAGGTGTGGACCAAGCAGTACTAGAAGTGCAGGTAATGAGCCAAGCCTTGGTGATTGAGAAGAGTGCAGTGCTGGGCTGGAGAAAGTGGAGACTCAGGAGGATTTCACTCCTGAAACCTGAGGCAGCTGATCTGTCTGTTAGGGGTCAGAGATCAGGCATTAACATCAGCCGAGGCTGCAGCATGGCGTTTGCTTGTCTTTGTGCTCCCTGTTTGGACAGAGATGAAAATCACTTCTGTTGCTCGTTGCCTACCTTGGAGGGGCTCCTGCTCAGGCCCGGGAATTTTCCATGTGCATAGTAGGTAAAGGACTAAAAGCCAATCCCTCTGACCCCAAGTCTGGGCATCCACCCCTCCCTCACCGCCAGGGCCCTGTTTGGCTTCTGGATACTTCTTGCCAAACACCCCTAGGAAACTCTCTTCCTTCCGAGGTCTGTTCTCTACCCACACCCCTCTGCCCACTTCTCCACTGAGATCTTTTTACATTTCCTTCTCAGAAAATAAAGGATGACGTTCCCATCCAAGTACCCCAGTTTTGCTGAATTGTTTCTTAGCCTGACAGGGTCACCTTGTCCCAGGGAAGAAGAGCAGCAACTACTTGTGGGGCACCTTCTGGAAAGCAGTGCTGGGAAGACGAACGCCAAAGTGGTTCTCCCCCAGCTGCACACAGGGCCTCCCTCCTTTCCCATCTGAGCCCTCCCAAATGACCTCAGTTTGGGTCTGGGCCCCAGGAACGTGGCTGGCAGCTTGCAGGGCACTCTGCCGCCACTCCTCCGTGGCAGGATGGACAGGAAGGAGCCAGCCCCTGTGAGCAAGCTGATGAGGAATCAGAGGCCCTTTTTATGGAGAAAAGCTGCCAAGGAAGCACAAGATCAGGATTCTAGGGCCAGCCCTTCCCATGACTCATTGTGTGTCCTTAGGCAAGTCACCTGGCCTCTGAGCATCTAGTTTGCCCCCAGCTGCCCAGTGAGACCTGTCTCTGTAAATGAGCATTCCTGAAATGAATTGTTTTCTAAAGAAGGGCGGGCCAATGGCTATTCCTGCTTTTAAACTGTCCTGCTTTTTACTTGGGCCTTTGAGGCAGGCTGGCTGTGATGCCCTTGTGGGCCAGCTTTACCACGAAGCTTCCTGAGCTCTAGTCAGAACCTATGTCAGGTAGGCGTTGACACAGTCTAAATGGTTTAGAAGTTCTGGCTTAAACTCGTGGCCTGAGCACAAAGGCCAAAACGGGTTAAGGCCAGGCTCTTTTTTCGTGCGCAAACTCTTGCCTGTGGTTCTGAAGGGATAGATGGGATCCTCAGGATAGAAACTCTGTTGGATCTGTTATAGGAGCTGGCTCAGTGCTGCACTGGTAGAATCTCCAGGCCCAAGACTTTCCTTCATGGCTATATCACTCCCGTGTTCCTAGATATTCTCATGCTAAGGAAGATGCTATGGTTACTGTCTTTCTAATCCTGGCCACTTTTTTTTCTCTTTCCATCTTGTGCACCTCTGTGAAGACCTTGGACAAGTGGGAAAGACATGTCTTAGTTTGGGTACTTTCTGGAAGTCTGCATGACCCTTTGACTGTCTTTTAGGAGGGTTTCCCCGATATCTCCTCGGTTTGCCTTTCCAGTCCTCCTGGACACTGGCCTCACTGAGGTGTATGAGGATCAAACCAGATTCTGACCATGAAGTCCCAGCCCCATGCACAAACCTTACTTGACCCCTCTTTATTTAGTTTTGTTCTGTTCCATTTCCCTCTAGCGTGGGCATCCTACATGACCAACTCCCCGACCCTCATTGTTATGATTGGCTTACCAGCCCGGGGCAAAACCTACGTGTCCAAGAAACTCACACGCTACCTCAACTGGATTGGGGTGCCCACCAAAGGTAGGTGCAACCATGCATTCCTTGGGAAAGGAAGTGATCAGTTCCTGGGCCTCACAGACCTCTGGGAGACTTATTCTCCCTGGCATCAAGGTTATAAGGTGCTCCTGGCAGCGATAGTGGTTGCTTCCTGGTTTACTGGATTTATTCCCTGTCCATACACTTGTTCCTCCTGGTCTGGCTGAATTGGCCTAGTTTGGGGGCAATGCCTTTGACAGGAGTATGAAGAATTAAATGAGTATAGAGCTTTACATTTCCAAAGCCCTTACATCTACATTATCTAGCAGTATCCATGTGGAATAGCCAACATGGCTGAGGAAATTGAAAGTCAGACAATTTAAGACTTGTCCAAAATTCTAGTAAGTCAGAACTTGAACTTAACCTGATTCTTAATCTGGTGTTGTTTCCAACATACCATGGTGCCTTTTTCATCCCCTTGGCCACTCTGACATTAGACCAAGAAGTCCCCTTTGGGACATCATATTGTTTCACTGCTAAAGGGTATGGGTGTCTTCTGCAGTGTTTAATCTTGGGGTGTATCGGCGTCAAGCAGTCAAGTCCTATAAGTCCTATGACTTCTTCCGGCATGACAACGAGGAGGCCATGAAGATACGCAAGTGAGTCTTCTAGGCCTGACTGCCAGGCCAACTCTTTCTTGGCCGTCATGAGACTGGATGTGATGGGGCTTGGTTTCCCTTTCAGTAAATATCTTGTGGGGATTTTGAGTGGAAGTTATCTGCTGGGCAGCTCACCATGGGCTTGGGTGGGTAGAACAGGGCGCAGAAAGTTGCGTGTGTGCTTGTAGGCTAAGCCTTCAGAGGGGTAAGACACGTGCATGGGACAGGGGAAGAGGAAAGATACAGGATGGTAGAAAAATCTCAACGGGCAAGTTGAAAGGTCTAATTAGGGAAAATTTTTGATCAGTGGGGAAACTGAATAGGAAGGGGTGTGATCCCTGTGGCACCCCAGCTGTTCATGTCTCTGGCTGTGCCCAAGCTTGGCCCCGGCCCAGTCCTCTGGCTGATTCCTCTGCTCTCTTGGCAGACAGTGTGCTCTGGTGGCGCTGGAGGATGTGAAGGCGTATCTCACGGAGGACAGTGGGCAGATCGCAGTAAGCCTCACCTGCCTCCTCCCCCGTCTCCCCCTTTTCAGCAGCCTGGCTGCACCACCCCACCTTGGGTCCGCCTTGGTGGGATTTCATTTCTCGGTCCCCGTTCATCTGTCTTGTGGGCTCTCTTCCCAGGTGTTTGATGCTACCAATACCACTCGAGAGAGGAGGGCCTTGATTCTGAACTTTGCCGAGGAGAATTCCTTCAAGGTAGAATCTGCCTCCAAGCTGGAGGAGGAGGGGTGAGTGGAGGTGGAGAGTTAGGAGGGACACGCAGATCTGTTTGACTCTGGTGGGTGAGGACAGGATTGGACATCTGATTCTCTCCTCTTGGTGAGTCACCGCCAGTCCTTGAGTGTTTTCTTTCGGGTCCTTTCTCAGCTCCTTAGCCTGTATGTATGAGGCCCTGGGTATGTGGTAAGAGCTATTTTTAAATGAAGAGGCCTTGAAGGCCACTTTCGTGAAAGAAAATCCCAGGGGATGTGGTGGCTGCGGTGGAGCAGATATGAGCCTGTGCTCTTAATTTACAACCTGGCCGTCACTGACTCATTGATCATTGCCTTCTCTCCGTGGCCAGGTGTTCTTTGTGGAATCTGTCTGTGATGATCCCGATGTCATTGCTGCCAACATCCTGGTAGGTGACATCCCCTCACACCACCACCTCTTTATGCCTTGTGTGTGTGTTGGTGGGGGTGGAGTGGGGAGTCAACCCGGTAATGAAAGAGAGAAATAGACATGTTTAACAACACAGGGTGATCTTTTTGATCTGCCAGAACACCGTTTTGTACTTCCACACTCTTCCCTTGGGAAAAGAAAGAGGCTTTGAGGAAGAAGGTAAGACTTAGCTGTTGAACAGAGGCCAAACTTAAACTGTAGTAGCCCTGGCCCTGTGTTCTGGGTATTAGCTAGATGTTGAGACCTAGGTATGTTCTTAGAATAGATCAAACTCTTTATTATCTGTCAGGACCACCTTATAGGAAGGTCATCTGCCCACCAATTGTCTAATATTGAGGTCAGCATTCTATGCACTGGGCACCTCATGCTGTGTGTGGTCACAGCTTATGCCAGTGCCTATTTGATGGTAGTGCTGGGCTGTGCTGAGTGGATATCCATGCACTGTGTCAAGGTGGTGCTCTCCCAGCAGTGTGGGAACTTGCTGAAGAGGTGTCTGGTCTGAGTCAGCTCTGTGTATCAGATCAAGCACCCTATTCTAATTGCCCTTGGGGAGAAATTGAATCCCATTCTGTTTTCCCAGGAAGGTACATAAAAGGATTGGGGCCCAAGAACTGCTTCAGCTGCGTGACTGCCTCTGTCCTTCAGCCAAGGGCAGGCACATGACTCCCCAGTTGTCTTTCCCTTCTTGGTTGCCAGGGTCACAGGACAGGGAGGGGGTGCTCAGTGAATGGGGATTGCCAATGCTCCAGTGAAAGGCCACTTCTATGGCTTTCCTTTTCTTTATTTAGCAGTGGCTGTTGGCAGGAGGGCTGTTAAGGGCAGACCTCTGACTAGGCCCTGCTCTCCCTGTGATTCCAGGAGGTAAAGGTGTCGAGCCCTGACTACCCTGAAAGGAACAGGGAGAATGTGATGGAGGACTTCCTAAAGAGAATTGAGTGCTACAAAGTCACCTATCAACCCCTTGACCCAGACAACTATGACAAGTAAGGTTTAAGGCCAAGGTTTGAAGGGCCCGAGGCAGGGGTCTCATTTGAGAAAAGAGCCTTTCTCCCCTTGTCCCTAGACTTCCCTCTGACAATCCAGACCTCTGTTTACATCATTCCAGGGAAACAAGGTATGGATTTGTGGCCTCTAGGCAGATTGAATCTTATACCTGAACACTAGAGTGTTTTTTATCCTGAGTTCTTCTGGTCTATCCTCTAGAGCGTGATTTCTCAACCTTAGCATGATTGACATTTTGAACTGGATAATTCTGTGCTGTGGGGCTGTCTTGTGCACTGTAGCTGTCTTTAGCAGCATCCCTGACCTGCGCCCACTAGATACCAGTAGCACTCCCAAGCTGTGACAACCAAAAAGGTTTCCAGACTTTGTCAAATGTCCCCTGGGAAGCAAAATCACCCCCTGTTGAGAACCACTGCTCTAGATCAGTAGTTTTTAATTAGAGTGTTGTAGGACACCTCTTAGAGGTGTGTCATCAGTTTTTGATCAATTTTTAAAGTTTATTGTGTGTGTGTATAGGTATATATATATATATATACATGTATAAAAATATATAGTAATACATATGAATATATGTGCATATATTCCATATGTAAAATAACATAATATGTAAATTTATTTTGCATAAAACAATATATTGTACATGTGTATGCATATATAAATATATATATTTAAGTGGTTTTTAGATATTACTTACTATAGCAGTGCCTATCAGCAGTGTGGCATAGAACACAGGTTAACTTGATGTGTGTGAGCAAAAAGAGCCATAGCAAGATGCCAAGTCTGTGTTGAAGAATGACATGTGCACAGGGAGACCCGTGAGAAGGTGGCCTTTGAAAAAGCATGCAGTCAGTACAGCTCTAGTAAGATAAGAATACAGCCCTGAAGCCAAGCAAATGGCAAGACAGTGTGCATAGCCACTGTTAAATTGCTTCAGTGGTCTGCTTCATCTTTCGAGTCGTTCAGTTCCTTCAAGTATGTTACCCACAATGTTAGTGTTTGGAGGTGTTTCTTAATATAGAAGTTGAAAAACACTGCCCTAGATATGGCATAATAGTATATTCCTCAGTTAGCCCAAAGTCCTACATAGAAAAATATTCTAGAAGAATGTGTGTGTGTGTGTGTGTGTGTGTGTGTGTGTGTGTAGATGTTTCCTCTGGTGGTAGGGCTATGGGTAATTTTTATTTGCATCATTCTTAAAAAATTTGTTTTTGGAATAAACACTTATTATTTTTATAGTGAGAACAGTTCCATGATGGCCACAAAACAAACAGTCTATGTGAGTGCCTTTGAGAGAAACTTGATTTATGTAGATTTATGTAGATGGGGGGAACGCACAGAGATCTCTGTCCATGGTTCTGCACCCGCCCTCCTCGCCCCTCCCCGCTGGCGGATGCCATACTCTGACTCCGTCTTGACCGCCTCAGGTGGGCGCTGTGCTTCTCAACAAACTTCAGGGTTAGCAAAATCTTCAGGTCATCTAGTCTAGCCCCTGAGGGGAAGCCTGAATTCTGTTTATCTAACTTAGCTACAGTGCCTGGCACAGTGTAGGCACTGAGGAAATGGTACTGCCTGATGAGAAGTTCAGGAAAGTTTACTGCATCTTTGTTCTGAGGAGCCATCCATCTCTTTCCATTTGGTTCCTTACGTCTGGGTCGGGGTGTGGCAGGAGAGGCAGAAAAGCTGCTGGGAGCCTGCAAGTAACTATACAGATCCTTTCCCCTCCTCCTGTTATCCTCAGATTTTCATACCCAGGGAATTTTTTTTTTTTTTTCCTGCTCTGTCCCAGGGATCTTTCTTTCATCAAGGTGATAAACGTGGGCCAGCGATTTCTAGTGAACAAAGTCCAGGACTACATCCAGAGCAAGATCGTCTACTACCTCATGAATATCCATGTCCATCCTCGCACCATTTACCTTTGCCGGCATGGAGAGAGCGAGTTCAATCTCTTGGGAAAGATTGGGGGTGACTCAGGCCTCTCGGTGCGGGGAAAACAGGTGAGTAGTTAGCCAGAAGGCTGGATTTCCCAGGCTTAGAGTTAGAAGGGCATGGTGGATGTCATCTCTATGATCCCCTTACTTCTTACTGAATCCTATTGGAGTTTAGGCTGTGGTTTCAGATAGTCAAGCAAGTAAAGAGACGTTTTCTTGTTCACTGATTCTAGCTGTGCATTGAAGGGTGCGTAACTTGGAACCATTTCTGCTGTGGTCATTCAGCCATCACATATTTATTGGGCTCAACTTGTATGCTCAGCACGGTACAGGGTGCTCTGGTTAAAGTTCATTTCCTCTTGGGTTTATTATAACTATGTAGCACCTTTCAGAGTTTGACTGGGGCCATACACATTGACCTTTTTAGGCTGAGTTAACAGTCCTCTGTGTGTATGTGTGTGTGTGTGTGTGTGTGTGTGTGTCTGTGTCTGTATTTTCTTTCTTAATTTTTTTTTGGCTGTGCCATGCACGGCTTGCAGGATCTTAGTTCCCCTGACTAGGGATCGAACCTGCGTCCCCTGCAGTGGAGGCATGGAGGCCTAACCACTGACCGCCAGGGAATTCCCTGTGTGTGTGTTTTCTTTTAAAATTTTTATTTCACACCCCAGTTTGCCCAGGTTCTAAGGAAGTTTCTGGAGGAACAGGAGATAGCAGACCTCAAAGTGTGGACAAGTCAGTTGAAGAGGACTATCCAGACCGCTGAATCTCTGGGGGTGACCTATGAGCAGTGGAAGATTCTGAATGAGATTGATGCTGTGAGTAGGAAGCTCTGATGGCTAAAAAGCCAGTAAGGGTCTCCTGTTCAGGCAGGAACTCTCAGAAGTCACCATGTGGGCCGTTCATCTAGAAAACTAGAACCACCAAGTAGAGACTTTGAGGAAGCTGAATCTATGGCCAGTTTAGGGAATAAGTGGGAACAGTGCACCCCCAATCAGGGCTTCCTGCCTGCTTGACACACCTGTGCCAATGATGGGACCTGAACCAAGTTTTGACCTAGCCCCTGGCACCTGGAGAGAGTGAAGCTCCCTTTGGATCCTTCATATATTTTCCTCCTAGGAAAAAGAAATAGCTGACAACTCACTTCTTTAATTTCTGCTTAGGCCACCTGGTCAGCTATTCTGGAAAAGTCCTTTCCAATTTGTTCTTGGCTTTCTGTGTCCTTGAGCGCAAAAGTAGGCATTTCTTTTTCTTTCCTTCCTCTGTACCCTTTTATGCCTTCTACAAGAATTCCCTAGTGCCTTCAGTTTCCCCTCCTTCCCTGCTTCCTGTTCCTTTTATCCTGCTGACTTTTCTTGACCTCTAAGTTCCCCACAGCAGTAGGAGAAAGCGGCAGCTTAAGCTAGAGAGGCGGCCTCCTCTCCCAGTGGCCTTCACCCTGCTAGTCGGTCAGTTGCAGTGCATGAAGGGAGCCAGCCCAGTGCCTGGCACTAATAACTAATATTCTTTACGGCCGCCTTTTCATTTGGGGGGCTGTGTGGGTCCAGTTCGCCTCTTCCAGCCATGTGGCTCCTGCAGGGCGTATGCGAGGAGATGACTTATGCGGAGATTAAGGAGCAGTACCCAGACGAGTTTGCACTTCGAGATGAAGAGAAATATCTGTATCGATACCCTGGAGGGGAGGTGAGATTTCCCTCACGAGGGGTGACTGCCCCACCCTTTGCTAGGGGCTTAGCTTTAATTTGGGGGAAGGATTGAATGTGAGTTTGGGGACCGAGAAAGGGTACTTAAGGTATCATTTAGTTTCTCTTCCTACCTTTGGGGCCTGCTGTGTTTAATTCAGCTCTGGCAGTCGGCAGTCCAATGCCTCACTGATTTGTTAAGATCTCCAGAGAAAGGGTAACAAGATAGCCTCTGTTGCTGAGTATATTTTAGAATCAACATGGTCTTTTTTAACTTCTTTTCTTTTCATTCCACCCCCAACCAAGCAGGTATAGGCCCCAAGTAAATATATGGGATATGAATGATTTTCCTCTCATCTGTGGTGTTTAAGGCTGCTTGCTGGTCCAAGTGGCTTCATAGTCTAGGGGTGTGAGGCAAAGGTAAATAAAACAACAGGGGTCTAGGAAATCCCTAGGAGCCTTTGTTGCCTTGCACTCTTGCCTATTCTGTCGAGAGAAAAAGAACCCCACAGGCTGCATTCAGATTTTCTCTTCTTGACCTGCAATTTTCTCGGTCTGAGCATTGCTCTTGAAAAGTCTGAATATTCTCAAGAGGTACCAGGGCTGGGGGTGGTTAGCAGGCGACAGGAAGGCGCCAAACCTCCAGGAGGAAAGCCAGCTGGGGAGAAAGGAGAAGCGGCCTCTTAACTCTGGACCCAGCCCCCGACTTGGCTGCCAGCTTGCGCCTCCTACCAACCCACCCCACTTCCCCCACAGTCGTACCAGGACCTGGTGCAGCGGCTGGAGCCTGTCATCATGGAGCTGGAACGTCAGGGCAACGTCCTCGTCATCTCCCACCAGGCTGTCATGCGCTGCCTCCTGGCCTACTTCTTGGACAAGGGTGCAGGTGCCACTGGAGGGAAGGGCTGGGGACACATCCACAGGGAGGGGGCTGGACTTGGGGTGGCACCAGGATCCCTGGCAACGAGACCTCCCACTCTTCCACTCAAATCAGAGTACATTCTTCAGGCAGCAGTGTGGGGCTCCCAGCAGCCCCTGGGCCAACTACTTGCTGAATTTACTCTGCTGATTCAAAAACCCTCAGTGGAGAGCAGCTGCTGCTTTAGCTCTTGCCTGGCTAAAGGGGCAGCACTGCGCTAACACTCCTGGCAGCATTAGAAAAGTGGTTGAACATGCCCGGCTTGTTACTTGGGCTACTAGGAGGGTGTTATCTTAGAAGCATCTTCATCCTTTGGATTCAGGGTAAACGGTTTCTGGGGAGAGCAATAAGGAAGTGCTGCTGTCTTCTCTGATACTCCCCTCCCTTTCCTTCCTGAGCTACCTGAGCTGCTGGGAAGCCTGCAGGTTGACCTTTGGTGTACCCACGGTGCCCCAGTCTTCCCTTCTGTGGGGCCCTGGCTGCGGCACTTCCTCTCGTTTTGCCTGCAGGGAAGGATCTAAAGTGGGCTTTTTTCCTTTCTTAGCCACTCAGTAGCTTGGGTGGCTTCCTTAGAGGCTATGTTGATAATTGTCTGGGGGTTTAGAGGAGGAGTTGTCTAACTCCAGGTCAGGGTAAAGAAAACTCAGGAGCGCCTTAGATGCTCTCTTCCACTGACTTGACCTTGCTTCATAATACTGAGACTTCCTCCACCTGGTCTTTCTGCTTTCAGATGAGCTACCGTACCTGAGGTGCCCTCTCCATACCATCTTCAAACTTACTCCTGTAGCCTACGGTAACTATGAACCTGGGAGCTGGGCAGGAGGTGGGGATAGAGGAAGGTCAGGATTTTTGAATTTTCTCTGAAGTTTGCCTAGAAGTTCAACTTCCTCACCTGTATCTACCAGGGAAGTTCCATCAGTGCCTTCCATTTTTAAAGGGATGAATGTATGTATTGGGGAATATATATGTTCTTTTATTACC